>NW_027122516.1:3600000-4200000 GCF_030686945.1 Centruroides vittatus | reverse complement strand
TAAGCCTTTTTTTTCTTAACTTTATCATTAAAAAACGGCTCACATCATTTAAATTGTCCGATAAAATTCGTCTAAAGGAATAAATAATTAACCCAGAAAAAGTTTAAAAATTCGAAAATCGTCACTTTAACACGGTGCAGGCTCTAGAAATATAATTAATAAATAAATTATAATTGTAAATTAATTAAAAATATTAATAAATTAACAATAATTTATTCGCAACTGATAATAGTTTGGCTGTCTTTATCACTTAAGGATAAACAATAGGCTTATAATTTACAATATTTACAAAATAATGAATAAAAATGCAATTTTTTATAACAAATTTGTCTAATATCTTCCTTTAATTATAATATTTAAGTGCGGTTCCCATCTCATTTTGCAACTATTAACGCTTTTCTTATTGATCATTAACTATTATGAGGTCACGATGCTTTTCAGTCACACGCTCCTCTTGCTTCTCTGGACCTTTCAGTCACGTCATCAGCTTTTATTGTCTTCCAACTTCTACTTCCACCTCCATTTCCACTGATCATGATTCGGTTTACGTAGGGGAGGGGGAACTTTATTCACAGTTTTACATAAGTTTTTCTCGAATTCAGGCGCACCTATAGTGTTTAATCAGGCTCGTTTCTCTTATTTCATTCAGGCTTAATTTCTGCTTTCTTTCTTCTTGAATTCAGTCTCATTTTTGCTGTTTAATTCAGGCGCAATTTCTGCTCTTTTTCTCTTGAATTCAGGCTCACTTTTGCTATTTAATTCAAGTACAATTTCTGTTCGTTTACTCTTGAATTCATGCGCAATTTTGCTATTTAATTCAGGCGCAATTTCTGTTCGTTTACTCTTGAATTCATGCGCAATTTTGCTATTTAATTCAGGCGCAATTTCTGTTCGTTTACTCTTGAATTCATGCGCAATTTTGCTATTTAATTCAGGCGCAATTTCTGTTCTTTTATTCTTGAATTCAGGCTCATTTTTGCTATTTAATTCAGGCGCAATTTCTGTTCGTTTACTCTTGAATTCATGCGCAATTTTGCTATTTAATTCAGGCGCAATTTCTGTTCTTTTACTCTTGAATTCAGGCTCATTTTTGCTATTTAATTCAGGCGCAATTTCTGTTCTTTTACTCTTGAATTCAGGCTTATTTTTGCTATTTAATTCAGGCGCTCCATATTCAGCTCAGATCTCACATTTGATGAAGAGGAAGAGAGTGTTATATAAGGGCTTGTAATATTTATATATTATAGCTCATAACCTCACATTTGGTGGAGGAGAAGGGCCTATTTCATATTCTATCTCAGAGTAACAGCAACGTATAAAACCGTAAAGAAATTTGCTTAGATGCCACATTTAAAATTTATAAGAACCCCGAACAAGATGCTGAACATAGAAGATTCATCATTATATATTATGATACAATTTAATGTTGCACCTTTAGTCGTGGTTTATGCTTCAGTAATTTGTGAATCATTTGCGATTGGCTGCTCATATTCTCACTTCAGGTCACAAATGACAAAGCAAAAGTTCTTAGAAATGTTGAAGGGCAAGCGTGTTTCCGCCCACATTGAACATGTTCTGAGAAGTTCACAAGCCTTTGATCAACTTTATTATTATTATTTTTATATGTGGTTTTTTTTCGTTTTATTATTATCATCATTAACTTTAACTTTGTAATTATTAACACGTACGATCATCATTTTGTTGATTAAAACAATGGCTACAAATTATAAGTTAGGGCTGTTATTTACATCCGAGGACCTACTACACCCCCCCCATTAATGCCATTTTCTATAAAATTAAAGTTAAAATATCTCTTAATTTTATATTTAGTCTATAAATTATAAAATTAAAATTTTTAATCTCGCATTTTTTGGGCAATTGGGCAAAAAAAAAGCAAATTAAATGTCGTGTTAAACCAAGACAGGAAATTATAATTGGGAATGTACTTTATTAAAAAATATATATTAATTGCATGAAAGTTAATTATTTTTCACGTAAGTTTACAAAAAATATCGACTCTTTTTTTTATAACAATGACCCATTTTACCCCTTCGCTCACCCTATTTTGTTATTATAGAGCTTTGTTACTATAGTAACATAAAGTAAAACTTGACCTTCCTAGCATGATACTGCTGTTGATAAAGTTTATTTATTAGTAAATTAGAGTTTCGTCGATTAATTTTAGTTATTTATACTTAAATTAATCACACTCTTCACTCTTCATCCTCATCTTCATCCTTTATCTTACCCCCTTTACAGAGAAATTTATCGATGCCATTGAGTAAGAGGTGATAAAAATTAAGTTAAACCACCATCCTGAAGCACCCTTTTACTATATCGTGCAAAATAAATCAGTATGAAACCCTTAAAAACCATAAGGTTTATCTTATAATTGAACCTGGTATATCCTTAACACGAGTGAGACAGAAAATGACTGCACACTAGATTTTAATGTAGTAAACCAAGGGGTTTAAGTGACCATTCTGATGCCCCTTTTTGCCCTACTTCAAGATAAATGAATATAAACCCTTAAACATTCTAAAGTTTACCTTATAATTGAACATTGATTATCCTTATTACAGAATGTAAACACTAATAAATAATTAAAACCCATTTAGACAATGAAAACAAAGCCTGAAATAAGTGTGCCCCTCATCAAAATTCCTCTCCGTGTCCCGACTTGATGTCTGTTTCATTCGTGACATGTTCGTGATGATTCTACCTCTAATATTTGTCTGTCGTGATAACACGTGACAAAGGTGCATTTTCCCTCCTCCCTCCTCGTTTTTTGTTTTATTTTATTTAAAAAAATCGCTTCTGATTAAATCATATTTGCTCACAAAATTTACATAAATTTCCTCGGGAATAACGGGGGGAGGGGAGTTTACAAATAACTTGCAGTTTTAAATGCAAGAATCTAAGAGAAGTTCGCATTATTAATGAGTAACACAGGTTACATCCAAGTGCGAATTTAGGGGGTGCTCAGGGCGCAGCTGCACTCCTTCCCTCCTCTGGGCGTTTTCCCCAGCAAAGCCGGATATCCCAGGGCATATTATCTCCTTCCTGCACCCCTTTAAAGATCCTTAAAGTGCATTCTCTACTTCCTACAATTCCTTTAAAGATTCCCGGATCCGTTATTGGTTACATTGGGAGTTTTAAGAATTACTCGTGCACCCCACCAATTAATTTCAATTTATCTATTGTTTAAAGGGCGAAATACGATATTCATAGGGCATTATGCCATCCTTGATGAATTCAGTCACGAAAAATCTCCATAATTCTTCCTTTATCATGATTAATGGTACTAATGGTACATATTTTATACCTTAACCCTTCGCGAATCAATGATGTTAGCGTAGTCCCCCTAATTAAACGTGGCCTGCAATAACCAATTTCGGGTCTTTACTCATATTAAAGCACTTATAAGCATCTCAATTTAGCCTTAATAAGTTGTAGATATAATCGAATTTATTATTTTACATTCTTGAGTAACCCTGCGTAACTCTTATATAGGCCTAATTCATAAAAGTTTGTATAACAACTTATAACCGTTATATTCTCATAAGGCTCGTGACAGTACAATACTCTTATAAGGCTCACATATAACTGCAATAGTCTAGTGGTCTAGTGTAACTTTGTCTAGATGTTTTATATAACCGCAACATTCCTGTACACATAGCGCTGTACAGTACAACCCAAAATACGCGTATAACAATATCGACAAAAGAAAAAAATGTCACCCTAAACACACGTCCCTCTATTGAAAAATCTACATATATTTAACATAAGGCACTGTACAAAAATGTTTTTGCTCAACCCGAAAAAGAAGAGGGGGGGGGGTTAGTAATAATAACCTGTAGAACATACCTGAGATCAAACAAAGGAGAAGAAACATGGAAACAATTTATGTTCATTATTTCGAGATACAAGTCGCACGTGGCAAGTAGTAGTGTTCTTTTCTTTTACTTTCCTCCTATCCAACAGGGGCGAAGAAAGTGGGGGGAAGATATACCAATTAAGTAGACCGCTCTCTAATAAACATATTCTAGAGACGGTGTGCGTGGCATCTACAGAATCTAACAATAGTGTTTGTTTTTCCATTCCTTCGTCCCTTTTTTTTCCTTATAACTTTTTTTTTATTTTTCCCCCTAAAGACAGAGATTAGAATTTGGTGTAAAAAACGAAATAACTAACTTCACTTTATGCAGGTATTTTCGAATTGTTTGCTAATTATTAGGGTAATTGTTTTAAAAATTCCTTATTTCTAAAGGTGTTTTTTTTTTTCCTTCTTCCTTATGTTTACTTTTATTTTCTTTAATGTTTTAAATAATTGTTTGTATACGTGTACAAACGATTTTTGAAATGTTTTTTTATTATTATTATTTTTGTCATATTTTAATATACAAATTTATTTAAAATTGTAAGAATATTTTAGAATTTTAAAATTTATACAAATTTTACAAGAAATTAATCAGAATTAAGATGCATTATTTAAATTCAATTTAAAAAAAATTAATTAACTAACATTTCTGCATAATTTTAATCGAGCAAAGGAGGGGGGAAAAACGAAATTAATTTTTTCTTTTTTAATTTTAATTTCTAATACAGAATTAAACCTTGAAAGAAATTATTTCTTAATGAAAAGAGTCCCCCAAAACCTCATTCTCCTAAGCGATACCTACAAAAATGTAATAAATTACTGCACAAAAAAATCACCAAGCATTTTTTTGGAGCACCAAAAAATATATATATATGAGATGGTATAATGATAAATTTTTCAACGGTAGCCATTTATAAATATAATTATTAAAGTAGGAAAAGGGCCCCTTTTTTATAGGCCCAAAAAACAAGAGTAGAAGGCCACAAGGGCATGAAAAACTTCACCCATTGAGCTACAATTCGAGAAAATGGACATCATTAAGAAACAATTATTCTCACACATCCTAACCGGCAATCATGCACTTATTAAGGGTCGATATCGTGCCAGGTATTCTTTCAACGAAGCCGCACCTTTCATTTTTCTTCTACCCCCCCACACACACCTTTCTGTGTAAGTGTGTTTGTGTTTTTAAATGCTTTATACAAAACTTTGGGATGTCATAAACTGGTTTGTGGGTATTTTGCCGAATTCTTATTATCTCAAGAATTATTTGCAAGTGATTTCTTTTTATTTTTGCACGCGCGGTCTTACTTTCACGTGTTTTTTTCTTTTTGGAAGCGAAATCTTCCTTGTTTGAACTTCTTCGCGGGGTTTTTTCGTGTTTGGTGGGTTCTAAAAACGCGAAACTATCCCGTATCAATCAATATTCGTCACCAAGGAAACAATTGTACAACACTATTCACACTAATTGCATGTGTGTGTGGCGTGATGTGTGCATGTGTGCGGGGATTTTGTCCCACTCATCCCTTTGTCAATATAGGGGTGACGAACCATTGAGAGGTGTCTACTGTTACATCCTCTCCCTATTCCTTTCTTTTTTTTTAAAAAAATGTTAATTTAAGTAATTTAAGGCACGGTGTGGCGAATTTTTGACATTATGCAACGTTAACTCATGCATGTTGGATGCGCCTCGGAAGCAGAGTTTCAGTTATGCAAATTTTCTTATGGTAATTATGGGATGTTCTCTTAATTACAACGTAATAGGAAGCTTTATCGTATACCGAATTACATGAACAATAGGATAAAAGATAATTAAGAAATATAATTTTCGAATTAGATTTCTATGGTCTAATGGAGTTAGGATCACTCCGAAGAAGGAGGGAAGCTGTTAGAAGTATGCTCCTCCATAGATTTCTATGTTAAAAAAAAAAAAAAAATTAGGGGGCCTCGTAATCTGCAAATTTATGGCCCTACAGTATAGGCTGTACTCGAGGAAGGTGACCTTTCAACTTGTTATATTCCACCAATAAAACGGCTCCTTTTAAAAGAGGAAATTATGTAAAATCAATAAATAATAATTCCTAAACAATAAAAGAACATTTAGATGATAAATTACTTCGATGGAAGAATTTTTCTATTAAGGCCCTTTACTAATATGACACCTTGTCCATGACGCCTATACAATGATGAATTAGCAGTGGTACAAGTCGTCAATCTGCTGTTGGGTGGAGGCCTCAAGTGATTAACTGGAATTGTATTTTAGGTTGCGGTTTGATAGTCGAGTAACAACTTAAAATATAGATGTTACTTCCATGTTCGACTTGATTAGAATAATATCAAATTGTACCAGGAAAAAGAAAATTATTTATTACTCCTTTCCAATGAATTGAAGGTAATTAATTTTTGATTTATTTCATTTTAATTGATTTCTGTACCTCGTTTAAGCAATTTTGTTTCGTTACTTATTGAATTTTCTACTTTATTCATAATTTATCTCTCTTTATATTTTGCTAAATAATACTTTAATCATTTAACTTTATCCTAAATTTATTTATTTTTCTTCAACCTTAGTATATTTACCATTATCCAAGACTTTATCTTTACTGCATCCTTGATACATTTATATTAATGCTAACATCATTTATCTTCCTCCTTAGGATTTCTTATCTTATTATTATTTATCCTTCTTAGCATATTTACCGTTATCCAAGTCTTATCTTTTCTGCATCCTTGACGCATTTATGTTAATGGTAGGATTACTTATCTTATTACTTAATTATCCTCCTTCATCCTTAGCATATTTGTCTTTATAGCACTTTTAATCTTCCTTGCATATTCATCCACTTATTTTAATATTAAGATTAATCATCCTTATTTCTAGTTTAAACTACCTTTATTCCATGCTTAACTCTTTTATCCTTTGCTCATCAACTTTTATCCTTTGTAAAATTACATTTCTTGCTTTCTTAGAATTACTTACCTCATTTACCCACATTATCCTTGGCATAATTATCCTTTATCCTTCACTTACTTATCTTTCCTGGATTCTTAGTAAATTAATTTTAATCCTGGGATTATTTATCTTTCTTTATCCTAGATTTATACTTGTATATTTCCTTCTTTATGTATTTAATACTACATTATGTAGTAACTTAAGGTAATTTCGTTTATCCTGACACATTTTTCTATGCTGTTAGTAATCTTTCCTATCCAGGCGATCTCACTAAGTTCCATTATATATTTACGAGGCTCACTTACTCCTTTTATTCAGGAGAAATCAGTAATCCATTCTGTAGATTTGTTTGCTTACATTCATCCTTTATCCTAAAATCAAGGTGGAGAACTCCTTGCTTTCCTTTAGGCTTCTCCTTTGTTGTTTAACAAGTTTAAATTCACTTTCCTCTCCCTCTTACGTAATAAATATACTTATTTTTGTATTTATCACTTACTGGAATGTCCTTAATCCTTTACTTTCATCTCCTACATCATCTATCATCATTTCTTTACAAAATTAGTTATTTTATCGTTCTTCATCTAACGAACAGATTCATATAGTATAATTATAGCTACTTCCTATCCAATATTTAAGCTTATTTCGTTAATCCTGAGATCCTTAGTGCAGTTACCAAGTTCATACGTCTTTATCGTGATAAACGTCAGAATTAAAGTTTACGAGAATGTAAGACAAAGATTTTATTTAAGATGTCTTTACAAATGTAGGACTATATACTGTATACATAAGTTACATATGTGATGTGTAATGTGCCTTTATTTATCTATATAAATAAATAAAAGCACATTGAAATTTCTACACATAAATATAGGCGCATTGCAGTTCTAAGTATTCTACTAACAAAGATAATTCTGATACCTATAACATTATAGCTCTTTACACTATTAAGGCTATACTAAAGCTCCTTATAACACTATTAAGGCTATACTAAAGCTCTTTAGAACACTATTAAGGCTATACTAAAGCTCTTTAGAACACTATTAAGGCTATACTAAAGCTCTTTAGAACACTATTAAGGCTATACTAAAGCTCTTTAGAACACTATTAAGGCTATACTAAAGCTCTTTAGAACACTATTAAGGCTATACTAAAGCTCTTTAGAACACTATTAAGGCTATACTAAAGCTCTTTAGAACACTATTAAGGCTATACTAAAGCTATTTAGAACACTATTAAGAAACAGTGGCGTAGCGAACATAACTGGCGCCCAGGGCATAACTGGCGCCCGACACTTTATTGGCGCCCCTCTTCCCCCTCCAGAAACACATATAGTTTATCTTGGAGACCATTTGGGCGCCACTTTCAGAGGGGCGCCCGGTGCATGATACACCCGCTTGCACCCCCCTCGCTACGCTACTGTTAAGAAAAGTGCTGTACATTACAATTACAAAATTTTCAGGCGCATTATTAACAGAGGTACACTTCAAAGTACACAATTAGCCATAGAGTACGAGAATATTGTACAATTTTGAAGTGATCTTACAGCATCTTACTCATTCAGAACTTAAAAAGTTACAAGATTCGCACACGACAAAGAATTCGATAAAGCAATTTAAGGATAGCAAAAGAGTGAAATCTGAGAATTATCGAAAAGAACGTCTCAATTGTCAGACAATTAAAACGAAAGCATTATTATCATCAGACTATCGAAAGCCGATTTGATATAAAAGAGCAGAAACAATTCCCCCCATCCATTGAGAGGAGGTGTATTGTCTAGTTGGCTCTTCGATCATCTGGTGACAGTCAATCGTTGTCCAACACAAAACGTGCTGATTTCATTAAACCGCAAACACACGAAGGGAAGTTAAAGTACTGTACTCGCACCCACCCTGACTAAGCTTCCAGTTTTGGTTTGTGGTAAAGGCAAGTGTGTGTGTGTGTGAGGGGGGGAGTTCGTCGACGTATCACCGTGTCAGATCAGATTGACAAAAATTACCAATAACGGAGGCGAAATGGTCGCATGACTGCCTAACCGTATCAGGCTTTTGACAGCTCTGCAACGTGACTTGGAGAGTGTCGCAGCAAAGTATGTCCCACACATTCGAAAATTCGTCTCGCAAACAGCCCCGCGTAGTTCGGCAATACGGGGAGTCAATTAAGACTTATTGTGTGTCCCGTGTAGAATGTTACTAGAGGGGGTCAATTCTTCCAGAACGTGAACATTTGACGGCTTGCCGTTCGTTTTACCGCCTTCTCTTCTCCACTTTCAGAACTTTCTACGCTAAGTTGGGGGAGGGGGGCTAAAACAATATTTTTGTAAGGTCCAACCTTCTGCTATAGAGAAAAGTTGGAGAGTTTTGTCGTGTTGAAAGTTTTTGGACAATTGTTTGATATGTTGTCATGTTTGCTACAACTTGTCATGTCTTAATTTACTCAAACTTTGCCTTTTTTTTTCTTTTTTTGTCTTCTCTTCGCCCCCTAGCATTTGTCGCTTGTGTAAAAGTTTTAATTTCAGACTAACTTTTACTGCATTAAAAAAGATTCAAAATTAACATGGCAAAATGGAGCCGAAATTACCATAAATTATGCCCGGTTAATCTGTTAAAAAGGCTTGTTTTAGATCTTTTAATAAATAATGTAACTCTACACTATACTTATCAGGTAGTAGTCCTTAAAATCTAGGCCTTATACAATTAAATTATTCAGTCTACCTCAGAAGTACGATAATGAAGGCTTGCCAGGCTACTAAATTCTATAAAAACAGGCAAACTGACAAGCCTGCGAATTATCTCTGTAAACAAAGCAGTCATTGGCAACGATGTAGCTATTGTTATCGAACGATTATGAGTTATATCTATGCATATGAGGTATCAGCAAATGTGGATATGCCTGAGGTTTGATGTGTTAATATCTCATATGCATATTGTCTCAGGCATTTTGGGGTTATTGTCCGTAAGTACAGTACATAAGCACACCGTTAATTCACCTGTTAGTAAAGTTTATTAGCCTAAAAATTAGAGTTTTAAAGTGGTTTAAAAAGTGCAAAGATCTTCATTGATTTGTTGTTTTTTCTCCCTGTGTCTATAAAAAGAAATTTTTATTGTGAAATTTTACTTTCAGTAATTCAATAATTAGGCTATAAAATAGAAAATAAAATAAGTCACAGGCATGACGATGCCATTTTATTTCTCACAAAAGAAAGTCCTGTAACATCCTTAATAATCCTGATAAAGTAGTGAAGTGTAACAAAACACCATCAAGGGCATGTTCGAGTTCATGCCCAAAGACAAGACTCGCGAATGATCCAGACAAAATGTCGCCATATGAACCCAATCACGTGCTTTATTGGCATGGTTTCCTTAGCATTTGTTTTTCTTTTTCGGATATCATCAAATCAGTGAGGTCATTGTTTCAACTAGGTTACTTTTTCCCATGCGAAGGAGCAATGGCATATTCGCATGCAAAAATAAAATAAATTCAAGCTCTACCCTATCAATTATCGAACCATATTACAATTTATAGATTTAATTATAATTGTAAATTAGATATTATAAAAATTTTCTAGTGTTTAGAGGTTATATTAGCTTCTATTTTCGTAGCTTCCGTCTGACGATTGAATAAGGATAAGAATCAGAAGCCGTGAGATAAACCTTTCTGTTCGTTTTAAGGCTTTGTCTTTTTTTGTGATTTTAATAAAATTTGTAGATAATTTGGAAGTTTAATAAGATTTGGAGGCTCTAATTACCCTAAAATCCTTCTAAATCTGCAGTTATTGAGAAGGATTTTGAGGCAGTAGAATGGTAGAATACAGCAACTATCACAATACTCTATCAATTGCTATGGAGGATTTCTTCTGGTAATTCTTTAGAAGGTGCAATTTAATTAGAGTTTGAACAGGAGAAACTTTGATTAGATTCACTCTAAGCTTATTGATATCAGAAGCTGCGTTGAGAATTAAATATATTAGAAATTATAGAGCTTAGAGGATAAATTTGGATCTAGAACTTATGAGAGATAATGGGATAATAATTAAAAATGACGTCAGTAGTATTAGTTAAGAAATTACAGTTTTAGTCCTATATTACGTGGAGACTCAATTTAAAACATTCAATTACGTTAGGAGTTATTATAAAGTAAATATTTTAATCGTTTTTAAAGTCTAATTTCACCCCCGATATAATCTACAAGCAATTTAGATTATATTTAGACAATTTTGGAGCAGTTTTAGAGCTTATAGGTTGCGACTAGAAACAACAAAATAGTTTCTCTGGCCCACCTTAAAGTTATATTAAATTTAAAATACCGCGACTGTACGAGTAGAAATTCTTGTAAAGAGGCCCACAAGGATCAATTTTTAATTCATAAATTGATCCAGACAGAGCGAAAAATCAAGATAGGAGTCATTATCAAGATGGGAGCGAAATATGCGACCAAAAAAACAGAGGAAAAAAAAGGAACCACAGCTTCATTTTCATTCCATCAGAAGTAATTGTCTTCGGGGTTTATTAAAACAAATCTTCTGATCCTAGACCACAATTTACATTTATCCGCTATACAATTATAGAATTATAAAATGCCAACGTAATAGGCACGAGTATTAAGGGGGGGAGAAAAAGAGCAAGAATGTTGACAATTCCTGTCTGGACATATCGAAAGAAGTTATACACAGCTCAGGGGATCTACACCATTTAATTTTTTAATCTAAGTATCTGTAACAGATAGAAAAAAAAAAAAAAAAGAGAGAGACTAACCTAGGGGTACGATAGACAGTAACAATGAATGGAGGAAAATATACGCTACGACATTTTAGCGTGACAATATCCCCTCCATTAACATTAAGTATGTTTATTGAACACATTTTATGCTTAAACCATCGACGAAATCGCTTGACGTACGTAAACATAAAAGCGCAGTTAAACAAACAAATTGCAAAATTTAGCTCCGCCTCATCAAACACGTATCCTCTATACAATATAATAGACGTAATAAACGTTTAGACGAATATATAAACAAATTTAAGAATTTAAAAATTAAATGATACTAAAACACGTAAATTCGGTTTACGTGAGACGAAACTATTTTCTAAACGTCGAACATAAATAAAAAAAAACTCGAAATAAAAATATCGAAATTAATCATTAAGAGACGATTGGATAAAACTCGTAAACTCCGCCCACCCGCTCGGTAGTGGGTGTGACCTGTTGCTAATTGTAACCAATCGACGAGCGCTCACGTGAACTAGACATTGATTACCGACCAATGGGTGTAACGAACATCGTAAAACGGCACAGGTCAACCGAACTGTATTGACCAATGAAGTTTCAGGCGCCGATTGCACAGTTTGTCAATCTCCGTTGACAATTCAGTCAAGCGCATCTAGTTAAAGATTTGCTTACAGACCGGACAGTCGAGTGAATCTACCAAACGATCAATAAATTGGTTAGAAAAATAAAAAATAAAAATAAATAAATAAAAGTAAAAAAAAAAAACAGAAAGAAATCAGAAGAAGAAAATAATGATGAAGTCAAAAATTACGTAAACTCGTCACGTCATCTTCTGGCATACGATCTTTTGAAGATTTATATTCCGACTCGTTGTCTCCCTATTGTGTTTATGGGTGGGGTGAAGAATGAATTCTTGTTTACTATCGCTTTATGAATCGTCTAAAATGTTACTTTTCGAGATTTATATGTTGTCTGCTATTATTTTCTGATGAAAAATCCGTTGAAAACTTTCTCTTCCCCTTTTTTCCCCTCTATCTTTAACTAAAGACTTTTTTTTTGTTTATGGTGGGGATGGATTACATGACGTGTAGATTTCTTTATTATCTGATCTAGTAAAAGATTGATCTCTATACACTTCACTTCTTAATACTTCTGTATCTTTATTAATGTAATTTTCGTATAATTATCAATCGAATTACGTCGAAATAATTGTGATTTAAATGTTAGCGTGTAAAAGAAGTCATTTTAAGTTTAATTATCATTAAATTTTCGGCTTACTTTTAATCAATTACGTTTATAGTTATTCTTATAAACGACATTTCGTTTATAATTCGGGTTATTTACCCTCGTTATTTTGTATTTAAGTGAAAGTAAACGAGTCCAAGGTCGATATTTTCTATATATAATGCAAAATATAGAAAATATCATTCTGTATTTTATGTTAATGTAAGTAGCCCTCGACATAGACCCCATACGAAGCTTACGTTTCAGTTTAACTGTAGAATTTTATATTAATGCAAGCTCTTAAAATTAAGTTAACCATATAAAATGCCTAATTTAACAACTAAAATTCGAAAAAACTGGGCACTTAGGCATTAAAAAATTAGTAAATAAACTTAAAATTTTATTAGATGCGTATGCTTGGCATTGTTTGGACTTTTAAGGGGATGGAGATTAGTGAGGTTGAGTTGGGAGAAGTGATAAAAACAATAGCCTTAGTAACTAAAATGTACAATAGATTTATTGACTCAGTATTTACAATAATAAACTACAAAACAAAAAATTGCTCGGTCTAAAGTTAACAGGGGATAGGACCCCGACATGTTTGTCCCATAGACTTAACATTGTACAGTACAATACTTTTGCAACTTCACCACGCCCGAACCAAAGCACCTTTTTCAAATCTCTCTTCAATGGCATTATCTACAGGTCAAGAGCTTTAATTTGATACCCTAACCGTATTTTTGGCCCAAGCGGTTTACTCAAAATAAGTCGAACAAACCGAAACCCTCTTAAGTGAGGTTCAGTTTAGAGCTTAATTTAAAAGGGTTAATAAACTTTAAAAAAATAGCAACTAAATATAAAAATCACGAAATTATTTTATTATATACCACGATACAAGAGACTAAAGTGTTGTTACACTTCAAATAAATGGTGTAATTATTGTAATTTTCGTGACCGTACGAGTGTCGATCCGTCACGAGATATTTCTTCTTACGCCAATTATCGCATTACTCTTCAAGTTATTATTTGGAATATAAGATGAGAAATTCGATTTATTATTAAATTATTTACTCGTACGCTACGTAAGAATAACAATTCTTTATTTATGATTGCGTGAAAGTAGATTTTTTGTAGGTAAATTTATGTCACGAGAACCAAAGCAATATGGAGTTTATCTGAAGCACGTTGCAAACACGCTAATGGACTTATCTCTAAGCATTTTACTGGCGAAAAGAGGGGAGAAAAAATCCTTCCTCCAAGCTAAACCATAAAAGAGGGTTGTCTGTAGGCTATTTGTATGTAGACATAACCATGAGAATGCCATTCTGTCACGTGATACGTCCATGAAGAGATTGATGGATTTTCTCGATGAAAGACTGCTACTACAAGAAAAAAAATTCTTTCGAGAGTAGAATGCTGAATAAGTTTTATATATATATTATTAATTTAGACCTTTACGGTTAGATACGAGACAGAAATAACAATTTGGCCTTTATAATAATGCTCCTACACTTCGTTAATGTGTGTTGCACAAGTGTAGATCACAGCAGGAAGTCGTTGAAGAATCCTTTTCAAGGAGCCACATGAGTCTTATATCGAACAAAATCTAGAATATGTAAGAGGGGAGGGGAGACTCAGGAGAGGGGGAGATTCAAGAGAAGGAAGAAAAGATTTAGGGTAAAGGAGGAAAGATCCAGGAGAGAGGGAGATTTAGGAGAGGCAAGGAAAGGTTTAGGAAAAAGAAGAGATTCGGGGGAGAAGAGGAAAGATTCGGGAGAGTGGCGGGGAGATTCAGGAGGGGTATAATTTTGTAGGAGTTTAATGCTCTTACAGTTTCTCTCGAGTTTGTATATCTTAGGGTCGTTCTCCTGGGATGATCTGTCGATCGATATCCGCTCACGTAATGTATATATATTGACTCCACACTGTTGTCTCTGTCTGCACGGAAATAATAAATCGAACGACAAATCAATCATCGCATCGATCGATCCGAATCGTTAGAAAGTAGCCAGGCCTTGGATAATTTATGAATATTAATGTGTAGTAACTTCCAAATGTATAAATTTTAAATTATTTATATAAAATAATGTTAGTTTTAGGCCGAAAAATAAGAATTTCAAGCCATTTCCTGTGTCGTAATCAACCCCCCAGCAGGTGCGGAGTAATAAAGATATCCGAAGACATAATACCTTCTCGTTAATTTTACATTTGGATTAGAAGGCATCAAAATCGGCGATACATCTGGATGATCCTGATAATTATATTCTGCACCACTTCTCTCAATGGAAAAATCTGCAAACACCAAGCAAATTTAACTCTCGTGTTTAATGAGATGGAAATCTTGTGGCCACCTGCTACACCGGCGCGTTCTTTTTATTTGTGATTTTAATTGCTTAATTAACTGGAAAACAACACCCTTAACAATCTTTACACTTATGAGGACTCGAGCTTAACTTTTATAACACAAATTTCTAAAATTTAGTAATGATTTCGGGAGTAGAAAGGATGAAAATCGCGCCGGTTGTAGCGTCATCTTGCTCTTGTTTATCCTTAAAAAAAAGAAATTGGTTTATGTCGTTACTGATTGGCATCTTGGGACGGCCCACACGAAATATCATTGGTTAAGGCCCCCCATACTCCGCCCAAATAGTTATCGAGGAAGAAGAAACACAATGGGAGGAGCAGGTGGAAGCACACGAACAATTATCTATTGTCTCACTGCCGATCGTAATTATGTGTCAGGTCATTGATAGCAAACAAAAAAAGGGGGTCATTTAAGAGATTAAGTTATTGCTAACGAACTGTACCTTTTATTTAAGGATGAACCCTTCTAATTTAGCCGCCTTTCTGCATAAAAATCACCCGTCTCAAGCTTGATCAGCGCTCATAATTTTAATTTTTTTTTGTAGTTTCCATAATTGTAATTTATTGTATTTTTGTATTAATTGTTTAAACTTGGTTTTATACCGATTTAATCTATGCAAATCTGTTGTTACTCACGCCATAGCCTACTGTACTGTACTGTAGCTTATCCCATAATTTTATGCTCTTCGATTAATGATATGGCCTCATTAAAGATCAATTAATCAACAATTTTTGATGTTAATTAATCGAAAAATATAATCATCTTATAGAATTATTGTAGGCTAATGAAATTATATTCTTAATTTAATTGTAATTAATTAATTTGTATACAACTTTATGTGCAATTTACTATAGAAACATAAGATTGTATAGGCCTGTAAATCTTAGGTAATAATGCACCCAGCCTAATAAGAATTAAGGGCCCCATTACGTATTTCGGTACCATAGCATTAAAGGGCCACAGACCCTTCAATGGCCTATGGATTCATGAAGCAGTAACTGCATGAGAAAGGACAAAAAAATTGCCAACAAAACTAGCACATTCCTGTGTTAAACGGCCAGAGTTTCGTATCTTTAAGAGAGATTCTCGTGTAGAAGTTACAAAATTTATTCAAAAATTTATGGCTCATAATTAAGTTTGCATTTTCTACAAGTGTTTAAACTAAAAGAAAGCTAAAAGCTTGCTTGATTTAAGGTGAATTTGGACAGGAGAAGCATTACCATTAAACTAATCATTACACGTTACTACAACAAAGTAAGGGAGAAAAAACACATCATAAACTGCAATTTCGATCACGTTAACATGTCATAAACACACAAAATCTCATTCTATAAACTAATAAATAAATAAATAAAACAAGCAAGGGATTTCACATCACGATCCCTACCACTTTTACCATTAACTACATCCGTATAGATCCGGATACTTTTAAACAGAGATTCAATTTATCACTTATCAGATGTATATGTATATATGAAAGGAAAACAAATGCCTAATATTTGATTCATTTTTCCTTAACTTGTAAGCAGTTTTCAATTTATCATATAGAAAAACAAGGATTGATCTAACCCTTCAACTTGGCAGACATAATTTTAAAAGGAACCGGTTTCCGATGAAAGGATGTGACATCTACTGACTCCTTTGCTTAAACATGGGTTTGTCATTGAAAAGATTCATTTGGTCCAAACTTAAATTATCTGGACCCGAGGTTATCTAAACCATGTTTCAACTAAACAGGTCTCCGATTCTAGAATGCCATTGTCACAATCTACCCACACTCAAAAATAATTAAAGTATACAGTATTAATCGCTTCTATAGTAATTTATTACAGTCTACAACTCGCTTTACACCCCTCTAACTTTATATTCTGCCAGCAGCTTTGACTATAGAAGAATTATACTCCCTGTCAATACTTCTCTCCTTGCTTTTTCGTACTTTATCCCTAATTTTTCACCATTTTACAGCCTTCTAAACGAGAAAAAGAAAACACCAAAAATAAAAAAAAGCCCCTTAAAATAACACTTCATAACTTATTATAATCATCGAAGATCTTAAGATTATTAAAAGTCTAAATTATCACTCGACACTACGATTTTGTGGTTCTAATAATTTATAATGGGTTTTAATTAATGTCAAATCGGTTCCAGTTCGTGTTTAACCTTCAAACTTGGAGGCATGAAAGTAAATTTAATTAGTATACAGCGAATTATCATCAGAAAAACCTACAATTAATGGATTATCCGAAGAATTCTGTAGTAAAAGATTAAAGTTTAATGATCATTCTCTCACAATTCTATCACTCTTCGTCCCATTCAAAAGAATATGCATGAGAGAAAAATTGCGGTCGAGGCATATTTTCAAACGAACAATAGAAGTATCGACACATGGGTCATTTGAAGTTCTATTAAAAAACCTTCCGCAGGTTGACAGATGAGCGCTCACGTTTAAGACAGGGAGATTGATGAAAAGAATTGAAGAAAAATAATCATAAAAATAAAAAAAAAAGAAGAAGAAGAAGAGAAAAAAACGCTTCACACCTGTGTCTGACCGACAAACACAAGCATCGAAAGAGCAGCCCAATTTAGGAAGCAACAGGGGGTCTACCGGGAACATGAAAGCTTGAAAAACCCCTTTTACTTTCGGGGAGTATGCTACAACTCCTCTTATTGGACGAATAGTCTCTATCCCTTAGGCTGCATTTACACCTGGGAGACAAAAGAATAACTCGAAGAAGAAGAAATAAAAAAAAGGAAGCTCATCGATTGCTGCTGCTACAACACGAAGGAGCCAAATGGGTGCTGAATTTTCAAAACTGTGTTAAACACAGTCAATTCTTTGAAGAAGATAAGAAGAGGGAGAGTAAACTGTGTCTATTCATTTAGTAGTAAACACTTTGTCGTGTTGGCACTCAGAATCTCGAAGCTCTTCGCTAAAATATTTTGTTTCGGTGAAGATCTTCAAGATTTTGAAGTTTTTCTTTAAGATCTTGAAGAAAGCTCGTCGACTTTTAATTTTTGCTACTACAGGAATGAGTTTTTAAGGTGTATAACCTTACTAAAACGTTTAAAAGCCTTCCAAACTCTTAAGTTTGACACTAAAACACAAATGAGTTTATCAAAAATCTTGAACTAAGAAGAGAATAAAGCACTTACTGATCAACTTTCCTTCCATTTTTGCTGCAAAAATGTAGTATCATTCCTTCCTACAGTACCACATTTCTATAGGAGCCTCCTCTTTCTGTAGGATTCTACAGGATATAGGAGCCTTTCCCTACTTCTTCAGCCACTTTTCCCTCCTACAGTAGCAAAATTTCTACAGGAGCGAGTATTTTAAACGTTAATTCTGCAAATATTTTAAACGATTCGAACGCAATTTTATCAGAAACTCGAAGAAAAACACAGGAAACAACGCATCCATCTGACTTACTACCCTATTTTTTTTTTTACTGCTACACTAACAGATTCTTTTAATTCCCAACCGTAAAAAAAAAATCCGCATCTTATATTAAAAATGTTTAAGGTAGAAGGTATAAGAACATTTTTTTTTCGGCTGTTAAAACAGAATAATTAAAGCAAATTACAGCAATTTGCATAATGATTTGTTTAGTGCTACGTGCTTGAGTAAGCAAGTAAATTCCTTGGGGATGATAACAAAGAGTAAAGGGCGAATTAATCCTTTTAATTGAGGCAGTTTCGTCTCCCAACAATGTAACTGTTTCGACTAAAGTTTACGACTTCTACCCTCATCAACAACTTAATTAACTTCAAATTTAATGTCGTCCACTTTATAAGCACCCCTTACTCACTACCGCCATCTTGTGGCCGATATCGGTACTAATTCGACTGCCGCTGTACACTACACTCGACTGTACACTTTTATAAAGGTGTTTTAATTAAATAATTATAAAAGAAATCAATTAAATTAGCCAATATTAAAAGTTTCGACGTTTCGACGTGTTATAGACGATGATGGATGCGGGTGGAGTTTGCTGTTGATGATTTTATAACTAACTTATAACATTTTAAATTGTTTTTGTACTCGGAAAGATAATTTTATTGAGAAATTCTATAATTTATCTACTACAAAAAAAAATAATTTTTGAAAATATAGCTTGATTTTCCAAAAAAAATTCATTTTATTAACAAGTGTGGAGGATATTCTGCTTAAGTTACTAGCAGAATCTCTTTATTTCTTTAGTTATAAAGCAATATATATATTATAAATATAAAATAATTAAAATTTTAAAATTAAAGTTTAAAAATTTGAACATTTTTTAATGTTTCTGAGTCATTTTTTAAAGATTTTAAAGAAGAGTTGTTGGGCTTTCCAGCAATGCAAAATTAACTTTATGAAAGTAATTGTTGAAAATGATTCATTTCTGTATCACGTTTTTCTTGAAATAGACAAGTTTGACAATGAAAAATACGTAAATTTCGCGTAAAAGACAATTTTAAAATTCTTTTACGTCATGATATACACAATTTTTTAAATTTGTATTGTGCATTTCATAAAGACCTTTTATAACAGTAAAAAATTTTCCAGAAATTAGACATTTTTACTTAAAAAACACATTATTATTATTATTATTTTAAACAAAAAAATATTATCATCAGTATTACCTTCTCTCACACATTTTTCGTGTAGATGTAACTTGTAATGTATATATTTACAACTAATTATACCTTATTTTACATTTATATCGCCATTTTTATCAATTATAATGCCTACAGGATGAAAAATAGAGCCATTCAGTTTCCTTATAAGGTAGGAATCTTCACATTTTTCACCAATAATGAGTCTTACAACGCTTCAAAAATATAAAAATGATGATGATATGCCAGTGCTATATTATTATTACTTTTATTATTATATTCTTTGCCTATAGGCAACTATTTTTGCTATGCTTAGAATCTGTTCGAGTAGTTCAGAGTAACTTTCTATCAAGATGTAATTCGTTACGTTCTAAACATTACAGAATTCAACTTCCATCCTTCACGTTAACAAAAGATTAAGACGGTTGTTCTAATTTTTTTTAATATCCCATCCTAAATTCATGATTAATATAAAGCATAAAAAAGGAACATTTTCTCACAGGAACTAGACAATGCAACAATGGGTAGCATTATATCTAGGCAAACAGCAACTCCTGTGGCTTAGCATCCATCAACGATCTTCAATTACATTCCAAGCACTGACAGCTTTATTGTATCTTCACTTTCTACTCACCATAATCCTAAAAAAAGGGCACTTTTAAAGAAACAGAAGGACACAAATATCCATTCCCAGACATGCTTAACATCTGTTTGATCATATAAAAATCGATAGGTGGATTGTTTCTGGTCAACGAAGCTTAAAAACGTAACTTTTTCAACCTTTTATCTTACTCCCCCCCCGATATTGTATCGAATTATCTTCATACAAGACCACTAAACGCTTTTCAAATATGTTACAAACGGGAAATGGATGGAAATATACGTATAAAAATCAATGGTAATTGTGGAAGTTTGACGCGTGCAGCGTTGTATACGGTTGAGGGTATTGAATGGGCAGGTGCAACGTTACAATAATCAATTCTGTTCTATTAGCTAAGATATGTTACGATAATGGTCCCAATTTATTTGATTTATATTATTTTATTAAGATAAATCGTTTTAGAATTATGTTTACTGTAGCATAATATCAGCCAACATACGGTAGTATGAACCTATTGAAAAGTGAGTTCGTGTCTGTGCATAATTCTTTTTTTTTCTGGTGAATTTATTATTCTGTAAATATAAAAACAATTTAGATAAACTGTTCATAAATCTCTGTTATTTATTAACATAATAACTACCTTTTTCTGTTCGTATTTAGAATGTAATTTGAATTTATAATTCATTCCTTATCTCAGTTTTCGCTTATCAGTTTGATAATAGTTTAATACTTCCTGCTTTCTTAGAAGGAAAATCAACTTTATTTTTAATTAAAATTTGTTGTTTTCTTCGTGACATATATTCATTTGTAACGCGCTGTTTTTTTTTAAATTACTTTTACAGTTTAAATTTTCTTCAGGAAGAATGACGTATTTTTATTCGATCTCGCTTTAAAACTGATCAATTTTTAACGTAATTTTTTCCAGTAAAGGTTAGAGTTTTAAGTTATATTTTAATGTAAAATACAACTTATATAATAAAATAAAAATTTAAGAGAATTTTTGCGTTATCCTTTAGAGAAAATGACAAATTTGTAACATGATTGTTGTAAAAAGACAATTTTTCTAGCTAAAAGCTATGCTGAAAAACACGTTTTCTAGCTCACAGCAATGATGAAAAGCACACATTTTCTAGCTCACTGCAGTGATGAAAAAGACATTTTCTAGCTCACAGCTGTAATGAAAAACACAATTTTCTAGCTCACAGCAGTGATGAAAAACACACATTTTCTAGCTCACAGCAGTGATGAAAAAGACATTTTCTAGCTCACAGCAGTGATGAAAAAGACACATTTTCTAGCTCACAGCTGTGCTGAAAAACACATTTTCTAGCTCACAGCTGTGCTGAAAAACACATTTTCTAGCTCACAGCTGTGATGAAAAACACACATTTTCTAGCTCACAGCAGTGATGAAAAACACACATTTTCTAGCTCACTGCAGTGATGAAAAAGACACATTTTCTAGCTCACAGCTGTGCTGAAAAACACATTTTCTAGCTCACAGCTGTGCTGAAAAACACATTTTCTAGCTCACAGCTGTGATGAAAAACACACATTTTCTAGCTCACAGCAGTGATGAAAAACACACATTTTCTAGCTCACTGCAGTGATGAAAAAGACACATTTTCTAGCTCACAGCTGTGCTGAAAAACACATTTTCTAGCTCACAGCTGTGCTGAAAAACACATTTTCTAGCTCACAGCTGTGATGAAAAACACACATTTTCTAGCTCACAGCAGTGATGAAAAACACACATTTTCTAGCTCACTGCAGTGATGAAAAAGACACATTTTCTAGCTCACAGCTGTGCTGAAAAACACATTTTCTAGCCCACAGCTGTGCTGAAAAACACATTTTCTAGCTCACAGCTGTGCTGAAAAACACATTTTCTAGCTCACAGCTGTGCTGAAAAACACATTTTCTAGCTCACAGCAGTGATGAAAAACACACATTTTCTAGCTCACAGCAGTGATGAAAAACACATTTTCTAGCTCACAGCTGTGCTGAAAAACACATTTTCTAGCTCACAGCTGTGCTGAAAAACACATTTTCTAGCTCACAGCTGTGATGAAAAACACACATTTTCTAGCTCACAGCAGTGATGAAAAACACACATTTTCTAGCTCACTGCAGTGATGAAAAAGACACATTTTCTAGCTCACAGCTGTGCTGAAAAACACATTTTCTAGCTCACAGCTGTGCTGAAAAACACATTTTCTAGCTCACAGCTGTGCTGAAAAACACATTTTCTAGCTCACAGCAGTGATGAAAAACACACATTTTCTAGCTCACTGCAGTGATGAAAAAGACACATTTTCTAGCTCACAGCTGTGCTGAAAAACACATTTTCTAGCTCACAGCTGTGCTGAAAAACACATTTTCTAGCTCACAGCTGTGATGAAAAACACACATTTTCTAGCTCACAGCAGTGATGAAAAAGACACATTTTCTAGCTCACAGCTGTGCTGAAAAACACATTTTCTAGCTCACAGCTGTGATGAAAAACACATTTTCTAGCTCACAGCAGTGATGAAAAACACACATTTTCTAGCTCACTGCAGTGATGAAAAAGACACATTTTCTAGCTCACAGCTGTGCTGAAAAACACATTTTCTAGCCCACAGCTGTGCTGAAAAACACATTTTCTAGCTCACAGCTGTGATGAAAAACACACATTTTCTAGCTCACAGCAGTGATGAAAAACACACATTTTCTAGCTCACTGCAGTGATGAAAAAGACACATTTTCTAGCTCACAGCTGTGCTGAAAAACACATTTTCTAGCTCACAGCTGTGCTGAAAAACACATTTTCTAGCTCACAGCTGTGATGAAAAACACACATTTTCTAGCTCACTGCAGTGATGAAAAAGACACATTTTCTAGCTCACAGCTGTGCTGAAAAACACATTTTCTAGCTCACAGCTGTGCTGAAAAAACACATTTTCTAGCTCACAGCAGTGATGAAAAACACACATTTTCTAGCTCACTGCAGTGATGAAAAAGACACATTTTCTAGCTCACAGCTGTGCTGAAAAACACATTTTCTAGCCCACAGCTGTGCTGAAAAACACATTTTCTAGCTCACAGCTGTGATGAAAAACACACATTTTCTAGCTCACAGCAGTGATGAAAAACACACATTTTCTAGCTCACAGCAGTGATGAAAAAGCACATTTTCTAGCTCACAGCTGTGCTGAAAAACACATTTTCTAGCTCACAGCTGTGCTGAAAAACACATTTTCTAGCTCACAGCTGTGATGAAAAACACACATTTTCTAGCTCACAGCAGTGATGAAAAAGACACATTTTCTAGCTCACAGCTGTGCTGAAAAACACATTTTCTAGCTCACAGCTGTGCTGAAAAACACATTTTCTAGCTCACAGCAGTGATGAAAAACACACATTTTCTAGCTCACTGCAGTGATGAAAAAGACACATTTTCTAGCTCACAGCTGTGCTGAAAAACACATTTTCTAGCCCACAGCTGTGCTGAAAAACACATTTTCTAGCTCACAGCTGTGATGAAAAACACACATTTTCTAGCTCACAGCAGTGATGAAAAACACACATTTTCTAGCTCACTGCAGTGATGAAAAAGACACATTTTCTAGCTCACAGCTGTGCTGAAAAACACATTTTCTAGCTCACAGCTGTGCTGAAAAACACATTTTCTAGCTCACAGCTGTGATGAAAAACACACATTTTCTAGCTCACAGCAGTGATGAAAAACACACATTTTCTAGCTCACTGCAGTGATGAAAAAGACATTTTCTAGCTCACAGCAGTGATGAAAAAGACACATTTTCTAGCTCACAGCTGTGCTGAAAAACACATTTTCTAGCTCACAGCTGTGCTGAAAAACACATTTTCTAGCTCACAGCTGTGATGAAAAACACACATTTTCTAGCTCACAGCAGTGATGAAAAACACACATTTTCTAGCTCACAGCAGTGATGAAAAACACATTTTCTAGCTCACAGCTGTGCTGAAAAACACATTTTCTAGCTCACAGCTGTGCTGAAAAAACACATTTTCTAGCTCACAGCAGTGATGAAAAACACACATTTTCTAGCTCACTGCAGTGATGAAAAACACATTTTCTAGCTCACAGCTGTAATGAAAAACAGAATTTTCTAGCTCACAGCAGTGATGAAAAACACACATTTTCTAGCTCACTGCAGTGATGAAAAAGACATTTTCTAGCTCACAGCTGTAATGAAAAACACAATTTTCTAGCTCACAGCAGTGATGAAAAACACACATTTTCTAGCTCACAGCAGTGATGAAAAACAGACATTTTCTAGCTCACTGCAGTGATGAAAAAGACATTTTCTAGCTCACAGCTGTAATGAAAAACAGAATTTTCTAGCTCACAGCTGTGCTGAAAAACACATTTTCTAGCTCACAGCTGTAATGAAAAACAGAATTTTCTAGCTCACAGCTGTAATGAAAAACACAATTTTCTAGCTCACAGCTGTAATGAAAAACACAATTTTCTAGCTCACAGCAGTGATGAAAAAGACACATTTTTAAATTTAATTTGCAAAATTTTAATTAGATTATATCATATACACAGCATCTTTTATTCTTAAGTTTTATAAAAATAGAAGAAATCAATAGAAAGAATAATACCGCGGATGTGGGTTGTAAATGAGACTCTTTAATAATGAAAAATGTAATAAAGGTTCTCTCACAATTGCTTTGACCTTTGAATATATGGAAGTGCAAAGCCTATATAGGGAGCTATATTAATGGGTAGTGCATAGCCTACATCAGCGTTTCTCAACCTGGGGGTCGCGAAACAATAATGAAATCATTTTATGAAAAAAATCTTTTATTATAAATTTATAAAGATTTTACTTATAATAAGTACACGTGTAAAAAAAAATGTGATGGTTGCATTTGTTTACATTTATAATTACTGTCAAAATTCAATTAGTAATAGTAAGGCTTATTGTTATTATTCCTTTGGGTGGGGGTCGCGAAATATTAATTTTATTTATATTTACTATTTGGGGGTCGCGGAGCTAAGAAGGTTGGGAATCGCTGGCCTACATGGATTATAAACGTGTATATATGGGAGGTGTATAGGCCTAAGTAAATGGCATACATAGTGGAGTTATAAGTAGGTGATGTTTATACAGTGTATAGAGTTATACACCTTTGGCATCTGTAGCGGTTGTATTTTACTATATAACTATATAATTTGAATAAAAATGGCTATGTATGTGGAGGGACATAAAAATAAGTATGTATTATTTGTCGTTACCCCAAATTTAGGCACATAACCTACTTTAAGAGGTGTTTAATAGTAAACTTGCCCCCATACGATTACTATCACACCCAATAGCAAACATGTACTATAAGCTGAAAAATTCCCATATGTATGAATTAATCACATATATTTATGTGAAATAAGAAAATTTGATTAAATTACTCAACTTAAGAAAACAAAAATAATTCGTGGTAAGAGGGTGTGCTTTGTTTTTCCTTTATAGAATCATCAAAATAATTAAAATGAAGTAGGAAAAGATGCGATAGGGGCGTAAGAAATGTTATCATGAAGGCTGCCACCTCAACAACATAATCCCAGCTGCAGTGTCACCTCTATAGAGACAGTAGTGCGACAATCTGGTGTTTTATACTCTAAGAGTCGAGGGCAGGTCAAGGATCGGTGTACATCAACTGGCAGATCACCATTGACATTGATGTCAAGTAGGAGATGTACAAAAACGATAAAATGAACACCTGGTTACATAAAAGTATCCGTGATTAGGAGCATTGACATCTAACTTTCTCCCCCTTCCCCAATTACTTCACCCTCCTCTCGTTTCCAGCAAATTTCTTATGTAAAAATATTTATTTATGTACTGTAAATAATAAATTATAAAGTATTTATGGGTTATAAATTAGCTGTATAGTACTGTATCATAATGCTAAAAATTTATGTTCTTCTTTGGCGTGCCTAATACGCGAATGAATATCAGTTTATATGCATTTTGTATGCACCTGCGCATAGAATTCTGTATGAATTTAATCTCTGTGAGTTATATTATTTAATTTACAACCTTATGTGTACTAAAACCCGTAGAAATGACTAAAATTTAGCCATTTTACACAGATTTTTAGCGCACGCCCTTAAGTTTTCATATTAGCATGCATTTCGTATGCACTTACGCGAAGAATTCTGCACATAATTAATTAATTACAAGCTTATATTTAAGTTTATGAGCTTAAACAGTAACTGACATGTAATAAAAATCCTTATTTCTATCGCTGTAGGATTGGACACATATAAATTTGGCTGTTTATTGCGAATTCTTAGCATACTTACTTGACATTTCCATAATTTCTGAATGATTTACTGTTCATACCCGTGTTTTACTCAGATAAAATGTAACAGGATGCATCTGTATTCACTTATACTCTGTATAATTAACCCCCAGCGTCACCCCCGAAAGATGTTTATAATTAAGAAAAGAACTTTACGACACTCTTAATGGATGATTTAAGATGGTTAATACACCTTTAGTAAACTAGAAAACGAAGAAAAAATCGCTCTAATCATCTAATTTTAATATTTAGAAGGGAGGTTTCCTCGTTAAGGAACAATGCAGAGTAACTAAGTTGAATGTAGCTTAATTTAGTGCCTTATTTAAAGCATCTTATCATCTTCTCTGTAGATTAAAATAAAATATTTGCAAATATATTTCGACTTTTGAAGTGATTCTAATTAGTTTAGTAAGATAGGCGGGGGGAAATTAGGATAAAGTTGATTCTAAAGAATTATCTGGAAGCGATAAATTTATCATCCAAGATAAACACGTCCTGAAAATTTAAGATGATGAAGCAAAGGCTAACAACTTTGAAGTTAATTCTTGCAGAAAATTTCGTTTCATGCATGATTAAGATTATTATCAAACAGCAAAGTGATTGTCTGTCATTTTATATCTGCTTCATTTGTTTAAGGTTCAGAATCTTCTTATTTATCCCCCTGTTAGCGTAGTAAGAAAAACGTTTCATCGATTTTTTCCCCATCTTTTAATTAAATTCGGCATTTACTTTCGCTTTTTTTAAATAATTTATACACAGTTTTTATATTGTAGACTGTAAATTCGAATACTTTACATGCTTCACTTTGCGTATTCGTGCAGCTTTTATGCTTTAGATCAGGCATGTCAAAGATACGGCCCGCGACATCAATACAAAAATGCTATTTGTTTATATTTTTTTTTTATCAGCAAGATCATTTATTGCACAGTTTTCACTATTTTGCACATATAATGCGTGTTTTCGACATATTAGTAAAGTACAGTTTATGCTTGTGTTTTGAGTATTGCGATCCTTATTTTCAGATCATTTTACAGACTTGCTTCGGGCCTGTAAATTGGCCGAGAATGTTTGTTCTGTGATTAAAGTTATTGCTGGAAAACTAGAAATGGTGTTTTTTTTTTATATTTTATTGCTGAATCTTTTGAGTCGGCTTTTTTCGGCTACTTTTTAGAAAAATTTTGGCTACAAAAGCTAAAAAACATCCGGCCTGCTGTCATACTCGAGACAAAAAATTGGCACTTAAGCAGTTTGAGTTTGACACCCCTGCTTTAGATTGTAGATTTATACAACATTTCCATTATATTTTTGCTGTAAAATGTAAATTTATAATGTTTTTTTTAGATATAAATTGTAAATTTATACACGGATTTTATACTCGTATATTTCAACAATTAATTCTCACGAAAGGATACGAAAAGCAGATGTAAAATATGCACATTTCAACAATTAATTTCATCATGAACATGAGGATTTCAACAATAACCGAGGACGTAAAAGTGCAAATTTCAGTAATAAATAAACGTAAAATTTTATATATTTGAACAATTAATTTTGTCATAAAAATTTGTAGATTTTAATCAGCAATTTTCATTTTAAAAATATATACATTTCAATAATAAACAGTGAAAACGAAAATATGTTTAATATCATCATAAATCTTTAGAATAAAATATTTTAATTAAAATAATAACAAATTTGGGTAGAAAAATCGATTCTTGGCGTAAGGGGGGGTTGCATTATTCACAATTAAAGCTGTGTTGGAAGGTTCTTAACAACACAATAGATCCTTTAGGAGGAAACTAAGTCGATAACAAATTCTTACGTCAGAAAGAGGAGGAATAAATAGTTTTTATTTTTCAGAAAATTGAAGTAAGCAGTGATGCAGTAGTTTTCTATTGAGTATCTGTAAACAGGCGAGCGATTGACTTACTAAAGTTAAGGGAAAACACACAGCTATTGTATACGAGATTCAGGACCCACAAATCTCACAGTTCGAGAGATGTCCTGCCGGGTATGCAACCGCCATTGGAAAAAGCAGGGAATGAATAGCAGAATCTGTAGAAGTGGAAAGAATACCTGTCGGCAAAACACCTGACAGGTAAGGGGATTATTGTGAAGAGCTCAACAAAGGAAAGGTAAAGTGGTGTTGACCCCCTGACTAACTCCAAAATGTCTTTTGTCCGATCTTCTTTTTTGCTGGGGTGGAGTGAGCGCTGATTGTCGCCCTTGTGAATGGCCCAATACCATGGGACCTTTCTCCTCTTCCCCCTTGATTGATCGCTATTTTATATCATTTGACTCGAGAGAGTAATATTTTATCCTGTGAAAGGGACCAACATATGGTAAAGGATCCGTATTATGGGTGTCGGTGACGCCCACACTGCATTCCTTATCGTGCCAAAATTCGAGGGGGGAAGAGAGAAAGAGAGAGGCCATTCAATACACTTTAAGTAGCCTTTGGTGCCTGACAATGGACGGCACTTCTTTGGGTTTTGTTGCCATTCTAGTGTAGAAGGGGCCTTTGTCGAATAAAAACCAACAATGCCGTGTTTACTCTTGATATTTACAGGTCCTGAATGAAGTTAGATCGAGCAGCCAATGTCTGCTGCCCCCTTACACCCCTTCTACACGAGTTTCGCCTATATTTCTGGCGTTTAAATCAATCTTTAAACCCTCCCCCTGACGGTTAGGCCCAGATGGAAGGCGAAAGGAGCAAATTGCTTTCCCCCGAGGAATTAGGGCCCTATCAATGGAGAGTTATGGTTACGCGGCCAATTCGAATTAGGGGCCTCACGCACGATGTTTTGACGTCGGACATCTATTTTCCAAGGGAATATTTTCTTATAAAAGATTGGTTTGGGGCCCCAGAAATTGCCCTTTTTGACGGTGGGATAACGAGCTACTGGGTCCTATATAATGTTGTTTTTTTTTTCGCTAGTTTAATGTAATTATCTCATTTGCTACGCTGTCCCAATTATTCTTTAAAGGGCCCTGACCCTTTCATTCCTAGACATACCATATGTAATAATATAAACACTTGCGATTTTAGTGTAAATTTAAGAAGATTTTTAATTATTTTCGAATATTTTAATTAAAATTAACCTGCTTCTTGGCCTCATCTCTCTTATATTTGCAACTGTTTGTCTAGGAGACAAGAATTTAATAAAAATTAAATATTAATGAAGTATAAAAATTTAATACTAAACTTGTTATAGATAAAAACTTTGGAATTTTTTAAATTATTTTTAAGGCAAATTTTTTGACTGTTTTACTGATTTATTCGGAAGATGGAAACTTTATAAAGCATTTCTTTCCAAAAAGTGCTTAAATTTCTTACAAACAAGTACAAAAAAAACGTTGTTTTTGCAGACAGGAACGTTCTGAACCTCCCAAAATACACCTATTCAACGTTTTTTTAGACATTTTTCCCTTCTTATAACGTTTATTGAGCCAATTTATCTATTTTTACAAGCATTTTATAAGTTTATCAACATTAAAAAACGCTTTTTTCTACCTCCAGCGACACTTTTCAGGTTGGAACACGGCATTCTTCACACATATTTTAAGGGCATTTCGCCAGACCCTACACGAAAAACACATAAAAAACTGGCACCTCCTCCTCATTACGTGTATATATTTTTTTTAGAAAAATAGATTCCAGAATATCAAATCAGCTAAACACAACCGATAATATTTATAATATTCCACTATAAAAAAGAAAAGAAATTTAGGTAAGTGGTAGTGAAGCCATTGTCTTCCAGACAAACAGCTGCAATGTGAGGGAAGTGAGAGAGAGACCACCCTGTCGTATAGAAGATATTAGGCCAAGAGGTATTGCCATTGCATGCCTATAATTAATACTTCCTGTAGAATTCTCAGCCCATTAATTATCTGCAGTTTGAACACATCCCTAGTTACAAAATGGCCGCTGTCTCTGTGATGTCATCGCAAACATCCTGTCCCCCTACCCTATCACGCGATACGCAAGAATTAAGGTTGTAAAACTTAATTGGATCCACTCCTAAGTGCCTAATTTTGTTGCCATAATCATAAACAATGTTAAAAATTAATTAAATCGCATCTATCCGGAAGCATATTCACTCCTCGAGGCTAGTTTTCGCCCTCCAAAGTGCATATTACTAGTAAAAGGTGGGCCTTAAAAAAAAGGAGCAATCTAATGAAGGCTTTTAATTTTTTTTAAAAATAAATTTAAGCAGTGTAATTAGTCCAGAGATATAGAGTTACGTGTGTGCTTCATTTGTCTATGTACGAGTACTGTATACACATGTAGATATGTACTGTACTATATGTAGGCTACATGTTATAGTATATTACTTAAGGGTCCCACTACACTAGAAAATATAACAGCACGTGACAGTAATCGCGTAGAGTACGAGAGTATCTGTTACACAAATGGAGAAAATGACGTAAATGTGACGTTATTCTTGTATTTTTTGGGTGTGAAAGTGTAACAATATAACGATATTCTTGCATGTTTTTGTGTGAAAAAGTGCAAAAAATGGCGTAAACTTGACGTAAAAGCATACATTACTCTGATGCACCTTCAGTGTTCTGCAACGGATACAATTCAAACTTAAAAAATAAAAGACCAAAATTTACCCCGTAAACACACGAAAACACATTAAAACTCACAGCAGCAGAAGCAAACAAGTCACAAAATCAATTTCCAGTTCGAAAACGCGTTACACAACGAAGAAAGGTAAGCAAAGAATATCATCAATGTCACGTTAGAAATTAAAGAAAAAAAAAAGCAGCAACGTAAAACAGATAAAATTCCCAAATTTTTAATATATTTTCCCCCCTCTTCCCCATAAAAAAATAAAAAAAGGTGCCCACTCCTTAATAGAATATGAAGTAAAATTAAATTTCACACCACTAAAGATATTATTGTCTGTAGTTCTGCTGTTATTTTCATTACATCTTCCTATACTAAAGGGCGGACGTAAGAAGGAAGAGAAGAAGAAGAAAGGGATAAAATAATCTAGTATCCATGTTTCACTTTGTAATAAAAAGTGTCCAGACCACTAGATTAAAAAATTCCACTGGCTGTGTGTTTTAATTCCTTACTCGTGTGGTTCGAATGCAATAAAAACGTGCAACTTCTAGCGGTTTCCACCCTCTCCAGGGGGAAAGGGGAAAAAACCCACCCCTTTTTAAAGTCGTATGAGTGATAAATGGTGACGTTTTTGCTATAATAACGTCACAATAATGTCTTCTGTGCACTTGTGTTTTCTCGATAAGTATTACACAACTATTCTTTTTTTTTTCTTTATTGTTTAAAGACGGCTGGAAACGTTGACAACGTTTTTTTTAATGATTTATTGTACTTTTTTTCCTCGTGAAATATATATATATATATATAAAAGGTCGATCTGCAACGTTATTGGCTTTTAAAAATGGTTTATTTTTCTGTGAAGGTGGTGAAGCTGCTCAAATGTAAAACTTACGTCTGAGCGGCTTCACCCTTTAGAAAATTAATTAATTGAGACTCTAAAACGCTTAAAAAAAGTGCCAAAATTACGCTTTTTTGGCGGTTAAAATGTCTAAAGACGATCGGGAATTATATACAAGTGTCGAATACTCAACGAGTTTATCACACGTTATAACAGTTTTAGAGGTGTTCAGTTACGGACGGACAAATAGACGGATGCTTATTTTACGCTCCCTTAGTCTATTCGTTTGAAAACACGTCGTATCTTTTAAAAATTTAATTCATTTCTTTAATTATTTATCGTTAAGTGAACAGCGGGATGAGGATGCTGACGGTGGGATGAAAGATAAGAAGGAGCAATTCGAACCCGAAATGGGGAAAAAATATAAAAATTTTCACTGTTTTACAGCGATTTCTCACCGCAAACATAGAGTAATTTTTGCAAAAATGAAGTTAAAAACTTCGTTTGTTCCAGAGGAAGTAGCGTGCGAGGGGAGGAAAGGAAGAGGGGAAGGAAGGAGGGAGATTAAAGAAGGGGGAGGGAGAAAAGAGAAAAAGTAGACAGTCGCCTTTTCTTGTAGACTAAAAAAAAGAAAAAATGGTCAAAAATTTGAAAGTTCGGTCGAAATGCCAGTTGAGAGATGAGTAGCTTCTTGTTTTGTCTCGCTTCCTATTGTTATAGAAAAGAACAGAAGAAAAATAAAAGCGTAGAAAACAGTAAATTTCGATAGCGGGGAGTGAGAACTTTTGTGAAAAATCGTCCGCCCGGATAGAAAGGAAGCGTTGATACTTGACTATCCTGCTTCAGAAACTAATGGGATGGACGAACCAATGAAGAATCACTGGTCTGGAAGCAGGGATTTTTTTTCTTCTTTTTTCCCCCTTCCTTCTTCCCTATTTTCTCTCTTTCTTTCTTTACTGTTATCTCCCTCTCAAATAGGGAAGCCACAGAAGCAGATGTCTCCTTTGACAGGCTGTTAACTTGATTTATTGTACTCTCTACGTCCCCTCTTACAGGAAGTGATGCTAATTGGCGTGATTGGGTACACAAAATTAAACTGAAATCATCGAGGAAATTAAATAATACCGCCTCTTTTTTTAATGTATAGGCTCGTGCGATCACGAAACGAGCGAGAAGTCGTGATTCGACATCCCTTATCGATGACGTAATTTATTAATTACCTGACGTGATCAAAATAGGACACACTACAGAAGTTTTAGGGGGTGTTTTATGTACTTATTTATACCAATTAATGCTACTTTAAATACATTTCTTAAGCTAGAAAATGGATCTAAACGTTACGATTTAACTTAAAAATCGGTATAAAGGTTTAAATTCTTTAATTAAAATCCTTTAAAATTTAATGACAAAGATATAATTAAGTATTTTAGAAAGTATTTTATACTACTCAAAATTATAATCGGTTTCCAGAGAATAATTTTAAAATGGAAAAAACGCATCCATTGCTCTTACTCTTCCGCATCTTTCCACGTAAAACAAATGGTAAAATTTTATTTATATTCTTAAAAAATCATAAATTATTATTATTGTTTCTTTACAAATAGTTTATTTACAGAGAAAAATAAAAATATTCGGTAACTTATTTCAGATGATGCTCGAACGAAGCACGAAGATGCAGAAAATAAAGAAGTTATATTTATTATTCTTTCAAATTTTAATAACTTATAAACCCAATTTCTATCCTCTATTACAAAATAAAAGTAAAAATTTATCCCTTAAACTACCGTAAAAATCGTTAAAAAAAGGGCAGTAAAACCCTGTAAAACAGTCTTCTCAGCACAACCGTTGGCTACATCGTGAAGCATAACGATAAGGCTATCACAGGCGCGAAAGTGGCATCATTAAAGGTTTATTACATAATTCGCTGTCATAAAAGTCAAGCCAAGAAGCCACAACGTGGTGTTCTACCGTCGAAAATCCGTACAACCCAAAACAGCGTTAAAGCCGCAGGTGGCCAGAAACTTACTCATGCAATATTTGATGACATAATTACAACACAGCAGGCAGAGATAAAAGGTTTAATACAATGATAGCGCCGAGCCTGTTTCACGCTCCAGCTAACAACCAACGTACCATTCTGCAGTTGGTAACACATCACGCTAGGTCCATGTCTCTAATATTCGATCCGAAACTACTACATCTACTCACCACTCTGATACCATTGATCATATCGCTTAACTGCATGTCATAAACTTTAAACATTGTGTTAAAGCTACTAGGCTACAGTATTCTCTCAACTGGAAAGCCGGTCATCTGACCGTATCAGGAGTCTGAATTTCCAAACTGTTCCTATTACAATAAATCATACTCAAAACTGCATCTTCCAAACTCCTCCGTACAGTGAATTCACAATTCTAAACTGGTTTTTAGTCCCCTTTTTCTTAATATATATATATATATATATATATTCCTGCATCGTTTCAGGTGTTCTAGTATTATATTTTTCCTAAATATATTTCTCGCTGCCTTATAAAACTCCCTATTAAATTTTATAACGTCGTAGATTGGTAAAATAATTCTAAACTTCTACAGAAATTCGCTTGGTGGCGCTGTCGTCGCTTACGTAATAATAGCGCACGTGCTTTTTAGAAATTTAATTGTTAGAAGTGAAACTGATGAGTTTTTGTCTGTTTCACGTCGAACACGTGCGAAATGGATTATTTTTTTTCATCTGTTTCAAATGAAATTAACATGACGACGTATTATCACGCGCTAGATTCGAATTTTACGTCAAACGCGTTTCATTTTGAAACTTTTTATAGAGGAAGGGATGAAATTTAATTCGCAAAAAGATAAAACTATAGAAATTTATATAACAATTTTTATTGATATCATCTGCAGTAACAGTAAAGTATCAAATGTTAGCATACATTGCGATCGACTGCTTGATTATATGTAACAGTAACATCCCTAATTTTTCTTTGTGACGTATTATGCACTACTTTTTCGGCACTCTCTTTCTTCATACGAAGGATACGAACATATGAAAGTTCTCAAGAGTTTTTCAAAGTGATGTATTTAACAATAAATTAATATAACAATTACTATTATTATTATTTAAAAAGTTTTCTTACTGTAATACAACTTAATGAGTTATTAATATATAAATTAGGAATTGAAATCTTCAGTCATGTGATGACCACGCGCTTGATTAAATATTCATTTTCGCCAATTGTTACGCGCGAAATCGACGATAGTTTGAGAATGTCTCTGTTACGTCAGCAGAAAACATGACGTAACTGAGTTATCGTTATATCGTCACGTCGTTTAACTATTAGGCGCACTTTATTACGTCACAAATCGAGAGAAATGATTTTCCTGTACAGTTTCTGAGAATTTTAAGCTTTTCAAACGCTACACGAAGCTGAAAATACGAAAATTGCCTTAAAAGGAGAATGGGGATGAGAACGTCACGTCTCGTTATGACTGTCGCGCGCCATCTGTTATCAAAAGCAGCAACTATAAACTAAAAACCCTTTTAAAAAGGTTTTAATTATCTTAAAATATTAATTAACTTACATATTTAGATTTAATCAATAATTTACGAACGTTTTCTAAAGTAAATCATAAATATAAATTAACAGGGAAATTTTTAAAGTTATATTAAGATACATATTTTAATATATTAATCAAGGAAATATAAATCATCATCACATTAATTAAAAATAATTTATTAGAAAGGTCAGGATAGTTTTACAGTATAAATAATAATACCCTGAGTTCAAATGTTTAAAAATAATATCATAAATAAGAAAGCCTGTATCATATTTTATAGATATATATGATTAACATCTCACTATAGCGTATACAGGTTTTCTTTTTGGGTCATAAATGTAATTATTATAAATTTTAATTAAATAATCAGCTTGTATGGAACTAAATTATCCCCTAAATGTATCTAACATTATACAGTACATCTGAGAAATTTTTAATGTTATATGATCTGTAATTGGCACGTCAGAAACAGATTTTGTTACGTTTGCTGCACGTCATTTTACCGCAAAGATTCAGATCTAACATGAATTATTTAATTTAAAAAACTATAAAAAAATATATTTGATTTATTAGTAAAGGAAATGTTTCGACTTTCCAAGTGTTAATTTTACGTTCAAAATTACAAATTATAGGGCGAGAACGTGTTAACTCGGCTTCTTCATTGAACATTGTCGAATTTCTACAAACAATTTTCACACTTGTGGCCATAATTCTTACAGACCAGACTGTATAATCATCATTAATCACTTGTGTTCTGCTCTAAAATACAGAGAAAATTTGGAACTTTAGTGTGATATTCCCAGAAACTTTTTCACGCGTTCTTGTCCCAGTCTTTGACTGTTTTTAGTAAATTTACATAATCTACAAGAATGATGATAAAGTGATCTTTTGTTGTCCTTTTACCTGCACTTTATCAAGTACTTAGAGGCTGTCTAATGCTCAATAATATTTAATTATTTTTGAACTTTAGGATGTAAATTGTAGAACAGTCCTGTAGGAAGACCAGTCTCCTTACTTAAAATCTTATTGCAATTGCTAATGTTTCTCTATAACAGTTAACTGATATATTATTGCACTGCTGCATAGTCCAAGAAAAACAAACAAACAAAAGCAATTTGTTACATTGATCCAAACACAGATCTTAAACAGGGTGACAGTTTTTTTTCCCTTTATAATTTTCCCAATTTTTTACTATCACAGATAAGAATTTGGCTTGGAATGTGTGTTTAAACACTGTATAAAAATTTTCACTAAAAACAGATTTCATACAACGTTATAAACTGAAATAAATTTATAAGCATTTAAAACCTGTCCTAAAGTAACATTGCATTATTTGAATAAAATAATTAAAATATAATATTAACAATTTTCAATACTGACTAGAGAATAAAAGTAATAAAAAGCTTTGGCATTAAATTAAGGAAACATCATGTTATAACTGCCCCGTTTGTTTGAGACGCTTTGCAAACGCCACTGGTATCTAATATCAAAGGCGCATTGTCACTAATCTGATCATCTGTGGCATTTTCTTTTGAAGACTCTCTGTCGCAGATTTCGGCCCGATTATTCCTTATTAAACCTGAGAAAAAAAAAAATATATATATAATTTAATCTGGTGTAGAGATAGAGTTAAAATGAAATTATGTTTTTGAATATCATTAGCTTACCTCGTGATTTTGTCTCACCAATTTTTGAAGAGAGGAGGGAAGCTAATGCAATAAGTGCACTAATCACAGATCCGCCACAGACGTAAATCAGTATGTATTTATAATACCATTTGCAGCTACTGCAGCAAGTCCTGTATAAAAGTTTTTTCATAATAACTCAATGTATATTGAATATATATATATAAAATTGATTAAAAACTATATTTACATGCAGGGCTGTAAATTCTGGATAGTTACCACAGCTATACCATTTGCTAATTTATCCAAAAAACTCATTGCACCAAAAACAAATGCTCCACTGGACTATAATAATAAAAAATAATCATAAATATCAATTGTTTAAAATCCATCATAATACAAGTTTACATTATTATTATTATTATTATTAAAATTTAAAAAACAATCATAAATTATAAATAATTAAAGGTCTTCCAAACAGAATGCTACCACTCTAAATTACTGTAATTATGTTAATTATTACCTCTGAAGTATGCATCAGACAATAATTGATAGAGTGAACATTCAAGTTTCATCTACCACCTGCATTCAAATGTCCTTTTGTCTACTGCTTCCGGGGAGTCCTGTAAACAAAAATGGTGATCCTGCAACACAGAAGACATTTCATATTCTGTGGTCCGCAAAGCTGGAATCAGTCATCACTGTGCAATGAGAATATCTGCTTTACATGGTGGATTGCTTTGAAATTGTCTAAAAAATGATGAGTGATTACAACTTTTCAAACTGCAGAGCAGAAAACGCCTTCTCCGTTACAGAGTTGGTATTTTTGTTTACAATGCTACAATGCTTTGCTGGGAGCAAAAAAAAAAAAAACATTTGCATGCAGATGGTAGATGAAACTCTGATATTTACTCTATTGATTGAGGTACAGTACATCACATACTTTTCAGGTAACAATTAATATAATTACAGTAATTTAAAATGGTAACATTCTATTTTAGAAGACCCTGTATATTCAACATTAAAAACTACAATTATGAACTGAAACTAGATATACAGGGTAGTTGAAAATCAATTAACTGTTGTAAAGACTAAAAATTGCAATTCATTAACTAAATTAATTAATTATTATTATTAATTCAATTGTATTTTTATGTTTTCATAAAATGTCTTATTCTAAATTCAGTTTACAATTCTGTAGATTATTCTGTAGATAAATCATCAAAAATATTTGTCTGTTAACAATTATTTTTTAAGTATTCACTGATTAATGTTATTTATCATGATCATGATCACCATGCTGTTGGCAGAGTGTATCCTACATGACACACACACCTAACTAGTGCTATATTAGGATCAAGGCAGGACTACAGAACAAGCAATTAATATGTTTACATACTATTTGCATTTGTATATAGTATGACAGCTTTCCATAATGTGATATACAGTCAGGGGCAGATCTAGGTTATTCAGAGCTTAGGGCTTATTGAAGTCCAATGGGGCCCCATTTTTTGTCAGATTAAGAATCTTTAAATTGAGGTTTAGAATTCATTTTTAATAACATCAAAATCAGAGTTGAAATATATTTATTTACGAAATGGTGTTGAATTACAAACTTTATATCTTATATAAAAAAAATTAAGAAATCAAGAAATATTATTAACAAAACAAATTCAATTTTTGTGGGCCCTTGACACTTGGGGGCCCAGGGCTTTAGCCCTGTTAGTCCCTATGTAGATCTGCCCCTGTATACAGTACAGTCAAACCTGTTTTTATGCGCTCTTTTTATGTGCGATTTTTATTTGTGCGGTATAGTTGGCGACTAGTCTCGTGCGATTCGTCATGTCTCACGTTGACTTATTATAGCTAAATAAACTTATTATAGCATAAATGCACTTATTATAGTAATATTATTGCATGAATATGCGAAAAATGAAATAATTTACTTTTTAAGTCAACAAAACACCACCTGGACAAAAATATGTAAAACAGACGATAGACCAGACGATGCAGACAAGTGCTGACATCTGTTGTCAATAAATTCTATTTCGTACGGTTTTGAGTTATTTTCTATGTGAGACTTTTTTTATGCGGTCCCTGTTGACCGCATAAAAAAATTATTTTTTTAATTGTGTTGCGAAAACTATTATTTACAGCCATTCGTGAAGTTTCGTGAGATTTTTTTTATGCGTTTTTTTTAATGCGGTCCCTATCCCCTGCATAAAAACAGGTTTGACTGTATATGCTATTGTGAAGCATTAATGTTTCTACATAAGTCTAGTCTATTTTCCACAAATACTTTATTTCAAGGGAAAATTCTGAATATTTGCTAATTTTTTTCAGGTGGACGTATTTCATATATTGTGAGTGCTTGGTACAACCATATCTGTTTTGTTTGTCGATAAATGTAACGTATGGTTTATCCTAATGGGTTGTTTTGTCAGCAATTACGGCTTGGTCAGTTTTGTGTGTGTTGTTTTCTATAATACACTGGAGGGCAAAAGTTAAGTTACAAGTAGTTTTTGCCTCGCAATGAGATCCTCGAGCATTATATTTGTCCGATGGCTCACACAGAAGGCACAGATTTTGTTTTAATGGACGATAATGCTCGTCCCCACAGAGTGAACTTGGTGACTCAGTATCCAAGACATTGGAATCCAAAGAATGGACTGGCCATCCAGGTCTCCAGATTTGAACCCGATAGAGAATTCTTGGGATGCTCTTGGAAGACGGGTGGGAAGTCTCTGTCCCCCACCCAGAAACCTTGATGAGCTCAGGACTGCTCTCGAAAGAGAATGGACTTTAATTCCTAATGAATTGATCAATAACCTTGTAAAGAGTATGAGAAGCAGGTGTCTAGCATGTATTGCTGTAAGGGGTGGTCACATGCCCTATTGAGTGAATAAATTTGTTATTTTAATAAAGTTTCTACTTTAATTTAAATTAAGAATAAAAAAAACATTTGTAACTTAACTTTTGCCCTCCAGTGTATGTTGTGTACTTGTTGGATTAGGTCTGAATTTTAGTGTTGTTCTCCAGTGTTGCATTATGTTTTCTAAAAACCTAAAGAATGCTAGATGTATTTCGTATGCTCTAACCAAGAGAGGGAGATGCTGTCAAATGCTTTTCTGTAATATATGTATGTTATGTGCTTGTCATAAAATTACTGTCTGAGTAACTTCTTTGCACACCATGTGGTTTCTATGACAGCCTTTTTTTGTTGCTCTGTGAGAAAGTTATGTTGTCTATCTGTTCATACATTTTATTTGTGATGCATAAAGTGAGTATTTAGCCAAGTGTAGAAAGGCATGTGATTGGCTTGTATTGTGTAGGATCTTCGGTAGTGGTATTTTTGGGTTTCTTGCTTGTGATGCCCCATATAAGAAATTTTGACATGAAGATTATGTAAGTAAAATATTCAACTAGACCATGGCACAGGAATGTAAATTTTCTGTATCAGAAATTGTAAATGTCTGCTCCATGTGTCTTTCAATTGTGTTCTTTATACAGCATTTTGGATATTGTTTGTTTATTTTGAAACACACGCAGAACACAGACACAGAGCATGAAGGGGTGTATTGTGCATATTTTCTTCTTCCTTTTTGATCCAGTTTTGTGACAGGAGCTAAACATTTTTCTAGATAATATTGAACAGAGATTCAATGCAATCTAGAGCAGTCTTATCATTATCTTGACTGGAATTAAGTGCAGATTAATAGTTCTTTTTCTGTTAGTATACCATTGTTCAGTAAATGGGTTTAGTATGTAGTTGTCTGTAGAAAAGTATCTCATTATGTATAAATAATTTATTTTGTTGTTTTTGCAACATACAGATTTTGTTTTGTTTCAATCTTTGTGATTTGGCTAAAAATTTTTTATTCTTACGTTATATTTTTTTATTTGATACGCATTTCAGGGCATATGACCAAAACACACATTGGCATCTAAGATATTGCAGAATAAAGACTGATGTAAAAAAGTCTAGAGTCTACCTATGTACCTAGTTGTGTGGTAAAGAATAACAAATAAAAGAAAGCATGGTTTCAGAAAAAGGTAATAAAAACTTTGTTTGAGGTAGCCAATGTATTCTTATATGAGTGTATTGTATTGTGAGTAAACGAGAGTGTGTTTCAATTTTTCTGAATAATTTCCTAATTTCTCATTTAATTTGGTCTGCTATGTTGTTTTTAGTGTAGTCTGTAAGCATGCTACTTGTCATCTAATGATATTTGTTTGTATTCATAATCATCTTTGTTGGGCAGTATTATGATTTGTCTACTTTGAATGAGACAAAGATTATTTTTCTTTACATAATTTTTCATTTAAGTTTAATATTAATAAGTGATTTTTTAAAAACAAATTTATACTTAATTAGATCCAATAAGCATTGAAGAATGTAAAAACTTACAGTGTTAACACCAATCATATCTGAAGTTATTGACAGACTTAATATCAACATTGTACATCCAGCAATACCTATGAGTGAAGAAACACCGAAAATTTCTCTATAACGAAAATCGTCTCCTTCACCAAAATATAACCAAACACATGCAATCAATGCAAGTATGCAGCCGACAAAATAAGTTGTCTGAAAAAATTAACGGTTATTATAAAAATATCATTTTTTAAATTTATATAAAGAAAAGTCTGTAGTAAAGCTATTGTAGTAGCAACCATTGTATCATTAAACTATTAATTATAGTCTACTTATATTAATATTAATATTAATAAAACTAAAAACCAACAGATCTAAAGAATTATTTAATTTTGGAATTTAACAATTTAAATATTAAAATTTAAAGAATCTTGCATTGTTTTTAAACAGATTTTTATCTTAAAAAATATTTTTAAATTAGTAAAGTGACTTACAAAGATAAATATTGCATAGAGTATGATACTTAAGTCGCAACAATTAGCCTTAAATACATAATATAAGAACTGTTATATACACTGATGGTTGTTTTACTTTTATCTTAAAATTCTTTAGTATTATTAAATCCCAAATAATTTTAAGGTATTGGGTGTATAAATATGACCCTGCCCTTTTCCGAGTAAATAACAGACATTTGTTTGTTTTTAAAATGAAAGAAAGATTTATTCAAAGTATTTTACATTAGAAGCTACGACATTCACCCATCTTTCAGGCAACAAATGGATTCTGTGAAGGAAGAAGTCCGGTTGTTTTAAAACAAACCAGTCATCAACCCAAATTTTGATATCCTCATAAGAACTGAACCACTTTCCAGAAAGGTCACTCTGCATGGATCGAAACAAATAGTAATCTGAAGGAACAACATCTAGTGATTACGGTGGGTGGGGCAATACATCCCAGCAAAGTGCTTCTAGAGTTCCCTAGACTAGTCTTGCAACACTTGGGTGAGCATTATCATGTTGGAAAATAACCTTGTGTCTTTTGGCATATTATACATGTTTTTGCTTCAATGCTTTGTTCAATTTGAGTAACTGTTGTTTGTAATGTTCAGCATTGATTGTCCGACTCGGTTGCAACAACTTATAGTATACTATGCTCTTTTGGTCCCACCGGATACATAACATAACCTTACTTCCATGAATATTCTGTTTTGGCATTCGTGGACCCAGTTCACATGAATGCACCCATGGCTTTGGTCGTTTAGGATTGTTGAAGTGAATCTATTGTTCATCTCCAAAAACAATTAGGTACAAAAAACCTTTTCTTTTTTGTCTTTGAAGCAATAATTCACATATGGTTTTACAACATTCAACGATGCTTTATTTCAATTCATACAGGACTCAGTTTCCTTGCTTTTAAAACATTCCCATTGCATGTAGATGTTGGAAAATGCATGTTTGGGTAACATTTAATGCAGTAATTAATTCCAATTGTGTTTGGCAAGGATATTCATCCAGTAATGCTTCCAATTCTTCATGAATGTTTTTGGTAATTTTTCATGCTCTTTGTCATCAAAATCATTATTTTTAAACTGTTGAAACCACTCTTTGTGAGTTGTATTTGACAGAGCACATTCGCCATAAATTTCTAACAGCAATGATATGTTTCCGCCGCATTTTCTTTGCAATAAAATAATGAAATAGAAACTTCCTGCAAATGCTGTTTTTGTTTTTACACAAAACTCGACAATTTTAATTCTTGTTTACACTTTAAACAGATGCCATACACATTTTTAAAAAATGATGTCAAACCATTCAAATAAAAGTGTTGCCAGATTCAGCTGCATGCTAACAGTACTACTAATGCTGCCTATTAAAAAAGGGCAAAGTCGTATTTATACACCCAATATAACATTTTTTTAATCATCTGTTATTATGTCCATTATTACTTCTTTGAGAAACCCAAGTGACTTTTTGGATTGAGCTCATTTCTAAAGACAATCTAATCAAAGCATAATTTTAAATTTATACAACTGCTTTAAAACAAAATTTAAAATATTGCTTTAGAACGTAAATTTAAAATCATCTGATAAAACAAATAATTTCCTATGACTGCTTTAGTATGTTCAATTAGAATATAATAGAGATTTGATGTTGAGACAGTTTGCCCAAAGCACAAAAAGGAAAAATGGTAAGATTCCTTAGATTATAGCAATTAAAATTGTTTATGGAGTCAGAAGAATCTAGACTGTAATTAACCCCCTTTGCTTTTTTTTACTCTGACCTATGGGCCATTTTTTAGCAAGCTCATTATGAACTTGGCCCGACATACAAGACGAACCATCCTCCCTAACAATTTTTGGGGATTTTCGATCCAAACAAATTACTATTGATAGCAAAAATGTGTTTCCATAAATTAACAACAAAAAGGAGAGAGAAAAATTGTATTGTTTTACATTTTAACTATACCTTTTTGCCAATTTTTGAACTAAGATACTTCATGAAGAAGGATGAAACAAAGCCACTTACATAAACTACTAATGGGATTATGGCAATACTTTCCTTTAAAAAACAAAAAAAAAATTAGATTTAAGTTTAAAATATTAAAATTATAGAAGTTTTAACATTACAAATAAGAATAAAGAGCTTCAATTTCTTACCCTTGGCAATTGTAGACTGTCTTGAAGATATAACGGAATATACGCTTGAGATAAATTATTGTATAAACGAGTAGACATATACAACAAACCAATCTGATGAAAATATTCTCATTAATGTTTTCATTTTAAAAGCATCATTACTATTATGATTATGTAATTAAAATGCTTTACACATCCCTTATTACCTTATAAAACTGAATTTCTTTTAACCAATCTCTCCAAGTAAGATGTGGCTCCAAAAAAATCTCGGAATTGATACTTCCATTTTGGATAGATGCAGTTACGTGCGGTGGTTCTCTTACGCCGAGATGAAAGATAATACTGAACAGTGTACCAACAGAAACAACAATAAGTGCAATATGCTAGAAATATTTACAGAAGTAGGTTTAACATTAATAGTAAACCAATGTAAAAATAAATTATTAGTCTTATAGGTAATTTTTAATAATCTAAATTTATTTTTCATAATAATAAAAATTTTCACTTAACATTTTATAAAATTTCACTTAATGACTATGTTTTTCTTGAATTTCTTCCACTTTGTGGTATACGATAAGATTCTATTCACACCAATTTTCTTTTTATTGCATATTTAAACAGTGCTTTAAACATAAGTAACTCGGCAATATTAATAATATAAATGCCAATCCATCATGTCTGCAATGTGACTTAATATGAAGCATTGGAGATTGTAAATACTCAAATTCGTCTATAAATATTCCAAAAAACACGTTTTTTCCCTCCTCAGAAATAATATTTTCCCTTTGTTATACATAAATAAAACTTTCATATCAAGATCTTATCGACCTTGATATTTATTTGACACCTTAAATTAATAGAAGTAATACGTTTAATGAATTTCTATTATTTATGTATGTATAAATTTTAATTTTATATAATTTGTTTTACATTAGTTATTTGTATTGTAGGGGCCACCCGTTAATCATGCACACAGTTTCAAAAGGGAGAGGTGTCGTGAAAAATAGATTATTATACACAATAGGGAGAGAGAAAGTGGAGGCAATGTCTACATGGACTGTTTATTAGCAGTACTAGTGTCATATGATTTGTTGTCACAAGACTATTTACTAATCAAGTGAATACACTATTGGAAAATATTTACAGAATTTTTCAGGGGATATCTGCAACCTATTGTGCATATAATTAAAGGGAAAGAGGTTAGCCCTTTCCTACTCACTTAACTGATGAAATATCGAGTGTTTCGTGAAAACCTGATATTACATCGTTATTTTTAAATTTGTTTAATTTTAATTAAAAATTCCTGTCTTAGATGGCAGCACTCTACTGTATTTATATCTTTATATTGTGTTTCATGTATTTTTAGCTAGATGCCAGTGTTTATCAGTATATATTTATCTTTTTCAGGTGTGAAAACACTGTTTAGGTGGTGTTCTGTTGAGCATTCAGTAATTTTTGACTTAATATATTTCTTGTATTATTTTAAATCTGGAGCAAATCCTGACCAAAATTTTTGGGTAACCTGAAAGTTATAATAGGATTACTAGGCCTGTCTCTAGCACTAAACAATAGGCAGAAATGTTATTTGGTGTGAATAAAATAACGTATAGCGACAACGTATGCAGGGGCGGATCTAGGTTTTTTGGGGCTTAGGGCTTATTGAAGTCTAATGGGGGGGCCTCATTTTTTGTTACATTAAGAATCTTTAAATTGGGGTTTAAAATTCATTTTTAATAACATCAAAATCAGAGTTGAAATATATTTATTTATAAAATGATGTTGAATGACAACCTTTATCAGAAAAAGTATTAAAAATTTATGATGATAATTCAATTTTTGTTGGCCCTTGACACTTGGGGTCCAAGGCTTAAGCCCTATTAGTCCCGATGTAGATCTGCCCCCAAATGTACATAACTCACAACAATTCACAACTTAGATTTGAAAGTACACAACACATGTATGCTGACTGGGTACAGAAAGTTTACGATACAATCTGACCATGTTAAATGCTACGAATGACGTCACACATGCACACGTTTGCTGCGGCAAACCTCCACACGAGCAAGTGATAGAGTTCCCACAAGCATCGCACTGACTTAAAACAGCTAGCCGCTAGCTGTCAATGTAAAAGCAAACACAAATGATAAAAGAGTTTACATGTTAGAATATATTATTATTGGCATATTTGTTCCCATAGAAAAAGTATATAAAGGAAAAATTTAATCAGTTAAATTGGAGTCATTAAAACAAGGGCTTACTGTATAAAAAAATCAAAATATCAAACTTCACTAACCAACAAATGTGAAAGGAAACTTTAACATTGGGTGCCACAAAATTTATCTCCTATTTTGTTGATATTCTTTTAAAAAAGAAGTTTCAATTTCACACTGATTTGTGTCTAATGTTATTCAGAAATAAAAAAAATCTTTATCTTTGACCATGGTATATAGATTACATAGCAACTCCATCTTTTATTGACAGCTTTTTTGTTTTCTTCCTAACAAAAATTTGTCCAGAGGTGGTGCTATATATTTTTTTTAACTGTCTGCCCTAGACACTGAGAGGGCCTTGTTAGCATGCCCATTATGGATTTGGCCAGGCCGACAACAGGGTGGAGCCTGACATGACCGGACGGACCACCACCTGAAAAATTCACGGGGTTTCCGACTCTTCCGCATTCGATCCTGGCTTCTCCACAACATAACTGACCATCCAGCTTCTGAAGTGACAAATACAAAAATATTTGAAAATTTAGAGTTTTGGTACTGAGTGAAATTACTTAACCCTATTCCTAAGAAAGCCACATACATAAATATTTAAAAAAGTGTCTTGTTGTGCAGATATTTTCAATAAAATTTTACTTTTATTATATTCTGATAATAAATATCCATAAATGATAGTAGGTTTCATACACATTGCAGCAGAGTATTAGCAAGACAATCTTCTATGTTTCTTATAGAATAGAGTTCATTCTCAAAATTTAATTGCTTGAAAAATGTAATAAAAATCAGGATCCATAATTTCATTTGAGATACAGTTGTGTCAAAGTGACTAAGTCCAAAAGTTGCTAGCACAAGTAGATAATTTTATAAAAATTACTTTTTATGCCAGCAGCGATACCATTGCCACAGTATCGGTAAATGATTCTTGTAGATGGCCTTCCCGAAACATTATTATTGAATTGCTAGCGCTTCAACTCAATTTAGTTTGTGATCAAACAGAGATTAAACTGTGCTTTATAAAAATATCTTTAACAGAGTAATAAAATTTATAGTTTATGTAAAATGTAGATTAAATTACTTTCTTTAAAATATGGTATTTTAAAAAAGAAACCATTTAATTTTTTTAACTATAATGGAAATCAATTAATTGTGTATCTACCCCACCAATGTTTTTACACAATGTAGTTGCTAAGGGCAATAAAAGCATGCAAGATGAGTATGTAATTTACACACTACGCATTGACTGTGTCTTTTGTACTACTTTGACGGTTCAAGGTTCTTCGCAGAAGAAGGTTGGCAAACCCTAGTCTAGATTAGATCCAACATTCAACCGAAATATTCATTCAATTCGACAACAATTTACAGAAAGTATGATGATATTTTAATTGTAGAGAACAATTTTTTTATGTACAGAAAATAAAAAAAAGCTTGCTGAGAGGATTTATCATCATTTCTATGCAAACACAATAAAATTGAAATTACTATTAAGATAAAGCAATAAAATGTCAATGTTTGCATGTTAATATATTGAGAAACACAATTAAATCTAATAATAATCTCATTGCTTTTACAGTTTCTAATACACTTTAATTAATAAATGGAGAAAGTGCTAATGGTTGTTTCATAACCTTTCTAGTCAAGGGAGTTTGAACTAGCATAAAATTCAGTGTTCATGACGTACAGACAATTATTACTAGCTATTGTCAAAATTTATATAAATCCACGAGAAATATGCAATTAGCTATTGCAAAGTTATAATGAACCAATCTATTAAAAATAAAACAGTTGTAATTAGTTTATAATCAATATGTTAATTTTCTTCTTGTTTATATACAGAACTTCCGAGGAGGAGACATTTTAAATTATTGTAATTATGTTAATTATTATCCAAGAACGTTGTAACATGAATTAAAACATTGAAAAACTGCCAAAGTTTCACATTTGCCTATTACAATTTCTCAATGTGTGTGCCTTGTGTCATATAGCACACATCCAACAGATACACAGATTCTTCCTACAGGATATCAGTCATCACTCCTCCCACAGCAATCACAATTCTACAGTTACTGCAGATTACTCACATTGTACACACTAATGAGTAATTCTGACTTTCTAAACTGCAGAACACAAAACACCTTTTCTATCATTTTCATTTACGATGCTTTTGATAGGTAGTAGACAACAAGATGTTTTAATGCAGACGATAGATGAAACTTTGACATTTACTCTATCAAACAGTAACATTGCATACTTCAGATAATAATTAACATAATTACAGTAATTTAAAATGGTAGCATTCATTTTGAAAGACCTGTATATAAATGTCTTATAGATACTGTTTCAACAAGACTTGTATCTAATATTTCTATGTGTACCATCATTATTAAAACATTTCTTAATAACCAGCACCACATATTTATATTGTGATTTATGTTTACATTATATAAAATATGACACAATCAACTTAAGATAATTTACGTTGTCCATTCTTGTTGAATAAAGTATATTCTTTTATAAGGGTTTGGAACATTTGGAACACATTTACAAGAATAAACAGTTACCTCTGGACTAAGGTTTGTTTTTTTAGGTGTGTCTTCAGATAATAAGTAATAGTGTAATAAATAAGAAAATATAAAAAATAAGTTTTAAGAGCTGTAATCCTTACCCAAAATTCTGGAGAATCTTTGGGACTAATAAGACTATTTTTTCCCTCTGAATTTAAGCCTAGCATCAACCAAGTGATCAAATATATTAAAATATTTGATGATACCGTGCATGCATACCTGAAATGAAATAATATAGACTATATTAGAACAAGAAACTAAACAAGCTGACAAAATAATAATAATAATAATTTTTAATCACATTTTTAATTCATTTAATTTAAAATATATGCTCTCTGCCTCAAATTAGTAGTGTCTTGCTCCGGTACATCATACTTTTCCTGTTAGCAATAATGTCATGCCAATCATCTAACTAACTCTATTCAGGGGAAAATTTTTTAATTGAAATAACATGACATCTGGTTTACGTCGGAAGTTCGCATATAGTTAATTGGGGCTTCCTGCCCCTAATCTTTCCATATCTGGTTTTGACTTTCGTCTATCTAATTCTGTTTAAGATTAAGGAAAGGCGGACAGACACCGGCCAATGGGAATTTATAGGTCTACAATTTTTTCAAGTTGAAGTTCGAAAATTTTCACAAGAATAAAACCAAAATTTTAAAATAATTTTTTAAGTTTAAAAACTTCCAAGGGGAGAAAATCATAAATATTAATAGTTAAATCAGTGATTTGAACGAAATCGGATTCAAGTGATAGGGGCTGATGAATGATAAGGAAATGCTAGAATAATAGCTGCAACTGGCCAGCTTTTTTTTTATTTTTAAAATGTGCATTAAAATTTCAAATTCTTCTAATCAGGTTAGTTTGTTTAAATTGTACTTCTTCAGTAGTGGAACCAAAAAAAAAGTCTACTTCATTTTTGTTGTAAAATCAATAGTTTAATTAGCATATTACTTTTTTTTTTGTGATGTAAAGACACTTTATGAACACTGAAATATGGGGATTATTCAGCCACTTCTGTAGTCATGTGAGAAGTATCCTCGCTTGACACAAATGACCAATTCAAATAGTTTATATTACTTTTTTTTTTTACTTTCCTCATATACATTAATTCTTTTTCCTCTATAGATGCTTTCTCACTATTGTTTTCTACATATACATATTCAAAAAAGTGTAAAAAGGTTAACATAAGCAAAGAAAACAGCAACAGAAGCAAGAGAGGGCAGAGGAAAGTAATATAAGATAATGCACTTAATTTGACCCCGAGTCATTTTTGTCTTAAGCAGTGATGTTTCTCAAATGACTACAGCTGTAAACTCCCCAAAGTTTAGTGTTCTTAAAAGTGCCTTTACATCACAAAAAAGTGTAATATTCCTGTTAATAATGTTGATTTTACAGCAAAAGCATATTAGATTTTTTCTTAGTTCCTCTAATCAAGACCTACCAGTTGGTGCTAATATTTTAGTGTTTCTTTTTATTCACCAGACTATCATTTGTCCAATCCCCAATTAAACTCCTCATTATCAAAATACGGCCATTTGAAATTTTAATCCTAAAACAGAAATCAACTTATTAAAAAAGCACATCAGGTGGAAACAATAAAATAGTCATATGCATTGTGATGTAAATAATGAGTCACAGTCAAGTGACATCGGCAGATGGTGCATGTGTAGTCTCTTCAAAATTACAAAATAAATCTATAAAAGGGTAAATGTGCAGAGCATAAGAGAATAATACATAATAAAATACCCTATACATCACTACAAAATTATTTTATAAAGTATATTAAATTTCTTCCATTTAAAACTTTATAGAATGTAGTTGTATTGTAGTTGTAATTGAAGGAAAACTATTAATTATTTTATGTTGTTGAATTTGCTTACTATTTTGATAAATTTCATTATTTGGCTACTGCATTAAGAAAACTATATGTATTGGTATAACAAAAGCTTTAAAAATGTATGTAGTTTGATTTTATTCAGATACAGCAATGTGGCACTTGGGCAATTTGCCAAGGGGAAATGCTTTCCAGGAGGTCTTTTGTGGAAACTGGCCCCTATTTAGGTGTTACTAACAGGAAGAAAACCCGGAAAACTGCACGTTAGCGAGGAGCAAACCCACGACCAACTATCAGCGTTCGTTGGCTTTATCTGCTCAGCCACTGGTGGTTTTAAAATGTATAATCCTTATAATTAAGTAAGAACATATGCAAACAACCTAATAATTAATTCAATTATTCAAATGAACTGCCAGATTGTTATTAGAATTATGGCTAACAAATTATTAACGAATTATGTAGCCATAACGGAGCATTATAATTTAGTTCGTATTTAAGTATTTAAAAAGGAAAAGTTTGTAATAAACACTTTAAATGCATCTTTTAATACTAATTAAATTTTAATAGCTTAAAATTAATCAAAAATCATTCAATAGCTTAAAATACTTGGCATAATAATTTTGATCTTACCTTTAATTGTTAAAAGAATGAAAAAACAAAACTTAAAATTAACATTGTAATATTATAAGTGTCAAATCAAATTAACTATACGCCACACCCGCGACATTTGTAGACATCGGTGTTCAAGAATTTGAGCATTTGTAATCGAAAATTTATGCACCAGTTTCGACTTGCAAAGGGTTACAACCTTTCGGTAAATGGGAGATTACATACTACCATAAACCAGAGTTCGCACCTACACAAACTAGATGCTCAGGCAAGTGCAACACTAAAAGATCACTTCATTCACTCACTTGTCTGGCATCTATCATAACCTCTTTTCTCCCCAGATCACACACCATTGGATACATTTGTGAGGATATATAAAGGACAGAGTATATGCAAAGAAAGTTACTGACATTAGAGCTGAAACATTAGATAGTAGAAGTAGTGGCTTAATCACAAGATAGACTGAATTTATTGTATGTGTCATCAAAAAGTGTTTGTGTCAGTTTACTAAATTTCTTAGGTTTTGTGGCTTTGTGACAGAGGAAACTTTTTGAATTACTATATTTTCTGTAAGAAATTGTTACCCTGTATCTGTTATGATTTAAATTTCATTAAATACATTAATCCAATCAATAAATTGAGGACTTCTTGTATAGCTCAACCTTCAGTGTTTAAAGTAGTGACAAGATAGTAATGGGATTAAAATAGATATTACTTTGATTTGGCAGCAAGATATTAATGAATAAACTACATTATTCAAGATTAAAATCATTATTTAGCTATAATTTAAGTAGTAGGAATGAGAAAAAGGATTTTATAAAGTCTTGGATTTTATCGTCATGTTGTTTAGCCTAGAGGTAGAATAATTAGAATTAATTAAGTCAGTAAATATCATCTTCCCTCCAGATATTTCACTAAACAATTCAATTTAGATTACATAAAATTTTGAATAAAAATAGTGGGAGAGGAAACTAATCTTAAGAATTATAACAAATCCTTATATAGATGCTTATTGAATCTTTACTGTTAAACTAATATTTATTTTACAAAATTATAAAAATGTGATATGGTATGTGTGTGTATATGAAATAAAATCATATACAGGACATCACTACTTTTAAACTGTTCTGCAATACCCATTTGTTCAGATACATGGATAAAATGGGTTGGAAAATGTTGGTCGATACTCCAAGTTTCGTGTGCGTATGCTTGAAAGGGCCACTGCTGTTGCAAGGTGATGATCTGGACCTTCATTACCACACGGTCTAGATAACTGGGACCCCATTTCTTGATCAACCCAATCACTTAACACCATCTCTTTAAATTTTTTTCTTAGTGAGCATATCAAGGATTGCATGTATGCTATAAAAGTGCCAGATACAAGAACCCAGTGTACGAGAATTGCGGATGCTATTAACAGTGTAACCCCTAACAAGCTGGCTCAGACATCACCGAAATCAAGTACAAACCATATATCCTCAGGCGTATGTGTGAAAAATACTGATTTAATGTAGTCACTAACATTTCCAGATGCGTCTTCTATTATCATTGCCCACACTACTATACTGAAGTTTCTTTTCCCAAAATTAATCCACAAAACTAGGGACATTCGAGGAAAATACCCTTTATAATAATATAAAATCAATTTTGATATAAAAAAATAAAATTCACGCAATTCATAACCGCTACCTTTTCAAATCTGTAATGGTTAGAGGCAACTTTTATCATTAGCTTTTGAGTGCTATTTAATCATAGAAAGCCATTTAGTTTTTGGGTTATAAGGTCATTACAAAAATTAAAATGAAAGGCTGACATAGTTTTATTGAACTATGAGCATTATATCTTTATAAAGAATAATTGGAGTGCACGTAATGAGCTGTGTTGAATTCATTAAAACTACTGGACCAGAAAGACAGGACGAGATTATAAAAAAAGATTTATCTTAAATTTTTCTCATTTCAGCCAATAGGAAATTTAAAAAATTAAAAAAAAAAATCATGCAATATTTAATCCACATTTGATTAAATACATTCTTAAAATATATTATAAACTCAATTATTCAATACTCTACCTGTAAGCATTGAGTGCAACCCTCTCCGACGATATCGGTGTTAGGTCAGGGATTAACGACAAGTGTGACACTTGAACTGCAGCCCATCCAAACTGAAAGATGATGATGAATGCCGAGTAATATACAAACTGTGCACTTTGGTGGGAATGGGAACAGCCGACACACTTCAAAAACAAAAATGGAAAGCTCAGCAACACACAAATGGTACCTGAAAGTTAAGCATTTCTTTACTTCTTTTGTAATGGTAAACAAAATTTTATATTTAAACACATTAATTATTTAAAATCAAAGAATTCTTCTCTTAAAAATAATCAAGATAATATCTTTTAAATATAAAGTTAATAGGTCTTTATTATAATGACAAAGAGGTCAAATACCAGAAACAGGATGTAATGTGAAGCAACTAACCTAGTAGATGCCAAGTCTTCCTCCTTCCATATTTACAAACAAACTGGTCCGGTTTGTCGGACTCGATCCCGACAAATGGCGTTGCCAAACCGTCGGCTATCTGTCCGATGAGCAAAAGATCCCCAGCAATACTATTTCTAAATTCCAGTACAAAGTGCTGATAAACTAGTAAATATGTGAACCACATAGATGCACATAGATCGTTAAACACGTGGCCGACACTATAAGTTATTTTTGTACGAAGAGTCAACACATGACGAGAATCAGGAGGACTTATAATAGATTCACAATCTGCCATTTTTTTGAAATTATTATATATACACTTTTTTCCTTTTGCCAATTTACATTTAAAAACAAAGTCTATAAATACAGTACATAAAAAAAAAAATCAGATTCCGGTGCACTACCTAAAATGAGAAAATATTAAATTTTAATTTTAAAAATGATAGAAAGTTAAAAAAACCTATTTATATTAAAAATATGCAATAATAACAAAAAAGGATTTCCTGTAATTATAAAATATAATACATGATGATTCAAAAGTCTTCATACATAGGAAAAGAGTATTATACAGTTATTTATAAGCTACAAAAGATGAATTCACTCCTCCTACTCACAGAAAATATACATTAATGCATATCGAACCAGCTCAACACATTCGATATTTACCAAATGTTGAGCAAACATTCGGCTGATACTTAGTAGTGTGGACGATTTACTTGCAATTAATATTCAGTATTTGCCGTTTCCCGCTCCTCGTCCATATATTGTGACGAATCGGAGTTCAAGTAGGCAATTATTCGGCAATTGGCAAATACCGAATGTGCGGAGCCACCTTTATGGATGAACACGCTTCAAAAATATGTTCCTTCAGATGGTCATTGAGGTTTTGTATGAAGACGGACTCAGCCTGTATATTTCATAAATAATTGAAAGCATAATAAATGAAAGCAAAAGGCAATAAAGAACACTATAAAACTTAGAATAATGCCTTAAAGTATTGTACATACCACCACTGCAGAATTTTCTACTGGATTTATGGTGTTTTGGAATTAATTTTAGTAATTACATCCAGTTTTTGGAGTTTTACATTTAAGTGTATGGCTATACTGGCCAAACATTATAGGAAGCTTGTTATTCGGCTCTGCCATGCCACTAACTTTAAAGATTTGGCAATGGTGTTGCACAACTGGAGAGCATTATTTGAAGTTTTATAACTATTAAGAAGACTATTTATTTAGTTCTTTACACTTATTAAAAGAAAAAAGGAAAGCATTGGTAGTAGATTCAACTAAAAATATTAAACTCTAAATTACCTGTAATTACATTAGATGTTAATAAATGATGTTTATCTGAAAATATGTGAGATGTGAGAATGTAGATCTTAAAGTAAAATGAAGAAAAAGAGATTTCACAGGTAAACGTTGATGCAGTATACACAAGAGCTCATAACAATTACACCACCACTTTAAACTGGATAAAGTATGTCTCTGCTTCAATACTTTTAAAAAGATTTTGAACTTTTGTTTTATATATGTTGTATGGTTGACAAGTTAACTAGGAAATTGATTATCTGTGTTTACTTTTTCCCCATTTATATTATATAATCAAGAATCTACAGAAAAATACACATAGAAAGACTAAATTAAAGTAAATAGAATCACAAAATTTATTGTATTCTCTTAGTCGAAAGCCTGACGTATAATTCTGAAAAATACGAGGTTGATATAAAAATATCTTTCACTTCAGGAGATCCTAATTATATATATAATATTTTTAAAGCTTTTTTGCTTTATATCCAGACTATTATTTCTAACATTTATCACCGATTATTAAACTATTCCTAATAACACACCATTCCCTACGCAAAACAGACATTTATATAGTACTCCTGAATGAATTTCAATTGATTTATCTTATACACTTGACAACACGCATTGTTGGACCCTGCATCAAATGGGGTCATAGTTGAAAAGTAACAAGCAGAGTTATGGATTCATTATCAATAGGTATTATTATGTGCACCTTCTATAGTGTGCCTATTCTCTAAATTATGAGTTACTCACAACAGAACTCTGAATGAGGTGGTTGGGACCTTATCAGAGCGGTACACCATGCTCATAGGAGTAAAAAAAGTCAAAAGAAATTGATTGTCTACTTGTGGCCCTTCACAAGATGTAGCTCTCCAAAATCAGCCTATATAGAATTTTGAAAACCCTTGAAAAGGGGTAAAATTTAAAAATGAAGAAATCCAGAACTACTTCTCAAAACAATGCTAAAAATCAACTGTTTTCCACTTTACTAAAGCTAAAGGCTCATAAAACATGAAAAGTGCCATTGCACCGACTACTGGGATGCACTCAGAATCATGCCGTGTGCTGTGTTAAGTCTATTGCAGGTTTAACAAGCAGGTAAATTTGAGGTAAATATCTCACCAACGGTCACAATTAGAGATATGGTTCCTTTGACGTTTTTGGGCTAGGGGGTTAAAATTTGGGAAGTCCAAACCTCTCATTCAAAACAGCAATTTTACCTGCACAAATCACTTACTTTGAGCTCCTGAAAGTTATTTTGCTTAAGCGTTCAGAGATGTATAATGCTACCCTTCAAAGTGAGCAAGATGTTATTTTTACCATTATAATTATTGTTCAATCATTGATTAAACTCCATTCTGATAAATAAAATTAATAACTTATTTAATCTAACTGACAATTATTTACTTATTACAGTTTGTTTTTTAGTTAACATTAAAATAATTTTTAATGCAATATTTACTACATTTTAAGTTCATTAGACAATAGAAATTGAAAATTTTATCTCAGGAGATTATATGATAAACCTTTACAGAATGTAATCACTCGACTGACTAATAATCTATTGAATATAAATCAAGATAAGTAATAGTTTAAATCAATTGTTTGTTTTTGTATTGTGTTTATGGATGAAACTCAAATTATCCTGGTAACAATTTACACAAATCTGATTTATTGATATAATATTTTTGTGCACATAATCTGTAATGGCATATTCCTAGGGATGCCAGATTTCTACAGCTGGATTAAAGGACACTTAAAAAAATGATTAATGATACTTTCAAACTTCGATTCCACCCTGTTCCACCCCAAAAAATAAAACCAAACGAGTTTTTTATTTAACAACTATACATTCTGTTTATGTTTTTTAGACTTTTATTTAAAAATTAATTTTTGTATTGATTAGAAATATTTGCAAAATTTAGTTTAATTTAGAATTTAAAATATTTAATGGTAAACCATAACTTTCTGTGGGGAAGGATTTGAATTAATGTGTAAAGGATAAGCATTTGTGTGTGTAGAAATCTACCACTGCCATTACATTTGAAAATGAAAATAAATGACAAATCGCAACCTTTCTCATTTCAATAAAGGACGGTGCAGTTTAGCTAAAATAAAGGATCGTCCTTTGAGGTACGAATGTTTGGCAACCCTACAAAAAACTGTTAAAACAAAATTCCTTTGTATAATCTCAGCACACACCATGCACCTACAGAGCAACAGCGGCTTCTTAAGTGTGAATTTATAGCTGCAATTTAATACTAGCATATAACTTGTTCATCGTATAGTCCATACCACGTTTCAGATTCTGTCTTTTAAGCATTTAAAACCCGAACACCGAAATAGCTGAGATAGCAAACACAAGTTTTTCGTTTTGAGGGATACGGGTTCAAGTTTGGATTGGATTTTCAGAAATTTTAGTGGGCAGTTTGGCCTAGTAATACTAGATTCCATCATTCATTACATTCACAGGATAACAAAGGTTAACAGCATTTTTGTTATGAGCCTGGACAAATCCACAAAAAAGATCCCATTAATGTCTGCAGGGAAGAAAAAATTTATGTATGCAGATGTTCCTCGATTTACGATGTTTTGCACATGTAACGACCAATGCAAGTGAAACAGAAAACAGTTAGAATTTGAATTTAAGCTGCTCTACTGATGCATTAAAGTCTCAAGAAAGATTATTTTTTATATATACCATCTTATATCTTCTTGTGTTTTACAGTATACCCATTATGTCTGCAAAATGACCCACTATGTCTGAGAAACTTAATATAATATCCATGTACCGCAGTTATGGCAATCGCTTGCGAGTTTGAGCTATCGCAATCAACAATTGCCCAAACTCACATTACGTACTGTACAATATGCAACATTACATACTGTATAACCTTGCATATAGCCTATTTTATGTATTTATTTTTCACTTGTGATATTTTTGACTTACAATATGTTTTTTGGAATGTAACTCCATTATAAGTCAAGGAAAGACTGTATATAAATTAAGCATTTTTGAGCCTTATTGGCCAGTCTTCAGGACATAAAATTCTTCAAAAACAACTTTTAGAAAACAAAATTTATATTCCCAAAGATAAATTTTAAGTACATTTGCACTTTGCTAGTTTAAGTATTTAAATTTCACTCTAATAAAGTATATCTCCCTATTAGTTCATTGATAAACTTAACAAATGTTTATCTAAAAAAAAAAAAGGAATAAACTGTTTAATACTTCAATATCACTGATTTTCTAATAAAAATCTTATCTAAAAACATATCAAGTGACTTGTCCTATCTGTATCATGTTTACAAAAGAGATTTCATTAAACTTTGCACTGTAATAATTAGTTAAATTATATCTCATGCAATTTAAGGTACAATTTCACAATTTTTTTTTATTGTTTCTAGCTCACATATTTAGATTATTAATCAAATTAACTATTTAAATTACAGAATTTTGTAATTAAATAATAAATATAAGTCGGTCATTTTGATTATAAGATAATGATTAGGGTTTCTCGTTTCCTGGTCTTTTGCTTGTCCCGGGATTCCGGGATAAAAGTGCACTGTTTCCCGGGATAGAATTAATTATTTTTAAGATATACAAAATATCTTGAAATCAAATGATATAATTATTTTTCATCAAAAGGAACTCCAGTTTGGCCTTTGCCTTAGTTAGGCCTATCACTATTACTACTTAGTTAGGCCTTATTACTACTATTACTTAGGCCTATTATTTTTCATTTTTTTAAAGTAATTTAATATGTTTGTAACCTCCAAAATCATATTAATAATGCTGTGTAAGATATATATTAAAAATTATCTTTGAATTATGTAGAAATGTTCACCAATAGAAAAAATTTATTAAAGTTTGCTGGAAACTGCATACAACAATAAAAAAATGTGACTTTGAATTGAGTTAAAAATTTAAAGAAAAAATGAATTTAGATCAAACTTCTAACTTAGAAGATAATTTTCATTTTTTAAATAAAACATAATATAAAATATTATTGTAAATTTTTATGAGATTTTAAAAAGCAAAGATGGTCGATACTCCGATCACTCAATCTGATTCTTATTTCAGTAATAAAAAGGTCTTGCTACCGAGAATGCCCTTTCCGATTCAATTGATGTGATTGGAATAGTGTTTAATGCATTTAAGAGAAAACAGATGTTATGTGTTTTTTTCACCTGTAGCCTGGAGATTTCTAGTTTGTTTTCGAGATTGTAGTGCTTCTTTTGCTCTCTAGTATTCTTGATTTGTCTACCTTGGCTGCTTTAATAGCAGTATTAAGCTTGTAGCCCGATAATTCGACAGTTTGTTTGTCTTTAATAATTAGGTTTATGAAGAAAAACTTCATACTTGCAGACTTTGTACTTGTTTGTATCCTGGCCCAATTTGCGCAACCTGGCATTAGGCAGTTATTGAAGCTATTGGGAATGGTTAAAAACTAAAACAGCATAAGCACAATTATTCCAGATATTACAGGTTCCGACAAGTAAAGAAATTTTCAGAATCCTGCCACAAATAAGCTACGCATTGATTATTGACCATTTGTGACATGCCATAATGAGCAAAAATTTAAAAAACTAATAAGCAGGTTTAAAATTAATAAATACAAATTTATTCTGACAGTTTATGAGTTAATTATACTTTCTATTTGCAAAATTTCCTGAATTTTAACTCCAAATGAGAAAAAAGTAAATTTGCGGGATTTCCCGGGTTAAAAAAACAACCGGGATCCCCATTTGAGAAACCCTATAATGATATATGTAAAGCATTGACTTCGAGAATAGTTTATCATCAGGAAATATTTTAAATGTATCATAACTTCAAAATATTATTTAAAATATCATGTAACATTTATAATTATATATACGCAGACACTTGACTTTGCTTTGTAACACAAAAGAACTGCTTTACTGGAGTCGAAAGAGCAATATATATCAGTTCCTTAGTACTTTTGAATTCTTAAGTCCACCATCATGGGCTAAAATTGAAAGAAAATTCCAGACGACGAATGTAAGTGGTTCAAAAGTGCTTTTATACTTTCCCAACTGTCATAGACATAGGGAAATTATGGTGATCAGTCAAATTATATTTCGTTCCCCCAGTTTTTTTTTTGTTATTATTTAAATTTTATATTACAGTATAATTTTAAATTATTAGACTTCTCAGCAGGGGCCAATACAGGGGAGGACAAGGTAGGTGGCTTCCCGGAGAGGCAGATTGCCAGAGGTGACATAATTAGCCGAAGAAAATAATAATAATAATTATTTGAAATTAAGAATGTTCTATTTTCAGAAAGTAAAATAAACGATTAAGTACTTAAATCCGAGAGGTCTGAGCCCTCAGATTTCTCAATTAAAATTACACTATGCTTATATTTAAAAGGAGCAGTACAATTCAAGCTCCGAACGAGACAATTGAGACCTTATCGGAGCTGTAGAACAACCATAGAAGCAAAAGTCAAAAAAGTCACACTTCTACAAGCGACCCTTCGCGAGATACAACCCCCCTGAAATCGGATCACACAAGATCACAAGTCGCGTCACTCCACTAAAACTATGGCATTTAACTATTTAGCCCATATGACTATGCCAGCTTTGCATAGCCCACTCCACAGTTCACAAAGTACTCAATGTTATATAGTTTTAGGGGGCATAGGACTTATGAGCACCAAAGTGCACAACCACATGCAGAACATCAGTTGAGGTGAGTTTGTTTGTTTGTTAAATTACGGCAATGCAACACTTGTGCGATCTGCCTTCTGAGAAGTCTTTTTAAGGGTAACTGGCCCCTATTCAGGCATTACAGACACGGAGAAAACCTGGAAAACGCCACATGGCCAGCTGTCCTGGAGAGGTGCGAACTCACGTCCAAACTACCAGTGTTCGGGAACGAAACTGCTCGGCCACTGGTGAGCATCAGTTGATGTGAGCATTCACTCGCCTTGACCAAGGTGAAGCATGGGGAATAGGCTATATAACAATACCTGTTAAAAACTGACCTTTAAAAGCATAGGATTGCGTGTACGGGTACGGTTCTTTTGACATTTTTGCTCGTATATGGGATCTACAATTCGGGGGTGCAAAAACCCTCATTCAGAGTTTGAATCTTACATTATATTAAATACATTACTTAAATGACTCATTAAGTGTAAATCCAGAAGTAATAATCTTATCTAAATCACCGATAACACCATTTAATTTGTGCAAACAAAACCCAAACACGTTAGCATATATACAAAGCAACTACCAATAGATTTATGCGTTAATATAGAGGTGGTGGCCGAAGTTTTCATCTCGAAAACGTGAATGTCGAGCACCACTTGTAATGTTTTGATAATGGCGTTTGGAACATCATTGTCAAACTTCTAGACTTACAGAAAGATGGCGCTCGACGTTCGACGTTCACGTTTTCGAGATGAAAACTTCAGCCGCAACCTCAATAGCAGCGCGTCGCGTCGCAACCACCGCGTCGCCCAAACGAAGTTTTTAAATTATCATTGGCGAGTCGTAATTATAACGAAACAATGTCAATTTTAACACGCGAAATCGAATTTAAAACAAAACTCTAAAATTTACTTACATTAAAATTCATTAATTAATTTAAAAAAATGTAAATTTAATAAGTTCATCGACGCGTCGAGACCTGGCGTCAACCTTCAGGTGCAAACAACCCAGGAAGAGTTTTACGTATAACGAAAAAAAAAAAAAAAAAAAAAAAAGGAAGAAAGGAGGAAGAAAGTTGATTTACCTGTTTGAGAAATAAAACGGCTGATGCGTTTGTTGTTCTTTATATACAACAGGTCGTAGGTAGAGGCGCAACCTATACACAAGCATGTTACAAAGTTGATCACGGTTTTACTTAAACTTCTGTGACGTCACATGCTCGTGACTTATATAAATGAAAACTGAAGAAACAGCTGATAGGAATGTTTCACTTTATAAACATCAGATGACGTTTACAGAATAATAAAATATAAATAAAAAGATAAAAGTATTATAAAGAAGCGACGAGACTTCGCGAGAGAAGTGACGTTAAATTCGTTACGTAGATGACGTAAGGTCCTTTCCCCTTACGTCGACTACTTAAAACAAATTAATATTAAAAGTTTTAGAATAATTTGTTAATGCTTTTTTTTTACTAAACTATAAATGGCACTATTATAAAAACTTTTTTAAATATATAATTATAATTATAATAAGGGAAGGGGAAGGGAAATGTTTCTTGTGACGTCACGTTTCATCTTTACCAATAGAATTTTGAGTGAATTTTTGGTTTGAAAATTATGATACAACGCTTTTGCTATGTACAGTACTTTTTTTTTTTTTTTTTTTTGTAACTCTTTCCGCCCAGTGGGCACTAAGAGGGCCTCTTATAGCAAGCCCATTATGGGTTCGGCCAGGCCCACAATGGGGCGGCCGGGTGGTGAGGGACGGGGACCGACATATCCGGACGGACCACCCCCCGAAAAATTCCTGGGGATTTTTCGACCCGTCCGGATTCGATCCCGGGTCCCCCAGGGCGGCAGGCTGCTAACCTTGACCGCTCGGCCATCCGGCCGCTGCTATGTACTGTACAGTACTTTGAAATGTTCAGTATCCATTAAAATCATTAATAAATAATTAGATCATTTACCTTATACTAAAACAAATACACTATATTTATCTGTTATTTTATCTTCAGTATTTTTAAGTACAAATTTATATTTAATTTTGAAAAGCGCAAGGAAATGGTAGAAAAATTGTAATATCAAATTTTCTAGATTTTTTTTTATTAAGATAAACAAAAGTAAACAGACTTGAAGTTCGATCGGCCGTCAATTCAACGCACCCCTATTTAATGGATTTTAGAAACAGACAAAAAGTTATACCTAATAAAAGTTGATTGTATTTCGATTAGGTTAGCATTTTTACATATTTTTTACATTTATTTTTATTACTCGTGGGTTCGCGCTTCTCCAACGAACTGGAGAAGTGGAGTTTTGTGGATTTTATTCACTTTTGCAACACTTAAATAGCCAGAACCCGAGGAGACCATCTGCCGAGGTGGAATTCCTCCCGGAAGGATCTCCGCCTAGGCAGATGGCACACGTGTTGCGTTGGCATATAAAAATAAACTAACTAAAATTGAGCATTACGTGACCGCAGAATAGGCACATCCTTGGTACCTTGTCAGACTGACATCACTGTGTCTTTTCGGACAGAAACCGGGTTGGCAGCAAATTTCATTGCGCTAGCGGTCGCGCTTGTAGGCTTCCGGATTCGGAATGGAGGCGAAGAAAACAACCGGAGGAAGTACACTCCACAACACTTAACAAAAATATCCGTTTATTCATGGATAATAGCGAGGTTGAGGCCGAAGTTTTAAACGCGAAAACGTCGTTCAGCGCCGCTTTCCTGTAAACCTAGAAGTTTGACAATGGTGTTTGGAAAGTCAGTGAAGTCATGCTCGACATTTCAAATGCTATTGTCAAACTTCTAGGCTTACAGGAAAGCGGCGCTGAACGTCCGACGTACACGTTTTAGCGTTTAAAACTTCGGCCTCAACCTCGCTATTATTTACAAATTCTACAACATTTCAGAAGCTTAGCACAATTGCTAAAAAGAGGGGATAAACCTATCGCGACCCTGACCGAGAGAGAGAGAGCTCACAGTAAGTTCGCGAGATGATAAATACCTTAAAATACTCGTAAGTCCTAGACGTATAGGACTCACTAGTATGAAAGTTCGGTAACTCAGCTCGGAGAGTAATCTCTTTTTGTCTTCATGGGCGGCGGCGAGCGACGACGGCTGGAACGGCGGGTCGGAACCAGTGGCGTAGCGTGGGTGTCAGCCGCCCGGGGCGGAGAAAAATTCGCCGCCCCCTTATTTAGGTATCTCAATTTAAAAGACTAAAATATACAGTAATTCTAAAGAACTTTTCGGCAAGAACAATCATCATTTTTGTGTATAGGTGTCAGCGCCGGATTAAGCCTCTAGCGGGCCCTAGACAAAATTTAAATTGGGGCCCCATTTAAATAAGTTGCATCTAAACAAATCTTATATAAAGTGACATTAGCGTAGCTAGTATGGGTGACACCCGGTGCGGATATCGTAGTGTCACCCATAACTTTTTAACTCTTTTATAAAACACTGTTGAATTGTAATATCTTCGCACTCGAGCAACTTGAACGCTATATCGAATATGCGATGTCGCGACGTATAGGTGTAGATTTAGAAAATAAATCATAACCCATAACCATCCATACATCAGTACTACTACGAGACGCGGCCGTAGGAATATTTGTAGATGGCGCGAGAGATCCCGTGGCGTACATTACTTCTGACGCACGGGTGGCTGTTGACCTTTTTTTTTTTAGGTAATGGCTAGTCGAGCGGAGCCTAGTAAGAATTGTTAAATACAGCCTTTTCTGTCCTATCGAATTTCGAATTCGAAACAGAGCAGTCTTCTGCACTGAAGCCGGGCCCCTCTGGATTACGAGCCCTAGACATTTGCCTAATTTGCCTATTCGATAATCCGGCCCTGAGAGGTGTATTGTATTATTATTTATTGTGAAATTTTGCCGCCCCCTAAAAGTGCCGCCCGGGACGGGCCGCCCCTGCCGCCCCCACTACGCTACGCCACTGGTCGGAACACACACACTTTAGGAAAAGATTGATGACGACTGCCGCGGATTGTCGTCACCCCCGCTCTTTTATTTCGGGTACTCCTGGCTTTTTCCCATGACTTGGTTAAGATTTTTAGTGTTTTAGGACTAATAGTCAAATCTTCACTCGTTGGTTCCGAGTGACACATTCGATGTGTTACCCTTGAAAGGATGAGGCCGGATGGCCGAGCGGTCAAGGTGGCAGCCTACCGCTCTGGGGGACCCGGGATCGAATCCGAACGGGTCGAAAAGTTCCCAGGAATTTTTTCGGGGGGTGGTCCGTTCGGATATGTCGGGCCCCGTCCCTCACCACCCGATCGCCCCATTGTGGGCCTGGCCGAACCCATAATGGGCCTACTAAAAGAGGCCCTCTTAGTGCCCACAGGGCGGAAAGAGTTAAAAAAAAACCCTTGAAAGGAAGCAAGTTCGTGGGAACAGGTTTGATCGTCTCTTTGATAATTTTTCTCTCGAAAAATTTGTTTGAATAAATTTTTTCGTCAGGCTCGCGGACACATCATATAATGGTCGGTTTGTTTCTTTGTTTGTATATTAAGTTATGGCAACGCAACACTTGAACGATCTTCCTGGGGATGCCTTCTGGGAGGACTTTTAAGGGTAACTAGACCCTATTCAGGCGTTATAGACGTGGAGAAATCCCGCAAAACTCCACGTAGGCAGCTCTTCCTGTCGAAACACAAACCCACGATCAAACTCCCAGTGTTCAGGGAACGGAACCGCTTGGCCACTTGTGAACCCGAATAAAGGGCAGATGGCCAAGCGGTTAAGGTAGTATAGTAGCCTACGGTTCTGAGGATCTAAGATCCAATCCGAAAAACCCCAAGAATTTTCCGGATGTGTTTCGTCTCAATATATCAGACTTCATTGCTCACCACCCGGCCGCCTCATTGTGGGCCTGACCAAGCCCACAATGGGTTTGAAAAAAAATTCGTCTTAGAATCCACAGGACATAAAAAGTAAAAAATTATTACAATAAAATGATATTAAAAATTAAAAACATATTTTATACAAAAATATTTTCTTGTTAAAAGACTGAAGCATGAAGTGGAACGATTATTTACGGCATATTATTCTGTGTATTTATTTTCTGATGTGTTAAGGTAAATTAATTACGAGTTATTTATTTTTTAAAATAATTATAAGAGGAATTGAGTTAGTAATAAATTGTGAAATATCTATATATATAATCGAGATGGGTTGATAATATTAATAAACGCAGAACCCAAAGGGTTAACACCTTAACCCCCTCGGACATCCGGTTATACAATTTTAATTGTTTCAGGTGTTGTTTGTATAAATGATAAATTTATGTAAATATCATATGAATGTGATATAAGTATCACATGACAAATTTCTTATGTTATTTAATAGATACAGATGAGAGATAGAATACGATGATTCCTTAATCACTTATTAATCTAATGACTCAAGTAACGTTTCAATTTTAACTTTTTTCGCTCTGTGGGCTTGTTTGCACACCCCTTATACCCCCCCGTTCGCACCGAGCATTTCAATCTAGATTGTGACCAAGGTCGGCGACTGTGCCTTGGTGCGACCTCTCGCGACTGTTTCAATCTCGACTGAAACGAGGTTCAATCGCGATCGACTCAAGAGAGTTCTTGAAACTATGGGTACGTTCGTTAAGTCAAACGAGTTAAACGAGAATGACGTCATCGTTATTCTTGTTTCGTTACACTTTTCGAACGATTTGTTATAACTAAATGGCTGTTTCTAAAATCGAAGATATGAATGTTGCTAGTGCAGCCTTATCCAAAATATTTTTCTTAGGTTGCTTCGGATGGACAGTTATTTCAATCATTTCACTTTTTAATTCACAATTTAAACACTCGAGTAGTCTAGAAACATCGATATCGTCGGGCGCCATTTTCTTAACGAAGTAAACTAACTCTTTCTTTCGTGAGCTCCGTTAGGGTTTCGTTCGATACGTCATCACCGCGGAGCATGCGCACTGAGTGAGACTACTACTTTTCGAACGATTCGTTACTAACGCGTTTAACTCGTTCGACTTAACGAACGTACCCTAGATCCATTCATAAGAGAGATCCCACGATCCCACGCGCGCAAGAAAATACAAGATGGCTGTGGAACACGTGTCGGGCTATCGACAGAGAAATAAAAAAGATATTTGGAGAGACGACGACATCTGTCTATTATTAGATATATGGCAAGAAAAAGTATTTATTTCTAATCAAAACTTCCATTTTATGTGTTGGTGTTCGTGACTAACCGAGTAGTTATGCCAGTTTTATCATCGCGAGTAATAGCCGGGTTGTTCTCAAGCGGACTGCCTGTGCAAACAGCACAACATTCGACTGGCGACAGTCACAATCCAGATTGTAGGTAAATCGACATCGAAGTGAGTCGTGGATTGTGTATTACGGGTTCGAATAGGCTCATAATGAAAGTGGCCGGATGATGAGGAAGACGCCCGATACATTCGTGTCAATTCGAAGAAATTTCTGTATATCTGACCCACATTCAAACCCGGGTTCCTCAAAGCCGCGGATTGGTATCTTTTTTCCCCACATTGCCTATAAGAGAAATCTTATATGAAGTTCTTCCTGTATTTACTAAGATAACTTTTTTTTTTCCATATTCATCAGGAATTCGACCAGACCCATAATCAGGGTGTGGAACTAGTCCGACATATCCGTATGAGACCACCCATGAAAATTTATGAGAATCTGACACATACTTGAACCAAGGTGGCATCTCCAAAATATCTTTATTGGCTCAATGATTAGAGTCATTAGAAAATGTTTAGTATAAAAATAAAGTATAAATTACGGACAATAATTTGTTATAGAGAATTTAGTTTAGAATATATTGTAATAGATTCGGTTTATTTAGTTACTGTAACGCGACGCGTGAAAACTGGCATCCATTTAGATGTTACTAACATGAAGAAAACCCGGAAGACTACGTAGTAAGCCCATTGGCAAGGCGCGAACCCACGACTAACTACCAGTGTTTAGTAGTTTTATCCACTCGGGTGGACCTGTAATATATTCTAATAAATATATTTGAATAAATTAGATGGCCAAATGGCACAGCGGTTAAGATGGCAGCCCATCACTTCGAAGACCCTGGTAATTCGGTCGAAAAACCCCTGGAATTTTTCGAATGGTGGTCCATTCGGATATTTCGAGTCCACTCCCTTCCTATCTGGCTACCCGTTTGTGGGCCTGACCGAACCCATAATGAACATACTAGAAAAGGCCCCTCTTAGTGCCTATAGAATAGAAAGGGTTTTAAAAAATTATTTTGAATTCGGCCAGGTTCAGAATGGAACAAGTGGATGATGATGTATCCGGGTAGAACCACCCAGGAAGAGTTAAAAATAAATAAGTATTAATATTTAGCATAAATACGAAATTTACTTGTGAATTACTTTGCTTCTTAGAATCTTCCTTTATCATTTTATCTTGTTTACAAAGGTGCTAAATAATTTTAAAATTTATACAGTCTTTCACAATATTTTATCGAAAGTGTTTATCTTTCTATCTTTATCAATTTAGCCTATCAGCATTGTATGTTACTTTAGATGTTGAAATATAGATAAACATATAGAACCCATTAATAAAAAAGTTTTTTTTTGACAGAAGTTTATCTTGTATTGATAAGCATTCTAATTTATTCATAAAATAGTTTTAAGAAGTAAGCTGGGGATTCAGGATCAAATCCGGGCAAGTAAACCCAAAAATTTTTCATGGCTGATCCGTTCCAGATTTGTACCATCTCCATCTCACATTGTGGGCCTGGCCGAACTCATAAACTCCAAAATTTTAACCTTTTCTGTCATACGGGTACTAAGAAGGCCTTTTTTAACATGCCCATTATGAGATCAACCGGGCCCACAGTAGGGTTCGGTTAATTCCATAATGGGCAGCCGGGTGGTGAAGGACGGGCCAGATCACTCTTCCTGGAATTTTTCAGATCATCCGGATCTATCCCGGGTCTCTCCAGAGCGCTAGGACACCACCTTAACGGATCGTCCATTTTGCCGTCAATACATAACATGAACATTTCAAAACACTTCCACATGACAATCTGAAATTAAAAATGGAATCTAAAGCTAAACTTATAATATAATTTATCAATAAATAAATAAATACAGCGAGACTCTGTAATTTGACATATTTTGGGGCTGGCGGGTGTCGAATTATTGGATTTCATATGTATAGTACTTTACGTATATACTGCACAGTAAAAATGTATTTGGTTTACGGGTTAATTTATCGTATTAATCACGAGTGTGACTGTTGTGCATGTGCAACAAAGAACTAGCGACTGACAGTTTACACGTGTTCTAGAGCAGTACGCTCTAGAATACGAAAATTTAACTTCACTTTCTGTCAGGGGAAAATTAGCGCTGTCATCTACGTAGTTATACAGATGTTTTGAAAATATAAACGAAGAAATAGTAGCGAATATTACTACAAAAATGATTAATTACTACATAATATTTTTCATAACTTTACAGAAAGTATGAAATATTTCAATATTATCAGGTGCAAGATTTATTTTCGCATAATTCAGCCATCTTTTGAGATTTGGAAGTTAATTTATCATCTAGTTTTGTCAGATTTCCCATCGTTAATCATAGATAAGTCATAGATAAATAATCTATTAATCATAGATAAATAATCGTAAATATTTATTGTCAAATTCATCAAAAATTACTTTGAAAGATCAGTATATTTTGTAATTTAATCATTTAATGATATATTTTCTTCATCCACACTTATTTTTTATAGATGTGTTTATCTATTAAAAAAACAATACATCTGTAGTTAATTAGCAATAATAGCGTCATATATAACACTTTTGTATGCTTAATTATGTGTCAAAAAATTAAATTACATTAGAAAAAAGTCAATCTAAATGCAATAATTATCAACAAGGTCTCAATAGTAATTGATTATAGAATAAATTGAGATCATCTCAGAGTTGCATGATAGAATATACGGACCACGATAATACGGGTTACAGTTGGGCAGAAGCTGTACGGCTATATCGCCCCGTCAGTCCAGTAGGTGGAGCAATAGCGCTCTCTGGTGATGGAAGACTGAGTTAAAAATAACGACGAGAATAGCAGACTGGTTGGCACTGTAGGTTAGATGGTAGGTAGGGCAGTAGCGCTTTCCAGTAATTATAGTGTTTTGAATATTCGTAGAAGAAGGACTTTAATATGCATAGACTAGTTTTATTTTTGATATGCACGAGGCAGTTGCTGATCTTGTTGATGGCGTAGCCTTGAGGATTCGGAGTTGACAAAAGGCGATTTCTGATTTCTTGGAAGATGACACACTCATCCAATCTGTGAGGGAGGTATTGGTTTGGGAGGGACAGTGGGGACATTTGTCCAGTGGGTCCATCATGCGTAGGGGAGGGGGAGGGGGAGGGGGTTGCTGGAAGGGTAGACCGTTTTTTGATAGGTAAGGGGCGGATGTTGGCCTGAATGCAGCTATCCTGGGTAATATTGTAATGACGGATCCAGGCGCGGGCTGTCTGAATTAGAGGGATTTTTATGAGATTGATGCCTGCTTCAGAATGAATGTAGTGCAAAATCTCACTAAAAAGCGAGTCGATATTAATTTTTTTGGAGTAAGAGCTGAACTGATTGATGATGCATTGATGGAACCTGGTAGAAATATTGGGTTTGTTAGCAGTGCGGAGGGTAATGATGTTGTTGGAAGAGGAGGGAAGACAAAGCTTGAGATATTGGTTCTGAATGGTTTATAGAGAATTGATTTGATGCTTCGTCAGATGGCAGATGCCAGGAATAACGTAATCGGCGAGGCTACCGATAGTGCTTTCAGCGATGGTGATGAGGTCGGATGGGCTACCGCCACTTTTTTTGGAGCAGAAGATTTTGAAGAAGTTTAAGAGCCTTTTGCTCGTAGTAGCGATGTAGTTGATGTGTTCATTCCAAGTGAGGTTGCTTGTTATCCAGACGCCCAACAGCTTCGTCTTGGTGACGCAAGGAATAGGATGCCCCTTAAGCTGAAAGATCTGTGAGACGTTTTTCTGATTGGGAATCGGCATAATGGTACACTTTTGAGGTTGGGTGGAAACATCGTTTTGATGGGTCCAGCGAGTAATGTTCAGAAGGAAGGTATTACTGAATTGATGCAGACGTTCCAGAGAGTAATCATGAATGATGATAGTGACATCATCAGCGTAGATGTAGATGTGAATATTGTCCGACTCCAGATAAAAAATGTCATGCATAAAGATGGCAAATAAGAAAGAGGAGATGGCGCTACCCCTGGGGAATGCCTCTAGTGAGATTCACTGGTTGGGAGAGAATGCCTCTCCATCTCACATGGAGTATTGCCTGTTTGTTATGAAGCTATGCAGCCAAGTAAGAGAATTGTCACTTAAGCCGAGGCGGATGGCCTTGCGGATAAGGATGTTGTAATTGACAGAATCGTAGGCTTTGTAGATGTCGATGGTGATGATATTGTAGTGCTACGCAACTATGTATTATTGTTATTATTATTATTATTAATTATTTTCTCGGTTTCCTTTTTGTATGTATCGGGTTTTCTTGGTTTGTACCGTGTCGCGTGGAATTTTCTTATGATGTCACCTTAGGATACGTGAGAAGCTTTCTGATTGGTCCAGAGTGGGACAATAAGTGAAGCGGACTTCCGGAGAGCGGGAAATATAAATTGAGGGACTCTCACGATTGAGGACACTTTTTGGCTGCTTTTGGATTCGTCGAGGAAGGTTGCCGAGGAAGGGTCAGCAAGGACGTCGGAGTTAGACCGGGAGAACAGGAGTCTAGAAAGGGCGACCACTTTCAGTCGGGAAGCACAATCCGTTTCCATCGTAGTGTAATTGAGAAGTATCAACGAGGGACGTACTTCTGGTGACGTAAATTACGTTCAGGTATCGGAAAGAACTATTAGTTTTGTGAATTAACGTAAAGAAAAGGAACGCTTGGAACTCGAGATCGTGTTGCATTTACTTAACATAATACCGTGATTCGTCGAAGGCTAATATATGCAATTATTGTATAGAAGGAAAATGTGTATGTATATATGTATATAGAGTATTGTAAATTTCGTTAGTTTTAAGTCGTGTATCGTGTAAACTTGAGGGTTAGGAAGCATCTCGCGGTTATTGTACTGTTAGAATAAATTACTGTTGTTTCGCCAAATTCGTGCACGTGTAATTGGTCATTACTTGAGTCCTTAACATACATCCTTATTACATCCGTGGACTTAGATCCATCGGATAATCAACATTGGCGTCCGCGACAGGATATTGATCGGGTTGTTTGTTGTAAAAGGACCGACCAAACGTGCATCTTGTATTAACCCCTCATCCTACTGCCGCTTATATCTGTAATTATAGCCATTGGAATTGTAAATTATATTATTGTAAAACCAAAAGGTTTCGGTAAACTATGGATGAACAAATTACCAGCGGATCTTCAGGGGCAGGGGAATTGGGCAATGTGCCTATTGTAACGGGATTTATGGGCATGATCCCATGTTTTTCGAACCTGCCCGGAGATATTTTAGATGTGAGTAGGTTTTTCCAAACCGTCGAGAACGTCGCGTCGTTGGCAAGCTGGGATGAGACTGTGAAGGTCACCGTAGTTCAAGCCCGCCTAAAAGGTGAGCCCTTGTCTTTATTTTTCGATTTAAGGGACCAGGGCGTCATGAGCTATGATGAAATAAGGAGGGCTCTTATAAAGTGCTTTGGTCGTAAAGAAAAAGAACAGGACCCGTTTGATCAGGTATTAAAGATCTCCCAGAGAAGAGGGGAGAGGGTTTGCGAATACGGGATTAGGATTAAGTCGTTGTTTTCACGAGCGGTGACGCGCAATTCTAATTTAGCGACGCTTCGCGACAATGCTGTTAAGGAATGCTTTATAAAAGGACTACTAGCGGAGATTAGGAGGCAGGTGATGCAGAGGCGGCCGGACACCTTGGATGAGGCGATAGTAAAGGCCGAAGAAGAAGAGGAAATCGAATCGGCCTGCAACAAACGAGGTGGGATAAGTGAGGTATGCGCAAATGTTGAGCATGAAAGGGGGTTGGAGAGAAGGGAAGTACAATTGGGTAAGCGTGTAGAGGAGTTGGAGACTCAAATAAGGAGTTTGACCGAGTCCATGGCATCTTTACTCGAGCACATGAAGGGGAACAATAACCGCGAGAGGTGGGGAAAAGAGCGCCGTTGTTACACGTGTGGTGAAATAGGCCATATTTCGAGAAAATGCAACAAGAGAAGAGGTTTAAACTAGTCAGAGGTCATTTGAAAGGTCAGGCGAATGACCGGTTAGTTAAATTAGAACTGACCAGAAAGATCCACTTGTCAGACCGGGGGTTACCGATTGTAAGAGGTGTAATCCTAGGACGTGAAATTGCTGGTCTAGTAGATACAGGTGCAGAAAGGACCGTAATTAAGAATGAATTGACTGAATATATCAGGCGTGAAAATAGGAATTGGGTGGTCCCAAACAATTCATGTATTAGTGGGATGTCGGGAGCACTCATAAACAGTGATGAGGCCGTAGCAATCGAGTGCTGTTTCCACGATGGGAAAAAGGTATGCACGACAACACCAAGTGTTGGGTTTCCTGAAAGGGCAGGTTACGAGATGATCATCGGGATGGACATTATTTGCCAGCACCCTGGGCTGTTGGTGGGGATCGAATCAGTGGTTAAGGCAGATAAGCAAGGTCGTGAAGGGAGATTTTGTATTAATATAAATAGTGAGGTAGGGGTGGCAGAGGTAGAAAGAGAGGTGTGGAGATTGGATCACCTAGATGAACCGGTTAAGAGGAAAATAATAAATATTTTGAGAAAGTATCCGGACGCTATTGCTAGCGAAATTGCCGAGTTATCTGGCACTAGCAGACATATGCACTCTGTTAGCCTGACGTCGGAACGTCCGGTCAACGTTAGACAGTACCGAATTCCGTACAGTTACTTACCTGGCCTTAAGAAGCAAGTTAGTGAGCTGATAAAAGCAGGTATATGTGAGGAGAGCTCATCGGAGTGGAACTCTCCTATACATGTTGTTCCTAAAAGCTCTGGTGAGATTCGTATCACTTTGGACCTGCGAAAAATTAATGATATAACAGAACCCCAAATATTCCCGATGGCTCGAATAGACGACATCTTATCCCAACTTAATGGGAACAGATATTTCTCGGTATTGGACTTAAAAGCAGGGTATTTCCAGATTCCTCTAGATCCCAAGGTAAGACACATATTTGCGTTCTCCACACCATGGGGAAAATACCAACTTTGTAGGATGCCTCAGGGTGGGAAGAATAGTGGGAGGTTTTTCCAATACATTATGACGAAGATCTTAGCAAAATTTGTCGGAAATAGCTGCTTTGTGTTTCAAGATGATATTGTATTATTTTCACAAAGTTTGGAGGATCATCTTGAGCTTGTCGATCGAGTAATTAGTACATTAAGGGATGAGGGCCTAAAATTAAATCCGAGTAAATGCCAAATATTAGCAAAGGAGGTGAGATATTTAGGACATATTATTAATAGCGAGGGTGTGCGACCTGATCCCAACAATGTTGAGTCGATCAAGAAAGTGGAAACACCTCGTAGTGTAAAAGAGGTCCGCAGTTTTCTCGGTGTGGTTGGATTTTTTCGGAATTTTATCCCGTCGTTTTCCGATATCGCTGCTCCATTAACAGAACTCACCAAGAAAGGGAAGAGATTTTTATGGAGCCCAGAATGTCAGAGAGGTTTTGAAAAGTTAAAAGAGGCAATAGCAAGCCCACCAATTCTAGCTCACCCGGATTTTGATAGACCATTCTATTTGCACACTGACGCATCTGACAACGCGGCAGCTGCGGTGCTCGAACAACGGCACGAAAAGGGACTGGCTCCGATAGGCTATTTTAGTAGGAGATTTCAAGGGGCAGAAATCAATTATTCCACAATTGAGAAAGAATGTCTAGCAATTGTTTTAGCCTTAAGACACTTCAAATTTTTAATTCTAGGCCAAAAAACGATAATACTCTCTGACCATAAACCCCTTGTGTTCCTTAGCAACATTCAAAATGGGAGCAAGCGTCTGACTCGTTGGATAATGGAGATTATGGACTACCATATAGAAGTCCAACATGTGAAAGGCGTTGACAATAAAGTAGCGGACTTCCTTTCGAGGAACGTTAACGGGGTTCATCACTTCGATGTTGAATCTACAAGGGCTGTAATCCCTAATAGATACGAGATTGGTTTATCACAGGATCGCGATGAAACTTTTGGCCCCATAAAAAGGGATTTACTGAGAAGCCCCGGGAATAGAAATATTGGGAGCTATATGCACCAGTATGTAGTAATAAGCGAATGCCTGTATAGAAGAAGCCTCTTGAAGTCCCGTGACAAGTATGTTAGCCAATTATGCGTAGGGGAGGATCTTGCTAGGGAAGTGATTAAGGCTGTTCACGAAAACAATCTGTCGGGGCATTGGGGCGTGCGAAAAACTATAATTAACATTGAGAAACACTATTATATTCGGAATTTGAGGGAGAAGGTCGAAGGTGTCATTAAGACGTGTGAAAGGTGCCAGAGGCATAATGTACACAAAGGAAAGGCTCCTTTCCAAGAAAACGAGACGGCTGAGGCACCTTTCCAAAAGATTGCTGTGGATATAGTAGGACCTATCCGCACATCGAGCAGCGGTAACCGATTCATCCTTGTAATAGTAGATATTTTCACTCGTTTCGTCGAAGCACACCCTTTGAAGGACCAAACTGCATGGTCTGTGAGTAATACAATATTTAATGAAATCGTTTGTAGGTACGGTGCCCCAGAAGTAATTATTTCCGATAGAGGTACCAACTTTCTATCATCTTTATTCTCGGACTGTTGCAAGTGGTTAGGAATTAGGAGGAACATTACTACCGCTTATCGACCTTGTGCGAATGGCACGTGCGAACGGGTGAACAGATCGTTAGTCGAAATGATAACTAAATCCTCTGACGATGGGAGAGTCGAATGGGATGAAATGATACCTTCTGCATGTTTTGCCTATAACAATTCGCACCACACTGCCATAAATGAGTCACCTGCCTTCCTCTTGTATGGTGTTGATCCCCGTACCCCTAATATCGAATACCTGCCTGATGATATGTCTACCGATGAGCGTAGGGCATTCCTGGTCACGAAACTCCGTGCATTACGGGAAAATGCGAGTATCCATGCGCGAAATTACAACAAGAAAGGAAGGGATTATCGAAGCAAAGGGAGAACATTAGTAAGTTTTTCGGAAGGGCAGAGGGTTTGGGTGAGAAAGAAAGGTGTTAAAGGGAATAAGTTTTCTTATAATTATAAAGGACCCTTTCGGATCACCAAGGTGATAAACCCAACTACGTATCGTGTGGAGGGTTGCAATATGAAGGATCAGGAGACTGTCCATGTCGATCGCCTAAAACCTTGCTATGGCTATCCGATTTGTAATAAGAAAAAAAAGAGGGAGGATAGAGGAATTGTACTGGAGGATGATGATGAAGTCCTGGATGATCGGTTGGTGAGGAGACGTGGGGTGGTCACTAACACGCAAGGTGTTGACACAAGTGGTGTGCAGAAGTGCACTGACCTTGAGGTGCGTAAGAAACCTTATAACCTACGTGAACGCAAAATTGATTTCCGTAGTTTGCACTACGGGAAGTGAGTCGCTTGGGGGGGAGATATGTAGTGCTACGCAACTATGTATTATTGTTATTATTATTATTATTAATTATTTTCTCGGTTTCCTTTTTGTATGTATCGGGTTTTCTTGGTTTGTACCGTGTCGCGTGGAATTTTCTTATGATGTCACCTTAGGATACGTGAGAAGCTTTCTGATTGGTCCAGAGTGGGACAATAAGTGAAGCGGACTTCCGGAGAGCGGGAAATATAAATTGAGGGACTCTCACGATTGAGGACACTTTTTGGCTGCTTTTGGATTCGTCGAGGAAGGTTGCCGAGGAAGGGTCAGCAAGGACGTCGGAGTTAGACCGGGAGAACAGGAGTCTAGAAAGGGCGACCACTTTCAGTCGGGAAGCACAATCCGTTTCCATCGTAGTGTAATTGAGAAGTATCAACGAGGGACGTACTTCTGGTGACGTAAATTACGTTCAGGTATCGGAAAGAACTATTAGTTTTGTGAATTAACGTAAAGAAAAGGAACGCTTGGAACTCGAGATCGTGTTGCATTTACTTAACATAATACCGTGATTCGTCGAAGGCTAATATATGCAATTATTGTATAGAAGGAAAATGTGTATGTATATATGTATATAGAGTATTGTAAATTTCGTTAGTTTTAAGTCGTGTATCGTGTAAACTTGAGGGTTAGGAAGCATCTCGCGGTTATTGTACTGTTAGAATAAATTACTGTTGTTTCGCCAAATTCGTGCACGTGTAATTGGTCATTACTTGAGTCCTTAACATACATCCTTATTACATCCGTGGACTTAGATCCATCGGATAATCAACAATATCAATGAAGCATCTGTGATTGTGGAGATTATGGATATGCATGAACATGTGGGTGAGGATTTCTCTGCACCCTTTGTTGGGAAGACCTCCCGCGTGTTTAGGGTTAAACCAGGAATTGGTGTGGGCTAATTTCATCCATCTGCGCCAAATCATGCGTTCCATTATTTTGCTGATGTGGGAGGTCAAGGCAATTGGGAGATAATTAGATATCATGGAAGGATATCGGTAAATTTGGCAAAGATTGCCAAATTTACCGGTGGGGATGATGACAGTTTTGTTTAGGGCGGGAGGAATGATGCCTTTGTTCCATATGCGGTTATAGACATTTAACAGTTGAAGTTTTGCTGGAGGTGCCAGGAGAGTGATGATTTTCATGCTAATCTTGTCTTGACCGGGGGTGGAATCTCTTCCTCGTCGTATGGCGTCAGTTAGCTCAGGAAGTAGGAAGGGGGTGTTGTGTACTTTGACGTTGAGCTGACTCTGGATAGGCAAGCGAATAGTGAGGAAGCGTCATTGTTGGGTATGTTATAGTGGCTTGATCTGTAGCATCCACTATCACATGACCATTATTAGAGGTTAGATAGAGATTCGAGGCGATGAGAGAGTATTGACGGATTTTTTGTAATAGTTTCCAAATATTGTTCTTGAACTGGGGGTTGTATACCTGCTTTGCCCACAAGAGGCGTTTTTGTTCCTTGATAATATATTGAAGATTTGCGGTGGCTTGCTTGAGAAAAATCCAGTTTTCTTTATTCATGTTATGAGTGAACTTGAACTTTGCTCTACGTTCTTGGCTAGGGCTTGTTGGCATGAAGTATTTCACCAAGGAGGGTTCTTTTTGTTGGAACTACGTTGAAGACGGGAGTTCTTTTGGTATAAAAAAGTAAGTTGTTGTTGTAGTTGATCGTACGACCAATCAGTGTTGGAAGCCAGGTTATTGAGATCTTGCATGAATTGCGGGAAGTCCAGAATCGGAGAGAGAGGGTTCTTGGAGTTGGTCGAGTAACTGGTTTGGAACTCCAACATGATGTCTCTAAGTTTACTATCGTGATCAATGTTGAGGGGGTCCAATTGGCAGAACTGGTAATGTTGCTTGAGGCTAGAGTAAGATCCATGGCTGTATTTGCGCCCTTAGTATTATAGTGGGTGAATTGGCCGTCGTTGAGTAAAATCATGTTGGATCTTTGAATGATGTCTGCTAATAATTTTCCTCTGGAGTCAGATCTTGTTACCCCACATTACGTGATGAGCATTGAAGTCTCCTGCGATGATGATGTCGGAGGAGGTAGTAAGGCTGAATAGAAGGTTAAGATCTTTATCGTTAGCTTGCGGGGTAGTAGACAATTATTAGACGTACTCGATTGGGTGAGTAAATATCCAGCACTTGCCACTCTGGTTGACCTCTGCCGAAAGCTTCTTGGGTGAAAATAAGTTTAACCATGATAAGTCATGGTTGTAAAGGCGCCCTCTAGTGGCGACTGCTCCACTTTGTCTTGTATGTAAAGTGTGACGTAATTGTCACGTAATAGTAGTTGTATGCGTTTATGACGCGGGAAATAATGCCTTCCGGGAGGTTTTTTAAAAGTAACTAACCCCTATTCAGGCCTACGTGGCCAGCCCGCTTTAAGTTGATACTCGCCCCCTGGCGAATTAAAATATTTTCATTTATATGTTTTAAATATATAAATACTTGTTAGAACTCAATTATTATTATTATCTATATAATATAATAAATCCGTTTTCTTTCCGTAAATTACAAAAATATAAATCGACAATTAAAGATTATTACCGTAAATAAAAAATACACCTATCCCTCGTTTTACACGGTACTTCTTTTACACGTTTTCGCTTTTACACGGTTTAAAAAATAAATGTAGAAAATAAACTGGCTATGATCAAAAGGAACAATTTTCAACTCTAATCTACATCTATATTCCAATCCACCTTAATTACATGTTATAGTTGATATTTAAAATACTAGGTGACAGTTTTATTTCAATCTGTCAAATAGTAACCGATAAACCGATGTAGGGTACTCCCCATACGCATGAAGTTGCATTCATTGCACATAGTTTTAAACCAGAAAATTTTAATTTTTCATATTTATAAGTAACAAACGATTACATTATTTTTAATTACATTTTTTACATTACATTGCATTACACAATTACATTACATTTACATTTTTATGAATCTTTCAGATTTTATTTTTTGTTCCTTTGTACTTCGTATTTATTTAATAAAAGAATATATTTTTTTGTTTTTCGATATTTTTGTTTGATTTATGTACTTTTAAAAAATTGAAAAAATTCATAATTAATAAACAACAAAATTATGCGTTTTTTGCATACTTTTCGATTTACACGGTTTTACATTCAAAAAGATACAAATTCGATTTACACGTTTTTCTCAGAAACCTTTTTTTTTTTTTAACTCTTTCCGCCCTGTGGGCACTAAGAGGGCCTCTTTTAGTAGGCCCATTATGGGTTCGGCCAGGCCCACAATGGGGCGACCGGGTGGTGAGGGACGGGGCCCGACATATCCGAACGAACCATCCCCGAAAAATTCCTGGGGATTATTCGACCCGTTCGGATTCGATCCCGGGTCCCCAGAGCGGTAGGCTGCCACCTTTACCGCTCGGCCATCCGGCCGTCTTCTCAGAAACCTATCTTCCGTGTAAATCGAGGGATAGGTGTAATTTAAAAACTAAATTTATGACATTATTCAAAGTAAAATTTAAAAATTTTAATCTAAATCACATATATTAATATTAAAATTAAAATGAATTAAATTAAACTGTTATTTATATTTAAAAAAATGGAAGTTATAAAGAAAAATTGTGAAAAACATTGCGGCAATTGCATCAGCCGGAAAATATGACGTCAAATTGTCAAATAAAATAAAAATCTAACCAATCAGATTTTAAAAAATTTCTAAAACGAAACTTGTTTAAAATTTAAAACGAAAGTAAAATTATTTATCACAGAGAAAATTCCTGTTTATATTTTAAAAATATTTATCGAGTGCGGGACTTGTTAGGCAGACGACAATGGCCGAAGAACTCGTGGACGAATTAGGGAAAATCAACATGGAGACCAAAGCAAAGGCAGGACTATTACGATTTTAAATTTACTTTCTTTATATTAAAAAAAGATGTTATTTTACACTCGCTCTGCCTTTCTATTAATCAAAGAAGTCAATTATTATTGTTATAAAGGAGCCAGAATGGTTGGTTGATGGAGGCTTAGTTCAATTGAAAATCTCTTTTCTCTCACTAATTTTCCAATATTTATTAATTAGATTCGTCTTCCTAATTAACTATATAACTAATTAATTAATACTTTGCTTTTTATTGATGATTGATATGTTAATTAATTAATAATTTGTAAAATTCTTAAGTAAGAGGTAAAAATCTATGTTAATTATTCTCAATGAGAAGTTTCTTGAATTTTCAGGGTGTTTTTGTTATAATTACCTAATTCTGAAGAAAAGTTTCATTGCAGTTTGTACATAAAGATTGCATCAGACTGATCTTATTTCAGGATGTGAGTAATTAGCACGATTACACCTTCCAACGAGGCAGTTGGAATCTTATCGGAACCGTATTACTATGTGACCCTTTGCCAAATATCTTCCAGCTTCTGGGTCACATGCCGTTGGGAGTTGCGTTGCTTTTAGTGGCCTGTTTGACCATTCAACATTTCTCAAACGGGATCCCGGAATCCTGTTTGAGAAACTATAGTAGGGATGGTCAATAGGTGAGGAATGAGGCCAACTTATCCAGGACACTCATTGTCCATGGAAGAGTTCCATGGATTTCTTACCCGGATTCAATCTTGAATCTCCCAGAGCAGCAGGCTGATGTCTTTGCTACTTTGCCCATCTAGTTGTCAACATGGATATGTATTTTTAATAATTTATATAGGCCTAATTAGAAGAGTAAAATTATTAATTTAATGTTCCATTCAGTCCAATAATTTCTATGTTTAAGATAAGCCAAACTTTCCATTTGTTATCAGATTGGACGACACTTTGCATATCTTTCTTTGATATATAATGAGTCATCAGGATTTTTTAATATTACTTTCCTTTCACTTACACAATCATATTTAGTAAATTTATATTATTTGTGAAGGCTGAAATTCATTTAATTACTGAAGAAGTTAAAATAAAAATATTTGTCTGATTATTTGAAGACCTAGTCCTTCCCAAAAAAGAACCACCATTTATTAGTTCTGTGTTCCAGACTATACATTCTTGGCAACTGACCTTTCTGTATAGTCTGGAACACAGAGTTAATAAATGGTGGTTCCTTTTTTCGGAAGGACTAGGTCTTCAAATAATTAATTATAATTATTGCCACTGGATGAAAATCTACAAAAATATTTGTTATTAACCAAAAATTTGTTTGGTTGAGTTCCAAGGTACCTCTGTATTTGATCAATGTGATTTTCATATACATAGTAGCATCAAGGGATTAATTAACCATGTTAATTGAGGGATATCTGTAATGCTTAAAATTCTAAATTAACATAAGTTTATGTATAACAAATGTCTTGTATTTTCTTGATTTAAAGACATAATTTTTACTTGTTTAAAATACAAATGCATTCTTACAGTCAGTGACATCCTATAACCTATTTGCTGTAACTTTGTGCATAAAATAAAGCAGTAAAGTGACACCTCATGCTCTACATTACAAAATGTATTTCTCCATGTTACCTGTCTCATTGTAGAAGCAACAGCAGTGTAGTTCCAGAGATCATTGTTTTTTGCAAAGTATTTCTTGTGGAAGCTAGCATGAAGTTAAAGTGAACAGACTACACGTTCACAGTCCTAAACAACAATCGGCAATCATCACAAGTAGATCAATTATAACTGTTTTTGGTTATATTACTCAACATTTACACACTTCAAGTAAGCTTTGCTGGTAACAAATGCTTTCTTAAACTTATTTTTAGCATTTAAAATGCCTCCAAAAGATATTATGCCTGTGATGAAGCATTAAATATAAATCGCAGGTTAATGTCTAGCATTTTTTGCTGACAAAAGCTTTTGGCGTATTTTGCCTTCAGCTGCATAATGTGGGAAGATATTAGCGAGGTTGAGGCTGAAGTTTTAAATGCAAAAATGTGTACGTGGATGTTCGACGCCGTTTTCCTGTAAGCCTAGAAGTTTGGCAATGGCATTTGGAAAGTCAGAGGAATCATGCTCAACATTCCAAACGCCATTGTCAAACTTCTAGGCATACAGGAAAGTGGCACTGAACGTCCGACGTACACGTTTTTGCGTTTAAAACTTCGGCCTCAACCTTGCTATTTTGGTTCTTCGGTTATTGGTATAGAAGTAAAAAAATTTTAATTGCTTAATTTATGCTTAATAAATTGGAAGCTTTTTTATGAATTCTCTATCAAAATCAATAGTAATGAGAGAGATCTCTCTTAAATACTTTCTGATTATAAGGAAGTATTGGTCATAACATATTTTTTATAAAGTAATAAAAGAAACAAATTTGTCACACAGATATTTTTATTGGAAGTTTTATGTAATTATTTTGAAAATTTTATTTAGCATCTAAATAAATGTAATCTATAGACTTTGATGTTGCTTAAGCTACATTTTCTAAACAAAATGATTAATTAGAATTGCAGATTTCTGCATAAGATTGCAATTATCAATAACTATATATTTTGTTTAATTTAAAACTCCATTACATTAATGCACTATATCTTAAAATATTTATTGTAATGATTACAAAGTATCACTGCAGTAATTGACTCAGCAAATTTGATGACATTTAAATACAGACAAATATGAAAGCACTTGTTTGTTTGTTCTGTTCCTTATTTTGTTTCTCTTGTTTAAATTACTTGTTTTTATTATTTTTTTTTTTGTTGTTTTGGAAGTTAGAGCTTCCTTATGATGTGTAAATAAGCAAATATAGGTTTCCCTTGATTAATGATCCCTCGATATCCTACAGCATATATCAAAATTGCGTTAACAAAATGTGGTACCTATGTTAAGTAAAGATGTCTGCTAAAGCTGCACAAATTAAAACTTCTGCCATGTATATAAAAGGATTGCTGCAATTAATTTTGTGCTCTAATCAAATCTCATGTTAAGCAAAGGATACCTGTAGATTATCTTAAGGTGGCTCCACATGTTCAGTATTTACTGCTTGCTGAACAATTACCTATTTGTTCGCTTTGGTTTGACATAATATACCAACAGGGAGTGGGAATGGTAAATACTGGATATTGGTCACAAGCAAATCATTCACACTATGTGGTATTGGTCTTTTTGACTGTATATACAATAATTAATAAACCTTTTTAATAAATCACAGGTTATAGTAATGCTATTCGAAGTGCTGACTTCTAAAGTGAAAAGATAGATACAAATTATTAAATTTAGAGCAGGTAGAAAATTATATAAATCATGTTTAGGAACATTCATTTTTCTTATAACATGGTGTGGTGTTCTTATAACAGCCCAATAAATAACCTAACATTTTGTTTAGCATATTTGCATGTGTGTTTTGTACATTCCTATGCTGGTACTATATTTGGTTAGACCACATCTTTCACATATGAGGTCTGTTTGGAAAGTTTGCAAACTTTGTAAATGGAAGTTGTTTGCATTTACCTAGCAACCAGTCAGTTTTGTCTCCTTTGAAAAAGTCCCCTCTATTTCTATGCATCAAATTTAGCATTTCTGCCATGAAAAGAATGCTTCCCGAAATGCAATCAACATGTGTTTTACAGAAATGAACATAACACAACAAATGAAGATAGAACAAACTGTTTTCGGCAGATAGAACATAAAACTTTCCGCTAGAGAGCTGTGCAGGCTGCACTCAGATTCAATTATCACTTAGTGCATAATTTAAAGACTGTGAACTTTCCAGACAGACTTTGTAGTTTGTACATGTTAATAGCATAGATATAATCAAGTTGTAAAAAATTGTGTATGAATAGATCATGTTTTTGTGTATTAATTTTATTCTTCTATTTATCTGTGTGAGATGAACAAATCCGTGCATTAGAAATATTTAACTGATGAGACTTAGAGACTTTATACTGTATTTTTCATTCTATACATTAAATCAGGAATTAATATAAATTTTTTGGACTTTAACGGCATGGTTTATAATAATAGCAAGGTTGAGGCTGAAGTTTTAAATGCGAAAACGTGTATGTAAGATGTTCAGTGCCACTTTCCTGTAAGCCTAGAAATCTGACAATAGCATTTGGAATGTCGAGCATGATTCCACTGACTTTCCAAACACCATTGTCAAACTTCTAGGCTTACAGGAAAGCAGCGCTGAACGTCTGACGTACACGTTTTTGCATTTAAAACTTTGGCCTCAACCTCGCTAATAATTTTACCAAATTTTTTTTATGAAAGGTAGATTTAGAGAAATACTTTTGCTTTCTGTCTTAATTTTGCAAACTGTAATTATAAAAACTTATAATCGCTTAAAGTGTAGGACTGAATTTTACTATATTTTATTTATTAAAAGTTATAATGCTAAAATTAAATATTTTATTATTATTATGATTTTTTCATTTAGATTTGCAATGCAAAATCTGCAAAAGCTAAGAAGAATGAGGTAATAAAAAATAACAATTATATCTATCTAATTTTATATTTCTGATTAAATGAACAGTAAATTAATATGAAATTTATTGTTACAGAAAAATGTACTCGAGCAAAGTTCAAAATCCGAGGTTTGTATCAATAAATTATTTTACTAGAATTAATATTTAGTTATTTTACATTTGACATGTAGATATAAAAGTTTTTTTTTTTTAAATCAAACTATTCTAAAATCTTGACTTTTAAAATGCAAAAAAAACCAGCTGTTTTTAAGCATATTTAAAAAATTAGCTTGTGAAAACTTCTTTATGATGGAATTTATATTTTTAATTAATACCATTCAATCTAATGTATTACTGGGCTATAATAATAAAATCCAGCAACGAGTTGCTTAACTTTCCTTGTAACATTGGGTTATACCATCTGTATAAAAAAGAACTTTTTATATTTTTAATCATTATAAAATGGCAAAAAACAATTTTGAGGGTAGGGATGGGTTTTATAAAAAGTTGTAAGTCCTAATAGCCAGTAAAATCTCTATTATGTCTGGTTTCTCTTGAGATATGACGCATGATCCACTCTATCTTCTTGTTCTCTTGACCTTTAACTACCAAAATTTAACAGCATTAATACCATAATACACAAACCTCCCTGCGAAATTTCAGAAATTTTTGACAGAAAGCACAGGAGTTAAGCTTTAAAGTAGGTGAAGAAAATCATGCCCTCCACACACATACACCCCAAAATCTATTACATACAGAAAAAACCCTGAACTTTTTTGCATTACTTGAACTTTTTTGCATTACCTGAGTTCAAAAATGTAAAAATTGTGGGGTGTCAGTTTTTGTACAATTGCCATACTTTCCCCATTACATATAACAGCCAGGAAAGTAACAAATTTAATAATTAGATATAAAGTAACTTGACAAGAGGTAGAGGAGTAATATGAGAGTTTTCTGTTTTAATTATTTTCATTTTATTTATTTATCAGGGATTTAACACTTTAATTTAAAGTTGATTTTATGACCATTAGTTAATGATGCTGTCTGTGTGAAGACAAGTTTTTAATTTGACTGTAAATATATTTAATAATTCATAAATTATGTTTTTATTATGCTTAATTCAAAAAAGTATACATTTACATTATCTTGAGATTTGTATATATAATTTTAAAGATAAAAATTTACAACAATTATCAGAGTACAATACATTACTTATGCTATGCTACTTATTACTTATTATAAATGTTTAGTTATCCAAAATGATGAACATTAAAAATTATTTTATGTTGAATTTCACTGCTTAAAATTTTTTTATACGTCATGTTTTAGCAGTTGCAAATTTTTACATTTTATGTTATTTGGGATAAGGAAATGCAACATGAAGGATTATTGTTAATGGGGGTGCCTTCCAGGAAGACTTTCTGTGGAAAACTGGCTTTTATTTAAGTGTTAGATATTTGAAGAAAACTTGGAAAATTTCACATGATTAACCCTTTGATCAGTTATGAATCTGTGGCTAAATTCCAGTGTTCAGTGAGTTTATCCATTGCTGTGCTTTTCCATTTATGGTGATGGTCTAGGGTAGATGTACCAGTTTTGGCCAGAAAACAAATTTAACTTAAAAATATAATCACCACATATTCAAATCTGTCCAATGAAACAAACTTTTATTGTTAACTGTGTGAACAGTTAACAATAAAAGTTTGTTTCATTTGTGTTTATATTTTTAAGTTAAATTTGTTTTCTGGCCAGAACTGGTACTACACTCGCCAAAACTGGTACATCTACCCTATATGTGTTCAAAACTTAAGAATGAACATAGTTGCTAGTGGTGATAGAAAGTCAGAAGAGAAAGTCAGTGAGCAATTGGTGATTAGCCAACCACAATGTTGTGCTTTATTGCAGTTGGAGGATATATTCCGTACTGACTGGTCTCTCTGCCTAAGTATTGGTAGACATTTTTCATTCTCCACCTGTGTCCAACTGTTGTATGTATCTTTTTCACCAAAGGTTTACTTTAATTGCTTTGACTTGTAAAATCCTAGTTGTTGGGTATTGCTCTGTGTTAAATGTTGAGTAACAGTTTTTGCTGTATTTGTCATCTACAGTTCTCCCTATTCATGTACTGTACGATGTCATTTATCTTTAAGTTTTGGACACATTTGTATATCCTGGTTAAATAATCTTAACTAACTAAAAATGTATTCTGTTTCAATAATAAAAGTTATGTCAAAATTACATTGATACTTAAGTGGAAAGAAAACATTAATTCAACATTCAAGTCCAAAACATTTATCATATATGGAATATTATTTATGTAAGGTCTCAATATGTCCAGTGTTATAAACACACAAAAGAAAAGTAAATAAAATATAAATATTTTTTTCCATTTTAAATATTAACAAAATTTTGATATACCCTGTAATATCTACATATTTATGTATGAAAAAATTTTAATTATAGAAATTAAACTTCAGATTGATGCATGAAATTAATGATTGTACTATGATTAATATTGATTACTTACAGATTCACTAATAGATGAAATGAAATAGAATGATGATTTATGCACCATACTGACAAACAGTTGTGGAAATTATACCCAAATATGATCTGATATTTTGTTTCATCTTCTATTATTGAAATTATAATACACAGATTGTCTAAAAAAAAAACCAAAATTTTGCTCTAGAAATATAACTAGATGATGCAACTAGCATTTACGGTCAAATTCAAAACTTTGAATGTTATCAATTGTGGGCAATTAGATTTGAATCGGTTTAAAACAATTCTCTGTGAAGCGCGAAATGTAAGGGTTATTTTGTGACCCTTGTCAGAAAATTGTAATGGAGAAACGTGCCAACATTAAGTTCTGCATAAAACTAAAGAAACTTTTACTGAAACATTTAAGTTACTGAAACAAGTATACGCGGATGATTGCCTAAGCCGAATGCAAGTTTATGACTGGTTTCGTTGATTCGAAGGTGGCCGGGAGGCAATTGAAAACAATCCAAAAAGTGGTCCTGAAGACCTTGACTATGGAGAGTAACATTGATAAAGTTGACAAATATTAGGAAAGGATCCGAACATGACCTGTAGAATGTTGTCAGAGGAGTTTGGATTGTCAAAGTACTCTGTTCATGTAATTTTACATAATCACTTGAACAAATGTAAGGTCTGTTTTCCAATTTGTTTCACAACTCACTCACTGAGGATTAAAAACAGGCATGCATTCATCATTTTCAGGACAATATGAAAATGGCCTTGCCGCAATTCAAATTTTCTCAAAAGTATTGTCATAGGTGATGAGACTTGGTGTTACCAATATGTCCGGTTGATGAAATGTCAAAGTTCTGTATAGAAGTCATCAGATGAGCCCACACCTAAAAAGCTTTGTTTTCAAAAATTGCGTGTTAAGACCATGCTCATTTGATTTTACAATTCCAAAGGTATTGTGCAAAGAATTTGACCTAAATGGCCAGAATGTTACTTTGGTAAAAGAGTTGAGAGGGCTGTCCTTCTTGTGAATCAAAGGACTTAGCCCTAGAGTGTGAAGAGGAAGGAAGAGGGAAGAAGGTTAGGGAATAAGAGGGAAGAAGAAATAAAGCAAGACAGGAGAGTGTGAAGAGAAGCTGCCAAAGGGTCCCATGGGACCCCACGGTCATCTGCCTGGCCTTTATTGAATTAAAAAGCAGAACACATTTAGATACATTTGAAAAAGTAATCAGTATACAAAACAAAATTGCTTTTGATGGGAGTACTTGTCCCTTACAATAAATCAAGGTTCGCACAGTAAGAATTGTAAAAGTGTGTGAAACAAGAAAACAATTTTTTTTTTTTTTTTAAACAATAACAGTAATACTCTATTTACATTTATATACATTATTTACAATGGTCTTCTCAGTCAGCTACAGATTATGTGAATCTTGCGCCTAGATCACTTGTTTTCGTCTTCGGATGTTTGATCGGCGTCTTCTTCCTCGCTTGTTTCGTCACTGTAATTATGATTGCTGCTTTTTTGTGTGTCGTTGAGAGAAGTTTGGTTTGCTGCTTGCCGGTACGGGTTGATGAGAATTTTTGTGTCTTTGATGTATTGGTTGAGAGCACTAAAGAGGGTTTTATTACCCACAATGTCTTTTTCGTCCGGGGGCCAGTTGAATCCTGCGTAGAGTGTTTTCATTTGAAAGTTCTCCCGTTCTGTCGTGAATTTCGTGCACTCAAATAGGTAATGCTGCACATCGTCCTTCTTGCTGTCATCGACGTCACAGAGGTTGCTTTTCCTGATGCAGAAGCGGTGTAGATATTCCCCGAAGTTTCCGTGCCTTGTTAAGCACTGTGTCACACCAAAGTTCACGGTGAAGTGTTTGTTTTGAAGTCTATCTTGGATTGTTGGAAAGAATTTGTAGCAATAGCGTCCTGTTTCGGAGCTATCCCACTCCTGTTGCCAGAGATTTTGCGTGATTTTGTTTATTTGGCTTCTTATTTCAGTGAGTGGAATTCTGGCATATCCCTTTGTCGTGTTGGTTTTGGTTGCCCATTTGGCCAGTTTGTCTGCCTGTTCGTTTCCCACGTGGCCCTTGTGGGCTGGTATCCAATTATAGCTTAGATTGTGATTCTTGCTGGTGCTTTCGGAGATTGCAATAAGGTCCTGTGCAATTTTTGTGGCAATTTTCTTATTTTGTAGGATGTGAAGTGTTGCCCTACTGTCTGAAAAGATTTCGATTTGTTTCTCTTGATAGTTGTTTTGTTGAATATGATCGAGAGCTTTTACAATGGCATACATTTCTGCTTGTGTTATTGTACAGAAGTCTGCCAGCCGGATGGCTGCCTGGTAACATGTTCGGTTGTTTGGATCTTTAATTATTATACCGCTACCCGTTCCTGATAGTGTTTTCGAGCCATCAGTGAAAACCTTTAGGCTCTTATTACTTCTAGGATTTTCTTCATAATCTGTGTTTACTCTGTATGTCTCCATTTGTGCTGGATTTTCTATTGTTGTTGTCTTGTCCACTTCCTCTGTATCGTTCTTCTTAATTAGGTCTATGAGCTGTTTATCGTTTGGAAGTTGCCCTCTGTTTATTGCTTTATTTATCTCTGTATCTGTCATTTCTCCAATATGTTCTTTCTTTAGGTTCCCCTGCCAGATTATTTCAGTAGCTTTCAAGTATATGGGCTTCAATTTCGCCAAAACCAGCAAGGCATCGGTCGGTGCTGTCCGATATGCTCGACATATCCGAATTGCTGCTTTCCTTTGTATTGCTAGCAGTCTTCTCTTGTTATGCACCTTATGGATCGCCTCTCCCCACGTCTGGACCCCGTACAGCACCGCAGGCTCGATGGCTCCCTTGTAGATCATTCTCGTGTGTCTGCTGCTTAAACCCCAGGTGTTCCTGCTGATATGCTGTATGAGGTTTGCTCTTTCTGTTGTTTTTTTTGCAAATTTCTTGAATGTGAGTTTTCCAGTTGAGTGATCTGTCGAAGTGGATTCCGAGGTATTTAAGATTTTCTACGTTCTTGATGCTTTTGTTACCGATTTTAACCCCTACTGACTTTTTGAGATGACTGCCTTTATTTCTTCGTGTGCAAACCATGGCCTGACATTTCTGGTGATTTATTGGCTGTTTATTGTTAAAGCTCCAGTTTTCAATTATTTTTAATAACCTGTTGGTCTCATCTCTTAGGCGGTTACAGTTTCTGTGTGCGACCATTAGGAGGACATCATCTGCATATGCCTGAATTTTGACGTCAGATGTTTCTGGGATTTCCTGTAGTATACTGTTGAACGTTAGGTTCCAGAGACCTGGCCCGGCCCTGGAGCCCTGTGGGCATCCTCTAGTTATCCGCTTTATGATGTTTATGTTTTTAGTGAAAAAGCCTGCCTGGCGGTCTGTAAGATAGTCCTGTGTTAATTTCTTGAGATTCAGGGGGCAATTGATGTCGTTAAGCGTTTTTAATACGATTGGCCACCAGAGAAAATCAAAGGCCTTCTGGAAGTCAATTTTCACCAATAAGGCGTGTTGGCCTTTGTCCCATGCCTTCAGGATGAATTCCTTAACTTTTAATGTTGCTTGTGTAGTTGATTTTCCTTTCTTAAAGCCGAACTGCTTATCACTGTTGAGGTTGTGCTTGTGCAGGTGCCAATTTATTCGGTTTATGAGCAATCCATCTAAAACCTTTCCCATTGTAGGGAGCAGGCTTATTGGGCGGTAATCCATAGGTTTTTGAGGGTTTTCCATTTTAGGGATAAATTTGACGCTGGCTCGTTTCCAAGCTGTAGGAAAGACTTTCATCCTTAGGCATTCGTTGAAGACATGGACTAGTGCTAAGGGGATTTCTTCTTGAATGGCCTTGATTGCTTCAGCCGTAATAGTATCCAAGCCTGGTGATTTCCTATTTGCCATGGTCCTGATGGCTCTCTGAACTTCCCTGAAGGTGAAAGGTTTGTCGTTGCTCCCAGTTGAGGGAAGATTTGATAATTCCCGTATTTGCTTATGGAGTGCCGTGTCTGTCTGCTGGTCGTCGTCTGGGAAGTGATAGTTTAGGATTTGCCGTATGTTATCTTCCATGTCTATTTTATTTTGGTTATTGTCAGTTATGTCGGGGATATGCGTTTTTTTCTTACGTTTAAAGACAGTTTGAAAGGGTATTCCCCATGGGTCTTTTTTATTCTCCTGGCTGCAGAAGTTTCTCCATGCCCTCGTGCGTTGTTTATTGATGTTCTTTTTATATTTTTTGAGTTTTTTATTGTATTCTGTTTTAAGTCTCTCCTGGATCTTTTCATTTTTGTTTTTGAGTATTTGCTTTCTTAATTTTCTGATTTCCATTTTATTATTAGTTAGTTCTTTAGTCCACCAGACCGTATTGATGAATTTCTCTTTTCTTGTGATTGTTGCTATCCTTTTTGCTTTGTTTATTGTGTTGGTGATGAATTCCACGTATGTTTCCAGGTCTTGTTTGGTCTTTATCTGAGGGAATTGGTAAGTGCGCCAGATTTCTGCGAAGGTTTGTTTGAATAAGTCCCAATTTATTCTGGTTTGAAGTGTAGTTTGGTTGCAGTTTGTGACGGTGTCTAACTGGAGGTAAGTCAAGATGTATCTGTGGTCGCTCGCGGAGGTTCTCAGCTGCGTTTCACAGTTTAAGATTATGTGGCTTAAATTTGTTGTGTTAATGAATACATCGGTCCACCCCTCCGCGAAGCCTGTATAGAAGGTTGGTTCTGTTGACATGTTTGACGAGACCATGTCCATCTCATCCATAAGGTTGTTAAGCAGGGTCCCTCTCTTATCCTCCTTTTTGTTGTACCATGTTGCTGATTTCGCATTAACATCACCTGCAACTATAACGTTTTTTCCTTTTAACCGGTAAAGAATTTCAGCTAATTCCTGCATACATTCGTCGTCATCGTCGTACGGTGAAAAATAGACACCAATCAGAAAGATTGGTTGTTTTTGGTTAATTATAGCTGTAGTGATTTTCTCATTACTTAAATGTGGGACAAAAGCTATATCTGTTGAGTCTGTTCGGACTATGATGCCACTTTTAGGCCTGGTGTTTTTGTTACTAGTCAAAATTCTCCAGTTTTGAAATCTGATTATTTTATTATTGATGGTATATGGCTCTTGGATTGTTATGATATCCACGTTCAGGTCGTTTGCGGTTTTTATCAAAAGAGAGCTCGCTGCTCTACTTCTCTGTAGGTTTATCTGGAGAAGTTTGATGGTATTACTGTTGTTCGCTTGCATTGCCTGTGTAGTTTGAGTTGACTGAGTGATGCTTTGTGAGGAATTACAGGCCATAGTCTATCTTTTTGATTTGTGCTGCCTTTGTTTTTCTAGTTACGGGGCAGTCTGGATGGAAAGCTCCGTGGTTGGTTGGCTGCTTCTTGTTGTTTGACAATTCTTTGTTTATTTTGTGGCAGTTTATACAGCAAGGTGGTTCCTTGCGTCTGTCGCAGTTGGCGAATTTGTGTTCTTTACCACAGTGGCTGCAATGTTGCTGTCCTGTGCAGGTTTTCGCCATATGCCCTATTCTGCAGCATCTGTAGCATCTCAACAGAGGGATAAAATCGTCCACTCTTACTGTGACCCAACTAATTGAAATATTCTTTTCTGTTATGAGGAAGTTCCTGATTTTCGGGGAGGTTGTGATAACCACATGTCTGCAGTTTTCATTGACTTTCCCTCTTGTGATTGTAGCCGTGATTCTACATTCTTCTTGAAATACTTCTTTGGTTATTTCCTTCCAGATCTCATTTTGGTCGTATATGCATGTTATTATGTTTTCATCAGCTACTGATTGAGGGACGTTGAGAAGTATAATTCGAGGTCTTCTCCCCTCTGATCGTTTACATTGGATCTTTTGTTTTATCTCTGGTATGTTCTGGATTTCCGTTTCCAATTTTTCACACTCTTCCCTATTGCCCACACGTATACATATTCCATTGTTAGCGACTTTCCTGACTGCTTTTATTTTTATTCTAAGCTTGTGTGGTTCAATTGTTTGTTGTATCTTGTCTGTGAGTTTCCTCATGTCCACCGTTGAGCCGTCTTCTTGGTCCTTGGGGTATAATATCACTGCGTGTGATCCTCCCGTTCCTTCACTATTAATCTTTTCATCTATCGATCGTTGTATATTCCTTGTTGTGTTGCTTGGCCTAGTATTTCGTTTGACTATGTCACTATAAGTTGGTTTGTGGCTATCATTCCGCATAGGTGATTTTGTTTTCCGCATTTCCCGAACTATTCCATGCATTTCATGTAAGTATCCGTACAATTTAGTAGCATGTTCCCTTATTTCATGTCTTTGATTGACCTTAATATTCGAGTATGTGTGCTCTGGGCACAAGTCCATTATTTTTCCCAGTAAGAAAGCTGCCTCCTTAATTAGAGTGTTCTCTGTTGTCTCTTCTGATTCCTTTGTTTGTTGGAAATTTGTTGTCTGTTGAGTTTGTTGTTCTGTCGTGTCTTCCTCCCCTAATGGAGTGTGGGTTACTTCCGGTTCCATGGCTTTATTGTCCCATAACCGAAAAATCTAATTTAAGTCAAAAAATGACCGTTATAACGGACAGTTATAACGGTCGCCGATCAACTGTACAAAAAGTGCAGTAACTCCCGAAAAAATGGGCAGATCGGCAAAATTCAAACCGTTCTAAACACCAAAGTACTTCAGCTAAAAGATGCTGTTAAAGAACTTACTTGAAACTGTCCCAAAGAATTAGAAATTCAAGTTGAAGTGGAGCAGATGAAACAGCCGTTACACGATGCAACTCAACGCCCTCTACACTTGGCCAGAATGTTACTGGAGAAAATTATTTGGATGATTTGGAATGTCTCTGAAACTGAATTTTACACATAAGAGCACTGCCATTCGTCAATTTTTGACTTGAAAAGGTATTGTAACATTAGACCAGGGGTCACCAAACTTTTTGCACAGCGGGCCAGATAACTGAAAGAATAACAAGCTTGGGCCGCATAACCATTTTGATCAATATAGTATACTAAAAACACAAAAAATAATGAAAACCAACATATTTATTTATCAATACACAAACACGATCACTGCAGCAAGCTCGTAATCACTTTTCTTAGAAACTTCATTCCAAGTACTTACACAAAAAAGCACTCTGATGTCCAAAGTTGCAAAATGTTGCCAAATTTTTCATTTCACTGATTTTCTTAAAAGCTATATTACTGTCAAATGCAAAAATCAGATTGGATCAATTTTGGCATTTTTACTTACACTTATTTTAATTTTTTCTACATAATAAGTTCATCTACAATCTATGATATTTCCATGTAAATAATTATATTTAGGTCATTTGTGGCACAATAAGTTTGATATCTAAAATTTTATTTAAAAGTAAAAAAATTTGTATAAAATACTTTTTAACATAACAACAATACTTAACATCACTTTCTCTAGAAATTTAAAATGCTTTATTCAAATTTTATTTTGTTGCAGTTAAAACCATGGCCAAGTTACATTCAAAATAGAATTGAGCTTTGGAATAAATTTAAGACCAAGTACGATGCGGAACTTTCATCAAAAGTATCCGAGCCCATCACCATTACTTTACAAGATGGTAAGGTTATAAATGGTGAATCTTGGAAGACTACCCCATATCAGGTTGCTCAGGGAATCAGGTACTGTAAAAAGAAACTTGAAAATTAATGATTAACTTTCTTTTTATTTAAAAAATCATGTTTTCTTTAGCCAAGGATTAGCCGATAATGCTGTCATATCCAAAGTGAATGGAGTCCTTTGGGATTTAGATAGACCATTAGAAGAAAGCTGCAACCTTAATATTTTGAGATTTGATAATGAAGAAGGTTACACTTATTTATTGTTTTTGAGAGAGATTCATTAAATTTACAAGATTTTAGATTTAATTGATCTGATATTGAATATTTAAAAACAGGTCAACAGGTGTTTTGGCATTCAAGTGCACATATTTTAGGAGAAGCAATGGAAAGAATATATGGTGGTTGTTTATGCTATGGTCCTCCAATTGAGAATGGTTATTATTATGATATGTTTTTAGAAGATGGAGGAGTGTCCAGTTCTGATTATTCATCAATAGAAAGCATAATGAAAGAAATTGTTAAAGAAAAACAGCCTTTTGAAAGATTAGAGTTAACTAAAGAAGAATTACTTGAAATGTTTCAGGTAAAATTCTTTTAATTTGAGTTTAAAACAATTTGTTTATTAAATAAAAAATTGGTTGTAATTGGATAAACCTTTTAATATGAAAATAAAGATTAGGTAATTTATAAAACTTTATTATAAAATAAATTATTGTCTTTAAATCACAAATATGCACATAAAACAACTTAAGTGTTAAAATCAAGTAACAATAATAATTTTTTACTATTGATAAATCATCATATAACAGTTTATTCAATGAAAATTCTTTGCAAGACTCAGCAGAAAAGTATCATATACAAATCATTTTAATATATAATTGTTGAAATTTACGACAATTATGAAGTTATTAAATGTTAATATCTAAGTTAATGAAAGTACCAGGTGATCGAAATTAAAATACCTTTATTTAATGCTGTCTAAAAAGATATTTAACAGTCCAAATACAACAAAATATGATATGATGACATTTCAGGAAGACAGAAGATATTTCAGTAAAAATAATTTGTATGTAAACTTACCATTAAGGCACTTCTGCACTGCAAGCAACAAATGGATGCACTTTGTGCAATGCTGAGGATACTATTTAATGTGAAACACGAAGGCAATGAACAGTGTTTGACAGCTGGCTGTAATTGACTGTAGCTGACTGATTCTTCTCATATGCAGTGTGATTGTCTTTCAATGCTGCCAAATTTTTTCGTCATACCCTCAAAGTATCTCCACAATCAAGGATAACACAAATTATGATCGAAAATGCCATAATGGTGAGTTTAATGAGTTTTGATGCTAATTTTTTAAAATATTTTTTACAGACATGTCTTCTACACATCTTAAAATGTCCCAATATTAAATTTGGTTGAATTTGGACTGTTGAATATCTTCCTAGTATTGAATTGGTATACTTTAATTATGATTATTGTGTACTATAACATGTTATGGTTTCACGGAGGAGACGATAGCTGCGACTTAAGAAGTATACCCAGAACCACCTGGGAATCTTTGCTAAAACATGTTATATACTTTTTTCCCCTATCAGTAATTTTTTAGCTTTTTTATTGCAGAAATTGAAAAGAGGAGGTCATTTGTTCTTTTTGCACTCTCATTTCTTTAGATACTATTATGGATATTATAGTATTCCATTTCTTAAATTTTAATTTTATCTGTGTAGTTCATATTTATTAATATATTTTTAATTGTAAAAAATATTAAATATGTACAGATTAGATTCACATGGTACTAACTTACCAGGATAATTTATGATCTTGGTAATGGAGAAAATAAAGCAAATGATGATTCATGCACCATACTGAAAAAAATATTTGTGGAAGTTTATACCCAATTATAATCTGATGTTTTGTTTCTTCTTTGTTTTAAAATTATAAATAAATAATCAAACTTTATTACACTTTCTAGTAATGTATTGTTTTATTAATTTAGTTATTGAGGTGTACGATTCTGAACTCCAAAAAGATACTAAAATATAAATTTGAATTTTGAATTTTTTAAAATTTGTTTCTTTTTTTTGTATTATTTTTTTCAATTAAGGCATTTTCTTGTAAATGGATCTTGACTTAAAGCAGAAAGGAAATTGGCCTTGTGGAATTTAAAAATATTTCTGTATTTAATGTATTAAATGAAAAAAAAACAGAAGCTAGGAAGTTATCTCTAAGTAAAAAAAAAAAAAATTTGGAGAACCTATAATGATTATTATTGCAAAACAATGATGGCATACATCCAATTTGAAAACAATTGGTCAATTTGCTGGTGTTAATTTATGAAAAAACACATTTAATAAAATACTTTAAACATTTTTGACATTTACAAAATGTTTTAACCAGGAACAGAATTTTAGAATGTAGAAAAAATGATTTAGAACAGACTCAATTCATAATAGATGATTATATGTAAACATTTCCACTAATCTGATTATTTTTAATTAAAACCAAATGATTGCCAAATTATTGGGGTGTAAATAAGGCTAGGTTAATAATCAGATATGAAGTAATTTGTCTACAGGTATGCGGCCGTATTTCATATCTAATTATTAACTTAGTTTTACTGGTATTATAGCCTGATAATCTGTCAGATTGTCTGGTTTAAAACCAAGTTAGTGGAGTTTGTGTTTGTTTGGGTGTGTTTGTGTGTGTGTACATATATACATACATACACTCACACATACACCATGTTGGGGTAAAAGTGATAAAGTGATAGTTAACTGAGTGTATGGAGGAGGTCCATGGGTGCAAGTTTTCCCCAGTTAGCACTACGAGTGACATATATGGTTATATCTAAATTAATAGTTCTGGAAGCAGAGATTGGACAGAGGTCAGGGTTGTATAACTGCCAATGCGTCTGCACAGTAAGCAGGAATTGTAGGTTTAAGTCCTGTTCTGGGCCAATTCTTAAATATAATAAATTATCATGAGATGGCAGCCTATCTGCTTACCTCTAGACAAATTACTTTATATAAACATAACTTTATAATAGCTTGATAATTTGGCCGATTATCTGGTTTCAATACAATTGGTTAAATTTTTACAGTTTATAATGCATAAATTCCTAACTTACTAAGTCATGTATTGTAAGGAACCGAGTCCGAGCTGTATTTTTATTTCTATTTTTATTTTCTTTAATTCTATTTTATTTTGGGGATTATGTTTAGTTAGGGCAAAGGTTCCCTTACTCACCCAAAGTAATAAAACGAACGAACAAAAAAAAGGAAGAACCAACTCACTGACCCAACGAAGCGCTGTAGGAAAAAACTAACATTCAATTGCACTTTCTTGACTCGGAAGTTCAAAGGAAGTTCCGCAGAGTGGGGGGGAGACCCCACACGCACTAATGTTGAGGACTCACTAAACTTTAAGCAAAGACATCTCAAGCGTGTAAGAAATCTTAATAGAAAGTTATGTAAAAGGATTTAGCAAAATTGTCAGGAAAAACACTGACCAGGGGAAAGAAAAAAGATTGTTAGACGTTAAGTATGTAAATGAGGGGGTGGTTCCAGAGAATCATTGTGACGTCACCTCACACCATAAAACAAGCCATGTTTGAGAGAGAGGACGAGGTGAGCTTCCAGAGCGTTTGAAGAGAGATTCCGAGCTGATAATAGAGGTGAATCGAAGTAGTTCCTGAGCAATAGATTGAAAGAGAATTCTTGGAGATTGAAAGAGTTGGATTCAAAGGAGTTTTGACTAGAAAAGGTTCCTAGTATAAGAGGTGACGGATAAGGTTCTAGTTGGTTAAGATTCTTTGTACATAGTTATAAGTTGATTGACCTTGTCGGATTTCAAAGATAGTAGAATTTAGGAGATAAGTTATCTCAAGTTTTGTTGGTTTTTGAGAATTGTTTGTCTTTATTGAATAAATTGTTGTTTTGAATTTTACTACTTGTATATAGTGCTATTTAATAGTTTATATTAAAACTTGCTATGTTCTTTATTGATCTCGACTTATATTTTAATTTTTTTCGGAGCCTGCAAGTCCAGGCCTGGTTTTCTAACCGTGAACCTGCGTAAAGTACCTGTTAGGTTAACATGTGTAAGTTTCGACCGATAGTTTCACCAGCAGTAACGGTCCATTTTTTTTCACTTGTTTTCAGTAGAAATAGATAAGTACTTTACAGTATCAATAATCTTCTGAATAAAATATGGGCTAGTTAATGGGACAGATAGATTGTAAGATCCTTCCAATGCAGTATATATTCTTTTCTAAATCTGTATGGGTGTGATCTCTGTTAAAAGTAATTTGATGATTCTGTTTACATGTTTTTGTCTAATCTGATATTGCACCTATGGTTATATGATCTGATATAAGCACCTATGGTTATTTAGATATAACCATATGCTTGGAGCAAATTGTAGGAAGGATGGGAGATATAAAGCATATATAAGGAATGTTCTAACACTGAGGCAAGCTATAGAGAATGAACAATTTTTTAAACTTGGTGAAGGAGCAATTGGTAGAATGTATCTGTGTTTTTTTAAATAATGTAACAAGCTTTACTGATAACTTACAAAAGGGAAAGATGATGTACAGAAACAATACTCAAAAGATAGAGCACAGGAACAACAAATGCACCATACTAATTTATTATGAAAAAAAATGGCGTGCCCATTTCTTGTTTTCTAATAAATCAGCTAAAGATGTTAGAAGATTAGTTTGCTGGTAGCTGTATGTTTATCTGTGGCTGGAATGAATTACTTGCGATTATTGTTGGTGGAGTATTAAATTTATAATATATTCCAAACCTTAAATTATGGTCTCTGTAGATAATGTGTAAATGTAAAATAGAGGTTGAGTGCTGCACAATTTTGCATTTAAAGTGAATTTAATGAAAGTGTATGTAAAAACATTAAAAATTGTTAGTTCCTTACTTGCAATGAACAACATCAACATAATGTAGATAAGACTGGAAAATTGAGGTGATGCGGGGGGTCTTAAATATTGTGTATTTCTAATCTCTAATTAGTATTTCTGCCAACACTGAAGAATCTGTTGGAAGACCTTGTAAATAATTATATTATTGAACATAAGTAATAAGTTCAATCACGTCTAACATTTTAGTAAGCATTCCCACTTCAAATGTAGGGACGGAAGGAAACAAAAGATACATTAATCTTATGAAACACATTAAAGGATAATTGATTATTCTTTATTCAAGAAAATACAGCGATGTCACAGCAACAATGATAATTTGCTAAATTTGTTAAAATCTTGCTTTTTGCATTCCTAAGTAATAAAGGTACTTATCTAAGATATTCTGCTATTTTAATGCTTGCTTGGCAATTGAATACATTTGAAATATCTTTTTCTATTTACTAACATTCTGTTTTCGACAAAGACATTTTGTAAGTGTTAAAAACGTTCAAAGTATTTATTAAATGAGTATTTTTTGTAAATTAAATACCAACAAACGACAGATTGTCTTTGTATTGTCTTACTTAAATGATGATTATTACTTCGTATTCTTATCCATTTGGCAAACTTTGACTTATTTCTTATTTTACTTTAAAATGATTATTTGAAGAAAAAGGAATTTGCAGAATGGATAATACTACAAAGTGAATAAGAAATAACAATTTTAAATATTATTTCAAGAAATTTTAGTTGCATAATTAATCAACTTTTAAGTCTTTTTGAAATAATAATTTTTAATAAAATTTTCAATGGGTCTAAATATAAATTTAGGAACAAAACTAATATATATTTAATCTTCCTTACCTGATTTTATTTATTTGTTTTCAGTATAATCCTTTCAAAGTTCGAATTTTGAAGGAGAAAGTTAACACGCCAACTACTACTGTATATCGGTAAGAAATTTCAATGACAATTATAAATATCAGTAAATCACTTTTTGAACAATTTTATTCATTTTTCACTTTTCACTTTATTCTAATTAATATTTTTCAGTTGCGGACCCCTTATTGATTTATGCAGGGGACCTCACGTACGTCACACTGGAAAAATTAAAGCGCTGCAAGTCACCAAGGTAAAAATTTGTTAATTCAAGTCCAAATTTCACAAATTTTTATATATTTTTTAATCAGTAAATTGTAGGAACCATAATTGTAATTTTAAAAATTATCTGATTTGGTTGATTTTATTCTAAAATGTATTGCCTACAACACTGTAGACTTATTTTCACAATAACTGCGCTAAGATTTAGAAATTTTATAAATGAATTGACAGTTATAGTTTAGTTACTTACTTATAGGAAATTTAGATATTACAGAATTAAATATTGATCGATTAAAATATTTTATTGACATTGTAGAATTCGTCAACTTACTGGGAAGGAAATGCCGAAGCAGAAACCTTGCAAAGAATATATGGAATATCATTTCCAGATAATAAACAGTTAAAAGAATGGCAAAAATTTCAAGAGGAAGCTGCTAAACGTGATCATAGAAAGCTTGGCAGAGTATGTTTTTATCGTTTTTATTTAAAAACATGTAGTAGGGCTTCTTTAATTTTCTGATTAAATTTATTAGTCTTCTTTATATAAATTAAATATTAATTTTAAGTTAATTAAAACAGGTTTTATTATAGAAGTTAAATAGTGTATTTTTAACTTAATTAAAACTCCTAAAATAAGGCCAAACAAGTTTCTATGAATTTGGTCTTTGAGAATTGAAAATGTTTTTGCTTGATGCAAATCCATCTTATTATACCATTTATAAGTTATTTTCATGAGAAGTAACAGGACCAATGCCTCTGCAGATTAAAGACCGTTTTTCCTGCGTACTTAATAATTAAAATGCAAAAGGCCATCCACCAAAAAGGGAAAGGGGAAAAGAAGAAGAAAGAGCTAACATTGAAAAAGTACTGTTTTAAAAGATGTAACATTGCCTTTTTTGCAATAGTGAAGTGTTATTGTTCATCACTATTACTGCATTGCATTTAAATTGATTGTTAATCATTTGAACTGTATTAGGCTTCGAGTTGTGTTTTTTTTTCTGTTGTTTTGTTTTATTTTTTATTTTTTGACACTTGGAAAAGGCCAATAGCCACAGTGTCATCTGAGATTAAAGATTTATTAGTTCTTAAGATGACATATGTATATATGAAATCAATTGAATAAATTTAGTAAAACTACAATGTAAAATAAATGAATTTTTTATTAAAATTCGTCATAAATATTTAAGACTATATCATTTTGATTTAATGATCAACTGATATTTCTCAACATTATTTGAAACAAATCAGTGTCATTTTATTGTTAAAAATACATAATTTCAAATGATGTATAAAATGAATAAGCCAGTGATGTGTATAAGATCATATAATTTGTATCATGCTATAACTTGGATGCATTTTTTACCTTTGAATAATTTTATAAATATTAAAATATTCAACAACTACTAATTAAATTTATTTTGGAAATTTTCAGGATCAAGAGTTGTTTTTCTTCCATGAATTAAGTCCTGGTAGTTGTTTCTTTCTTCCTAAAGGAGCTCATATATATAATACGCTTACTGAATTTATTAGAGTAAGTGAATGTATTAAATTTGTTAAATATGAATAATTAATTTTTAAGAGATTTAAGTGATTAATTTATAAATAAAATCTTGTTTTATTAGAGTGAATATCGGAAACGAGGTTTCCAAGAAGTGATAAGTCCAAATGTATATAATAGTAAACTATGGAAAGTCTCGGGACATTGGCAGCATTATGCAGTAAGTAGATTTTAAGTTTTTCATTTAAATTCTAACAGTTATTGTGCATTAGGTTCATGAATCTTGGTCAGCTGTACCACAGCAAGATTCCTGGCAAGGAAGAGTTTATGAGCATGTGAAGGGCAGATTATATAATTTAATAACTACTACTAAGGTTATGTTATACGTAATCTCCAAATATTCTACAGCATCATTCAGATTACACACAGCTCCCATTTAAAATTTGTTAAATGACTTGTAATTATTTGAAAATTATTGCTTTAAAAGATGAACAAGTAAATAATTAGTTTCTACTATACTTAATTTATATCAAATGAACAGCTTGATTTCTTTATTTGGTTATTTAAGGCTAATTAATTATAAAGGAACTTAGCTACAGGTAGGCTGTTACGTTACCATCTCATTAAATTTAATAATTAGAAATAAATAAATGTTAATTTAGAATATTCTGGACCAGTGCGGGACTCAAATCCACAACTACTACTAACTATTTGTAGAATTTATAATTTTTAAATTTTCATTTCAAAGTAATTCTTTTCTATAAACTAATAATTATAGAAATAATTTTCAAATAATTACAAGTCATTTAACAAATTTTAAATGGGAGCTGTGTGTAATCTGAATGATGCTGTAGAATATTTGGAGATTACGTATAACGTAACCTTAAATAGTAAAATTATTCTAGGTTTTATTAACACTTCTGTTTTATATTAAAATTAAGGTTTTATACAGTAAAACCTCTAATCTAGAATCTCTCCCTAAGTTGAACTGGATTGCTGGTCCTGGTGAACATTCTATATAATATTGGGATAATTATGGAATATTTTTTTTTACTGCTTAAGTTGAACAAAATTTCACTTATCTTAATATTGTTCTTTTTTAAGTCAAACCAATCAAATGCAGCAGCCAACTAACCAATGTTTAAGTTCTACAAATCCTATTGGCACATTTTTTGATAAAGTAGGTTTAATACAACTGGATAAGTAATTCAACAATATTAAAAGTTGCCAATTTAGTGGAAAATTTGCTAAATTTAGTTCTCTATCTGGTGGAAATGTTAGCAGTTCTTTTGTCACAGCGAGCAGAGAAGAAACACCATGGTGCTAAAGTTTATTGGGCTGTAATTTGAAAATATTGTAGACCTATAAATTTCCACTGTCGTCTGTCCGTCTTTCCTTAATCTCAAGAACAGAGTTAGATAGATGAAAATCAAGACTGATATGTAAAGCTTAGGGGCAAGAGGCCCCTGATTAACTATATACAAACTTTAGATGCAAACTGGAAGTTACATTATTTCAGTTAAAAAATTTACCCCCAAAGGTGGTAGGTAGATGACTGGCACCGACTCTATTGTTAAAATAAAAGTATGATGTAGGGGGTAAACCCCTACTAATTTGAGGTAGAGAGCATATATTTTAAATTAAATAAATTAAGAATAAGATTAAAAATTGCAGCCGGGCATTGTGATGACGTCACAATAAATAATTGCTCGTTTTAGTGTTTTGTTTTTTAATTAATTTCCATTGAGAATACTGATTTTCTTGTATTCCGTATTTCTATTTGAAGTTGAATTCTTCGTTTGTGCCAGCTTGAAGTTTGTCTTCAGTACTTTATGAATTCGCAAAGTTTCTTACATTAATAAAATGTCTATTTGTTAACCACTTAAATTTTTTGAAAGATAATTCATGTACTGTATTACATGAAATTTGATTTTTGAATAAATTCAATGTAGCATAGAGAGGTTATTTTGTGATTTGCCTAAATTCTTGATATTTATTTAAATCACTATTATAGCCTCGTATGTTGTTCAAATAATGATTCAAATAAATATTGTGGACTTAAATATATTGCAAAGTTTAATTTACTACTTTGTACTTTGTGTCTGAATGAAAGTTTATTATTTTTTTTATGTACAGTACCTCCATAAGTTGAACTGGCCATTGTTTAGTCCCTTCAAATTTGAGATTTAGAGGTTTTACCTGTATATAGGAAATTTATTGTAGAATTCTAATGTTTTTTTTAATTAATTTTTAAAAATTTTTTTTGAAAGGAAAACATGTTTTCATTTGAAGTAGAGAAAGAGACATTTGCATTGAAGCCAATGAACTGTCCCGGTCACTGGTAAGCTAAAAGTAAACTTTTAATATCACACTTTAATAAAAATATTAGTGATTAAAACTCATTAATTAGCTTTTAAAAGCAAAATTTTAATAGTATATTTCTAGTGACATTTAATAAATGAATTTTAATAGTCAAAAGAAGGAGCAAAAACATTGGAAATTACTTTTAAATTTGTATCATTATATATTCATTATACATAATTTGGTCTCAATCACTCCAAAATGATGATTTAAAAAAAATACTGCTAGAGATAGAAGTAATATAATTTTTATTTGCATTGAAATGCTTCAAGTTATAAGGTTTTGCAAAATTTAAAATTGAGAATTTTCCAATTTTTTAATGATTAAACTTCATTGAGATTGTATCAAAACACGACATTTCCACGAAAAAAATTTTTTTTGTATTGTTATTTATTCATTATACTTAATTCGTTCTCCCCACTATGGTTTTGTTGACATTGCAAGCAATGAAAAAGCAGTTTTCTTAGCATAAGCACATGTTTTACATCCCAATTTTGGATATAAAAGTTTGACCATTCAACAGTTGTGATCATTTCTATAACCAAAAGTGGTTGCAATTGTTGAATGTCATTCTTATCAATTACAATGCCATCACCTTGTTGGGATATACATTTCTTGTGAAGCAGTTTTATGAAAATAGTGCTTGCACTTTGGAAATTTTGCCTGATAAGAATTTACACTTGAGGGTCATTAGACTCCAGAAGTTGTCAAGAAAGTGATCACTTGATTTCAGACTTATGCCCTCATTTGGAAATCCATTTCAGTTGAGAGCACAGCTATCATTTTACAAGTAATTGGAAGATGTTACCACAACTGTTGTCATGAATAATATTGCAGGTTCCAGTAGTGCACTTACAATGTTGTAGTTGAGTATGGCACATTGGAAGGTACTGAGAAAGTTTGTGCATTGTTAGCTGTATAAGATCAGCTATAAGCATCAGTTGCTTCTTTCGACAGGAAAAATCAACTGATATTTACTTTGACTGCCCTTGCTGGAATGAAAGTGGATGTAGTGTTGGCATGGAAGATCTTGTTGAGCAACAAACGTTCTCATGTTAATGGAACAGTGAACACCTGTAACTACTGCATTTGGGCTATGGAAAAGCCTTGTTTTTTTCCAGCAAATTCCATGTATTTGATTGAAGTTAGTTTGGTGTAGATTCATAGCCACATTTATTCTTGAACTTTTCTTCTTCAAAGAAACTAGTTTCAATGGGCTTCTATCTCCTCCCAGAGATACTGAGCAATGCACAACTCTTTTGTCATACTCCATCTTCAACAGCAATATCTGGAGTCAACCACTTTCATGCAAGATACAGTGCTTGCACATGTTGGATGTTGTCCACATCTGTTTTTGCAACATTTCATTGATAATAACAGTGTTAGTTGTGTGTTTGTTGTTATCTGGCCATCTTGTTTAGATTTTTGCTGTGTGAATTTTGGTGTGGGAATACTTAAAAAGTATTTACTGAGGATATGTTGCAAATTTGATAGCCTCTGAAGACAGTGCATGTGACAAGCATCATGGAGTATAAGTTCAACTGCTAAACACATTGGGTCAATTGCAGAGACAATGTTTAGATACCGATGATGATTCTAAACCATGATTCAAAAAAATTTCTTTGCAGAGATGTTTTTTGTTTGCCAGAGTTTAGACAATGTTTAGAAATCGATAATTTGACCTACTTTCTAGACTTGCTCGACAGCAGGTTTAGACCAGGGATGTCCAACCCATGGTCCACTTAATATTTTTATGCAGCCCACTGCATCCTAAATTTTTTAAGGTATATTTTCATTTATTTTGGTAAAGTATGTCGTAAAACTTATTCAAGTTTCACTGGATACACTTTGATGTTATAATGATGTAATTGGAGTTAGAAAATTGTTTTATCTAGAGAACTGTTATGCATGTGGGGTAGTACATACTGTTGTAAACTATTCTTTTTGTGCATTAAAACATCAAAACTACTGAAAGAAATAGGTTGAGTGATTTCCATTTAACTAACATTCTTAGAATTAAGACTACAGGTATACCTCGACTTACGTCCCTCTCGAGTTACGTCGTTCCCGATTTTACGTCGTTTGTCGAAAAAGTATATGGGAAAATAAAAATCAAGTTTAAGTCATTTTATTCGACTTTAAATCCGTCCGCCACAAACATTGAAGTTGTAATATCACTAGAAAAGCGTTAAAAGCACATAAAATCATATTAAAATATGTACATTTACAGTAAATGTTAATATAATCATCATAAATCCTAGAGAATGAAACATGAAAACATCTATGTTCCTGTGTTGTCTTATTTAGCGGTCTTTAAGTGCTCATTATTGGCGTTTAGTTACGACGTAAGTCGAAACTATTACTTACGTCGTACCTACACAAGTAAATTTGACTTACGTCGCCTCTCCTGGAACCAATTACCGACGTAAGTCGTGATATACCTGTAGTATCATAAAAGTAGATATTGACAATATTATAAAAGGAAGGCAATGTCGAAAATTGCATTGAATTTATTTTTATTTTGTGTATAATTTTTTTTACTGTCAATAGTACTGTATTTTTGATACAGAATAATGACAAATAATTCATATTTGTTATTAAAATTTGATATTCACATTTTGAGCTTTTTAAAAGCATTTATTTGTATAAAGTATCTTTGTGGCCTGCTGAATATACCTAAATTTCTAATTTGGCCCATTAGGAAAAAAGGTTGGACAAACCTGGCTTTGATGATGGTTTAATTCTATTGGAAGTTGTCACATTGTTTGTTGCAAAGTGTAGATAAAAAATGGATATCTTTTCTTTGATAAAAGTAAGCATGACAAATCAACAAAATTATTCATTTATTAATTGCTTGGATTGGAAATAATAATATTAAATACTTTAAGTTTGTTTTAAATGTTCCATTTCCGATATTCAAACAGGTGAAGTCTACAGTTAAATCAGATGCTTTTATTAACGTTTTATAACCGACATGATACAAGTATCATGTCGGTTATAAAACATTAATTCATTTCGAGGTCATTATTGTCAGAATGATCTGTTAAACAAACAAGGCAATTTTAATAATTACTGAAACCTTTTTATAGAAATAAAAAATTATATAATAATAATAATAAAATATTTAAAATTATTCATGTCAACAATTACAAAGGGAGAGAGTAATACGAGATTGGAGTAATTCCTTAAAAATCTATTCTGAAGACTACAGTAGAGCGCCGAAAAGTGGAACCAATTGGGGACTGGGGTTCTTCCAGTTAATGATTTGTTCCAGTTTTTGACTTTGTACAAAAAAATACATTAACCTGTCCGATGTTCAAATTTTTCTCCATTGCGTATCGCTTCCTGTTGAATTTTTCTCTGTTGCCTGTCTCTTCGTGTTGAATTTTCGTAGATTTTAAGCCTAACAAAAATTTTTATAATAATCATCGAGGCTATCGTATCGTTAAAAATTATTTCTGCATTTTGTACAAACAAAATAAATATATTAAAGAATATAAAAAACATGAAAATTATACTTTAGAAGTAAATTTAGTATCAAAAACATTCGATTCAGCACGACACAGTCCGACTGAAAATCGTTCCACTTTCCAGCCATTCCACTTACCGACGTTCCACTTATCGACACTCTACTGTAATTTCAAATTTGGTATAAATTTTCTAAATCTGAATTTGTTCATGTTTAAATCACATTGGCAATGAAATTAAACATCGAGGAACATAATTAATTTTGAAAGTAAACTATTAAAAGTGAATCATCATTAAACAAAATTTTAATCTATTAATTTAACTTTGCTTGCGGACCACCTGTCCCACTATCGCAGACCACAGGTTGAGAAACACTGGGTACTTTAGTTATAATCGCCCATTATTTTTCAAACAAATGGATATTTTCAGTTAACATAATTAGCTGTGATCAAATTTAAAATTTAAAAAGAGAGTATATTTAGATGAGTTTCTTTTTGTACTCTGAGCCTAATGACAGCTAATTAAGTTAGACAAAAATGTTTGTTTGTTTGAAAGATACATGTTGGACATTAAAGGTGTAATTTCAGTTTGATTTCATTCACTCATTTGCATTAGTTGATGAGTCTGTCTATTGTAGAGAAAGACATGGGAAAATTTGATTAGCTGTTTATTATTCTGAATGCTTTGTTTAAAGAATTTGATTAAGATATTGACATAAAAAGAATTCTTTCATATATAGCTTTTGTAATTTGATAAGCAGTATTAAATGAGAATGTATGAAATGTTAAGTGGGTATTTTTTCTTAACTTATTTACAAAATGCTTGGTAATTTATTTAATGACTAGTGTACTTTTAAAACACAAACTTAAAAGTGCTAGTCTTAAAATCTTATAGTTCATAAATTAGTTATTTTAAACTGTTTGCAAAGGGAGAGAGTAATACAAGATACAAATTATGCTATACTTTTAATTTAAGATTTTACAAACAACTTGTCTTTTTATTTAGTTTGATGTTTGATCATAGACCACGTTCTTGGAGAGAATTGCCTCTTAGAATGGCAGATTTTGGAGTTCTTCATAGAAATGAACTATCTGGAGCACTTACAGGTTTGACTAGAGTGAGAAGATTTCAACAGGATGATGCTCATATTTTCTGTGCAATGGAACAGGTAATATTAAAATTTACTTTTTACATAATTCAGTAAGATACATAAATTAAATTTGTATGTTTATAAAGATTTCGAGTGAAATTAAGGGAAGTCTTGACTTTCTTGAAAGTGTATATAACGTATTTGGATTTACTTTTCAATTGAAACTTTCGACTCGTCCAGATGACTTTTTAGGTGAGATCGAAGTTTGGAATGTGGCAGAAAAGGTGAATATTTTTCTTACATGTTATTTAATAAAAATGTTTATAAAATGCTAATTTAATGTTCAAAATGAAATATTCAAATTTTCTAAAATTTAAATTACCAGCAACTTGAAGAAAGTTTAAATGCTTTTGGCAAAGAATGGGTTTTAAATCCTGGTGATGGAGCATTTTATGGACCAAAAGTAAGAACTAATAAAAGAAGTGTGTTTGTATTGATAGAAAATAATGGTTGAAGGTAGTTCTTAATATATATATTTATTTTAGATCGATATCACGATAATGGATGCTTTACGTCGTCAACACCAGTGTGCAACAATCCAATTAGATTTTCAACTTCCAATAAGATTTAATTTATCATATGTTAGGTATAAATTTTAAATTTTATTTATATCAGTTAAAAATATTTACATTTTAATGAGAGAAATAATTTTAGTGAGACAGGAGAAAAGAAGAAACCTGTGATTATTCATCGAGCCATTCTTGGTTCTGTAGAGAGAATGATTGCCATTTTGACTGAGAATTTTGGTGGAAAATGGTAAATTTTAAAGTATTTTAATGGAAATACATTACTACTATTTTTTTGTGATACATATATTTCTAGGATAAAACGCATATTCATACGAATATAAGCAAAGAAAACAAACTGCTTGTATAAAATCTTTGTAGTTACGTAAAGGCATTTCTACACATTTGGTATTCACCAATTGTCGAATAATTGCCATTTGCTGAAGTGTCATATGGTGAGCACTATTATAATTTGCCGAGCATCAGTTTGTTACAGGAATTACTGTTTGAGATTCATGTCTGATATGTCTAAGTGAAGTCACAAGTAAATCATCCACACTACTCGGTATTGACCGAATGTTTGCTCAGCAAATACTGAATACGTTTGAGCCAGCTTAAAAAGTTTTGTTTTCTTTGGTTGTATCTCTGAGATTGTTGAATTAATTAAAATATCAAGGAAATTGAAAATTATATTTGTTATTTACATTATTACAGTAGATAACAATACAGTCAAACCTGTTTTTATGCGATTTTTTTATGTGAGTTTTTATTTGTGCGATTTTTTTAATTTATTTTTATTTGTGCGGTATAGTTGGCGACTAGTCTCGTACGATTTGTCGTGTCTCACGTTGACTTATTATAGCTAAATAAACTTATTATAGCATAAATGAACTTATTATAGTAATATTATTGCATGAATATGTGAAAAATGAAATAATTTATTTTTTAATTCAACAAAACACCACCTGGACAAAAATATATAAAACAGACGGAGACGATGCAGTCAAGTGCTGACATCTGTTGTCAATAAATTCTATTTCGTACGGTTTTGAGTTATTTTCTATGTGAGACTTTTTTTATGCGGTCCCTATTGACCGCATAAAAAAATATATATATTTTTAATTGTGTTGCGAAAACTATTTTTTATAGCCCCTTTTGAAGTTTTGTGCAATTTTTTTTATGCGTTTTTTTATGCGGTCCCTATCCACCGCATAAAAACAGGTTTGACTGTATAAGGGCTTTAAAATAATGTGTTTGTATTAAAATAAAATTATTTTTTGATAACAATATGAAATAATTTATAATAAATATTGAATTACAATTTAAGAAATTTAATATATTTGTATTTATTTGTATGCATTTATTCATGTAAAAATTGAATGAAAGAAATGAAGAAAATATGGTGTACTGTATCAATGTAAATTACATTATCATAACCATAGATAAATCAAATGCACATATTAATAAATTGAGCATTACACTATGCATATTTATGTTCTGAGTTTGTTTATTTTTATTAAATTGTTTATTTTTAGGCCATTCTGGATATCTCCAAGGCAATCTATTGTTCTTTCTGTTTCATCGTTGTTTGATGATTATGCTCAGCAGGTAGGTTTATTAAGATTAAAACTAAAAATATCTGTATGTTAACAGCTTATTTTAAAGAGTTTAAAGTTATCACATAACTTATTAAAATACAATTGAATAAATCATAGTAATTTTTTCTCGTAGGTTAGAGATGAAGTATTTAAAGCCGGTTTCCAATGTGATTTAGAGCTCGATCCAGGACTGACGTTGAATAAAAAGATCCGCAATGCCCAGCTGGCTCAATATAACTTTATCTTTGGTAAATTTTATACAATTTACTGAAATTTTTAGAGAGTTTTATTCCCAAAATAACCATCCTAAAATACTTGAGGTATATTTTAAAATTCTAATTTTAGTCGTAGGCGAACAAGAGAGAACATCCGGCACCGTTAATGTACGTACCAGAGATAATAAGGTCCATGGAGAGTTTCAGATAACAGAAGTGATTGAACGTTTTAAGAAGTTACAGAGGGAGAGGATATTAAATTCTGAAGATTCCTTTTAAAAATATTCCTATCAACATTAAAATTAATCAGATTATATGAAATGTACATGTTACAGTATGTTTTGTTTTTATTATTATTTTTTTTTTTTTACAAAAGTTATTTATGCACTTTTACTTGCATCAGATTGAGATAAAATTACGAAGATTTATTCTGAATATATATTATGGTCCCAAATAAAGACTTTTCCTGTATTGGCAAAGTAAATAGATAAGAGTTCTTGTAATTTTGTGTTAAGATTAGAAGTATTAATAATTTACTGACTGAAGGAAACAGAATCAGTATTTAAAATGACTTTTACAATTATTTTGGTCAGTTATGAGTTAGATCAAATATTTAAACAATCATTTGATATAAACCATATTATTGGTAACAGATAGAACATGCATACTCTTTATCATCAGTTGTTTTTAAAATGTGATAGTTAATACGAAGATAAGCCACAAAGTTTTTCGGTCAAATCCCAAAAAAGTTATTTTGTATAGCTCAATAACGTACCAATGAGATACAAGTTAGTAAAATGGCAATTTCCTTATATACAAGTTAATAAAGTAGTAAAATGTAAATTTATAATCCAGAGTTTTGAAATGTATTTAATTTATTAGAATGAAATTTTATATATTTGATGGTTAGAAAAAAATTCTGCTTTAATGTCGAAAATTCAGTTAAAAACAAAAGATATAAATATCTGTATTACAGTATTTATTTTGAAATTTTGTTTTTATCACTTTGGCAAATAAAAATTCCCCATTAGAATTTACCAGAGATAATTTAAGTATAATATGTATAGTAGTACTTTCATCTTGGAATTTTTCAGAATTACCGTATTAGCCCGAATATAACGCGACCCCGAATTTAACGTGACTCCAAAATTTTCATAAAGATATTTAGAAAAAAAAAAAATACTCATAAAAGAATTCAAAGAAAGTAAAATTCAATCAGACAAGCATTTATTTAGGTATTTATAGCTAATAACACAGGTTACATTCATGTCAATAAAATTAAGTAATGTAAAACAAAATTAATATTACGTAAGTAACAACAAAAAACGGAAATGTTTATTCAGAATCTGAACTGTTTTCAGAATGAGAACTCATTGACTTCCGTTATTCATTATTGACTTTCGCGTTAGGGGGTAAAGCGGGTCTATTGACAAATTTTCTCGCAGTAGTACGAAATTTCTACTGACTTAACTTGAATGAGTCATATTTCTTCCCCATTTACAAACAAACCCGATGGCAATCGGTGAAACATGAGATAAATTACAGCGAGTTGAAATTTGATATGTTTATTTTTTGCGTTTTACGTATCAAATTACATTAAATTCGACACAAATAAAGCATTTTTGTCAATATAGAAATATTTTACATTGTTTAAAAGTAGAGAAAATAAAGAAAAGAAAGATGTAATAATAATTTTTCGAGCGAAGCCAAAAATTTCACAATTTTAAGATAAAAAATGGCGTCTGTGAGAGCCCACGTGACTAAAAGGCGGTCGAAAAATCACGTGACTAATGAACTTCGAACAAGCGGAGACATAGCCTTACTATAGTAGCGCTATGCAAACAAAAGCGCAGGCCTACTAACTAGATCACGTGGTTGTTTTGAAGTGGTCGGTCGAGCTAGGTCTGACGTTCAGTCGCGTTTCAATCTCTGTAGGAAAATGTCCTTGTTTATATTACATTCCATTACTTAAACCCCGAATTTAGCGCGAGTCGATTTTTTAACGGAAAATAAATGGTCGAAAAATATTGCATTATATTCGGGCTAATACGGTATGTTTAACCATACTATTTTATTCCAATTCAAGAAGTTAAATACTTTTAAATTTGAGAAAATCCGTAAGTGATTTGCAAACTTATACAGTTCACGAATCACTTAAACCACATCACGGATGCACTGCACACCTCACATGCCTTCATCCAGTAAAAATCGCCTTAGATGCATGCCAAGATAGTTTGTAAGTAGTACATAAAAATAGTTTCATCTGGATAATCAGCACATAATTGCAATTTAGAGAAATGATTAGATCTATCTGCGGATTACTCGCAGTATGCTCACAGACCACAGCGCTTTGTGGAACTTACTTTGAGAGAGAATATATGAAAAGTAATTTGAGGAACAACAATACAATAATAATTAAGTTTTAATTATTTTAGTGTTTTGATGTGAGTGCCACAACTGTTAACCATAACATGATTGTGGTTTACATTTACAATGTGGGTTATACAACTTACACTGCATGTGTTGTGTACTAATTTAATACATTTAAAATCAATGTATATGTTTATAGAATAGGAGAAAGCTAAGGGAGAACATTTATAATTGCAAACTTTAATATAATCACTAATTAGTGTAGTTTTTTGATTTTGGATCTTGTAAAGGTTTTGAAGTATATTCTGGGAGTGATATGACACTTCACAATTCAGCAGCTAGTCAATGAATGGTGGCATTAATCCCTTTTATTAAAAAGGGATTAATGCCATCATTCATTGATGAAACTTTTGACAGAATTTGATCAGATTTTCAATGAATGCTGACAAGTTTTTGGCTTTTTTCTTGTTTGGTCGAATTTTTTTATCACTCAATTTGTTTAATTTATAAATTAATTTAATGATAGAAAATTTTTTATAAGCTGTTTTTGATTAACAAAGCTTAAGTATCTTATTTGTTACATTATAGGTTAGTGATTTTAAAAAATTTTGATGTAATTTGAATAATGTGAGGCTTTTCTTTATTTTTGACAGAGAAATATTTAATGAAATTATTCAAATAAGTTATTTCATATCAATGATAACTGTTATACAAGTAAATTAACTTATATATTTTTTATTTTCTTAGATGAAAGTTCATAAATTGTGTGCGCGCGCTGTCTGAATAACAAATTAATCAATTTATGTTGAAAAATGGGTTGTCATCTTAGGTTCAGTTGACCTTTTAACATTTGGCAGGGAATTTATTTTGCTTTCAATAACTTTCAGTGCACAAATTTGTTGAGATTGACCTTTGTAAATTAAATTTTAAGAAGCTAAATTGTCTCAAATTGAAATTCTGAGGTAACTGAATTATTCTGATTTTTGCTTTTAAACATAAATTTTTATTTTTAAAATATACAGATGATGGATAAATATGATATTAAATATATATTTTTTAAAATTACAAGAGTTTAAAATACACAAATATTAATTCTTACATATACCTTGTATATATATATATATATGTATATACTTTTTTAAATTATTTTTATTATAAAATTTTATTTAATAAAAATAACATTAAACACAAGACAGCTTTATTTTAAGTACACTTGGGACATTAAATGTTTTTAAATAATAGTAAAATACATCAGACTTAAAAATTGATTCTGTATGACTCTTATGCCGAGAAAATGAAATGACTTTTGCAGTTGTTACAGACTTGTTTCAGTTTTCTCATTCTCGTTTTGGCCTTCAAGGTGTAGAAGAGCTGTCTGAACTCCTTTAATCTGTTGTTGTGTTAGAGTGGGTGCTCTAGTGATTACACTCTGTCTGGAACTAGAAGAAAAGGAGACTTTCCTCTTCAGTGATGCAGAATGGAAAGCATTATTGATGGCATCATTCCATCTACCACTCTTCATGTTGCCCACAGTCTTGAGGAACTTGCGGAATCTTTCAAGGCAGCCACCACTTGCATGAAACATCAGATAAATGTAAGGATTTATGGCACTGTTGCTGGCGGAGATTACTCCAAACAGTGCCACGATGTTGGTGTCAAGTGCCGAAGGATCTCCAAAAGCCAAAATCATCTCTTGAATCACGTACGGCAGATTAGTGCAGATGAAAGCAAGGAAGATGACGAGAGTCATTTTTAGGGTCTTGACCTTTGCTCGAGGGAGTGCCGAGTTTGACTGATTACCAGAGAAAACCGAAGATTGTCTCCAAATTTCCACCAATATCCAGGTATAGAGAACGACTAAAAGAAAGAATGGCACAATAAAAACTGCTAAGAAGACAAATGCCATGTAAATCTGACGATGATAAATTGGGTATTCTCCTGTGTAGAAGAGTGAAGCACAGTAACATCTTCCAGGACCCAAGGTGACTTGTCGAAAGACGTAAAGATTCGGAAGAGATGGAATAAGCGAAGCCAACCATGCCACGATTGCCAAGTTGATTGGTCTCGGACATGGCGAAAGAGGTCTCACTATGGCATGATGGCGATCCAGAGCTATACTGACCAACATGTAAGTCGATGACACCAGAGCAAAAGTTTGTATCAGCTTGAAGATCCTACAGAAGACATCCCCGGCTATCCACAAACGCCCCATCATTTCCCAAACCATTTGGGATGTCATGGTAATCAGTGTCACTAATAAATCGGCTACGGCCAGATTGAGAAAGAGCACTTTTGCTTTAGGGTATCTTCTCCTCCTGGTGGGCAGAAGCTGCCAGCATACTATGGTGTTTCCTATTAAGGAAACTCCAATCATAGTCGCCAAAATAAAAATCCTTACATTCTTGTGGTACTGTGGACCCAAAACTTCTAATTTTTCATCTTTAGTTGGGTGAATCCATGTTAGATTGAAATCGGTTTCATTTGACATTTTTTGAATTCTCTCTAAGGTGAAATCACGGTATTGTTTGAATCATCATCGTAACCTGGAAAGGAAATTGTACATTAAATATGGACGCTGCTTATATAAGAGTGTACAGCACAAGAAGTTGGGCCAATTCTCTTAAGTATCCAATCGACCCTTAATAGGCGACTGGCGTGGAGGATTTGGAAAATATTCTTGGGAGCTCGCTAGTAGAGTGAAGTGTATTACATCACTGAACGTTTGTAGTTAGTCGCGAGTTCGTGTCTCACTCACATGATGTAATAAGTACTGCATGGGATGGTCCATAAATTGCGTAACGTTACTTTTGTAGTTTGTAACTACCAATCAATCCCTGTAACACTCATAAACTCCGTCGCATATATTCGCCCCCAAAATTACGTAACGCATATCTTCGATCAACTCCCTTATTTGTAGTCGGGAATAATGCACAGCACTGTACTGAACGTTACATGTGTAACATACAAAACGGTGACGTAGACGGTACGCATTCGCTAGGTCATACTTCAGAAACAAAAATGAATCACACTGTTACTTAAGAGCATATCTGAACGGAGCCTTATGTTACGTCTGGCCAATCAGAGGGTGTTATGTAAGACTTCTTTGATTAACGTAACGTAAGAAGAGACTGTATGAACACATCCTAAGGGTTGAGACCCTAGCATTATGTGACGTTTTTGTAAAAATCTCTGGTACCCCTTGTAACTCGTAACGGTTACTTGCATACCAACCCACCCATATATGCGTTACATAATTTTTTGTTGGTCATTTCTTAGGATAAAACCTCAATTTAACGTTGAGCCTATGGGAAATTAGATTTCAATTTATGGCGGCTCACTTAACGACGCTCTACCGAGAACGTATTAAGTCGTAAAAATGGGGTCTGTATATCACGAACGTAGTTAATATACAAGAATTGTATATATAAAAATATACAAGCCATCCTGATCCTTACAACATGGCTACTACCAAACTTTAAGGAGGATTTTCATAAATAAAACCTCGATAAAACGCAGGAGAAATGTCACTTTAGACATGGAAATAAATTTTATTTTCTATTTTTAAAATTTGGTGGCAAAAAAAAAAAAATTCAAAATTCGATCAATCCTACAGCGTTTTATAACTCAAATAATTGCCACTTTTTCCGCGTCTGATGTTTATCCAATGAAGTTCCATTACGATTCAAAATTGAATTTTTAAAATACGTAATGTTTTATGTATTCAACCGATGGCTCGTCGAGGTCACGTGTTACATCTCAACCAATAGTATTCTAAAAAAAGATATTTTTAAATTCAAATATTTAAAAATCGTCAACGGATGTGGAAACTTTTATTGGCTTGACGTGTAATTTCTGAATTGTGTTGCCACCTTTTCATATTAGTATATTAAAATTTTTTTTAATGAAATCCAAATTTAAATATTTAAAATTCGTCATAGAAAATAAGAAATTTTATTGGTTAACCGTATAATTTCTGTATAACGTTGCCACTTTTGTTAGAAAGTAAAGCGGTATATAATTAATTTAAAAATTTAAAATTCGTCATCGAAAGGAACAGCAACTATTGGTTTAGCTAATAATTTCAAATCATTGTTGCCAGTCAATGAGATTTAGTTTAATATTACCCGAAAATTTTATATGAGAGAATATAGAAATATTAAGCGAAACTTCGAATGAATATTAATCATTACTAAAGTACCTAGACTAGGGGTCATCAAAAATGGTCGATAAGGCATTTTCGGGGGTCGATTAAGGGCGTTTTATAAGAAAAATGATTCGTCCAGTGGGGTTGGGTGCCAGAAAATTGCTCACCAGATTTATTTTTATTATTATTCACTGTGTGAGCAAAAAAAAAAAAAAGGATCGTAAAAGGTCAAGGAATCCTTGAAAGACAGTCGTAAAAGTTTGCCCCCCCCCCTGATATAGACGGAAGTAACGATTAACGATGACAATTTAAGTACAGATTCGGTCGTAATTTGTAAATATATTAAATAGAATGGGGATTGTATATATTGATTTACAAAGAAAAGATCATTTCGAGAGAGATTGTGATCGCTTCCAGATGGAATTCTATACGACATTAGTAACAATAATACACATTTATTGATTTCCTTTGTTTATTTACTACTAAATCTCTCGTTATACGATCGACTGAGCAGAAATAAGGCTAGATATTCTATCAATTCTCTAAGGTGTTTTGACGCTTTAGGCGTACTTAATTCTTTTAGGTAGATTTTCTAAGGATTTAAAGCTTAAGAAACTCGTTCTTCTCATTGTTTCAGGGATTAAAGACATTGGTAGTAATTCAGTAGCTTCTTCTATACAATTAAAATTTTTTCCAGTATTAAATGTGATCAGAAATATGCATCGTTTTCTACACGCGAAAACGTATATACACCAAATAGTAATGAGCCACTCCTTTTAACTTACAAACCAGACGTTTACAGCTTTCGGGAGAGTAATAAATACAACAAACTTATAGCTTAAGTACTTTCGGGTTGACAGGCCTATCGTCAGAGGCTCAGACATATTCCAAATTAAGGATAGAAAGATTGTTCTAAAGTTTAATGCTGCTTTCCACATATCCGAATGCGTAATTGATTTGCTTCCAGATATGCCGCTGCTACTGTTGCTACGAAGAACGTGCGTTTAGAAGTAAAATATTCCCGAATTTTAAGGAATGACCCTTTTAATGATAGAGAAAACAGCTTAAAATTCTTCCAGATCTTAAAATTATTCTCTGTATTGTCAATACTAAATTTGTTATCATAAATCGGTCAGATATAGCCTGAATTTAATAAGCATATTTAATTCTGTTTTATATACTCGCAAATTACATTTTAATCATGATATTAAGATCATTTCAGTAAATATAAATTAGTATATATGAAATCATATCGATTAATATTCGTCTCCGAAGTTTAAGCTAGCATCCATTTGCATAATGATGATAAATAATCAAACCACCAACTACAGGAGTGCCAAATATGCAAATGAGGAGTCAAAAAACTTGACTCAGACAAATATTAGTTATAAACCCGCATAAACTATACTTAACCTTTTTATTTTTGTTATTAAAGTTTAATCATTATTGTATTTAAAAATTTCCGTGAGTTGGCACGAAATTTGGTTTAAATTTAGGTACTTTTGGCCAGGTACTCCCAGAGGGGGGCAAAAGAAAGAAATTGTCCTGGACCTCTAGGAATTAAAGCCCATATACAATGTTTTTTTTTCCCGGTTACTTTCCTTAATATAATATTCAATTTGCTGTAGGGCTCCCAATATTTATTTTGCCACAGGCCCTGATTACCCTCTGAGCAGACCTGCTTTTGGCATCATTTTTAAAAATTGGTAACAGGCCTCCGTTTAAGCTGTATTTGGTACACAGTGCTGTATTGGAGACACCTCTTAGGCAATTTTAGATACAGACATGTCGCCTTAGATAATTTCTTTACTACTTTTTCTTTTCTTTATGGTTCTCGGTTCATCCACCTTAGGATTCATTAATTTTAATTAAATAGCGTTAATTATAATAAATAAATAAGTTTAAAGCTATTTTGCAATACTGTGTTTTTATAGTAATACAGTCCACCAGTGGCCAAGTGGTCTTCGTTCCCTGAACACTGGGAGTTCGGTCGTGGGTTCGCGCCTCGCTTGACGGGCTGGCCATGTGGAGTTTCCGGGTTTTCTCCACCTCTGTAACGCCTAAATAGAGGCCAGTTTCTTTTAAAAAGTCCTCACAGAAGGCATCCCCCTAGGCAGATCGCCCAAGTGTTGCGTTGCCATAACTAAACAACAATAATAATAATATAGTAATACCCTATTCACACTGTACATTTTAAGCGGGATTAAGATTTAAGCAGAATTAAGTTAAGTCGCATTGTCGAAAACAAGATTAACTACTTGTTCACACTAGGTAATTAAAGCGAATTATTTGCTTTGCTCTCAAGTGGGTGTACTCAATATTACATTTTAAATAAAATCAAAAATAAAATAACGCAAGCAACCATATGCAATAGAGGTGATGCACGAAACCATTTTCATTTGCAATGCAATAGTGCACCAGCTTCGCGTGGAGATAAGCACTTTTGCAGTTGGAAGAATTTCAAATAATTAGATTTTCAAATTAAAAATTTTGGTATATTGCATGAAGAATGGTTTTATTTGATGGATACGGCAATGCAACACATAGGCAATCTACCAAGGGTGATAACTCCCGGAGGATTGCTCATGGAAAGTTAGTCCCTATTCAGAGACACAGGAAGACCACGCGAGTCCGTTGGTCCCGCGGCCAGTGTTCAGTGTGTTATCCACTCTGCCACCAATGGGCGCATGAAGAAGAATGGCATTAGAAGAACTGGAAATGAACATATAATTAATATATCTATTAATACTATTATAATAGAAAATTTTAATTGAAAGTTTTCCTGATATTCTCACGGTTCTAATCGAACCAGTTAGTGTCTCAGTCTGCCACTCTGGGAAGCTCGGGATCGAATCCTAATGGTCGAGAAATTCCAGGAATTTTTTGGGGATATTTTTCGGGTCCCGTTTCTCATCACCCGCCTCCACAACGAGGGCCTGGTTGAATTCATGATGGGTCTGAAAGGAGTCCTATTGTGCACGAGGGAACGAGGAAAACATTTCGTAATAATTAAGTGTTTTGGGTGAAATATATTATAAAAGTGCATATTTAATAAATATCTAATAATATTCATGAATTTAGAACTGGATATTATGAGTTTGAATTCAAATTTTCATGTTTTTGAAAAAAAAAATCCTTAAAAATTCCCCCAAAATGCCTTCTAAGTTATTCTCGATGGTTCATAATTTTATAAAGAATTTATTTGTATAAAACTCTTATCAATTTTTCCGATACTTCTCTACAACTTCACAATTCCAGAAGTTACATAAAGCATATAACAATTGTAAAAGTTTCTTTAACTAAGACCAAAACATCTGGTGATTCGAATTTTTTTCAAAATAGATTAACTGAAAAAAATCCCCATTTTTGGGGTAAAATCCGCAACTGAACAAAAAATGAATTGCTAGAGGAAGGATAGAAACTATGCGGATCCATTATGTGAAATACGTCATTATAACACATGAGGATTCCACCCGAGGACTTTCTATGCGAAATTGGTTTCTATTTAGGTGTTAAACACGTGAACGAACCCTGGAAAATTCCACGCGACTAGCTCGTTGCTAGGGTGCGAACCCGCGAGCAACTATCTGTGTTTATTAGTTTTATCCACTCGTTTACGGTTGGTTGGAAACGGGAGGGGCCCGACCTATTCCGAACGGAAAAAAACCCCAAAATTCCCGGAATTTAAGAGCAAAAGTGGATAGAAGTCTTTGTTAGAAGAATATAATAAGTATCGAGAAGTTATCGAAGAGGAAAAATCTAAAATAGCTCAATTTTTTAAGTTTAAAAGAATTTCTTTTTGTTTCCCCCCAATTGAAACAAAGAGTGGAAAATATAATCGAAAATTTCTTAAAAAGGAAGTTCAATCTTCTTGAAAAAAATCTGAATTGTGTGTAATCTATATTCAGAAATGCAAGATTTAGATTTAATGGGGGAGGGAGAAAAATTGGAGAAAGGAGGAGGAGGAAAAGAGTATTTATTTAACTGGAAATTTTTACATAATTTTATAAAGAAATCTTGAAAATTAACTGAAGGAAAGTCTAAGGAACGAATTATAGAAACGAAAATTAACCTACCACAGCAGTAATTGGTCTGTAGTTCTCTAAAAATGCCTGAATGAAGTAAATTTAATTTATTACTGAATACCTCTAGCAAATTTTAAGTGTATTGTTAATTAAATTTTTCTTTTTGTTATTTTTATAGTAGCATAAAAGTTTTAGTGGCGAGGAAATTAGGTTTATTTTATTTTAGTTTTTTATTTTGCTATCGGAATTCGTAGCGAATTACGCCAACTGTACTTGAAAATAGTGATATTTCTATGCTACTAATGTATTAAATATATTTCACTTTTAAATTTAATGCATTTTAGATAGAGTATTGTGTTATTGCTATTGTATAAGCAATAGGGAATGCTTACTAAAGTAATAATTTAACTAGGAAAATTGTGTTTTGGTAGGGCGTTACGGTAGAATTTTTTTCCCGTTTTACGTGTTTCGATGTGGTCATTTTTTATATAGATAAGTCATAAAATTTCATGTTACTAGAGTAACATTTATGGCGCGAAACAGCTGTGATAAGGGAAGAAGATACGAGGATAATAAAAATTTTCCTGAAGCAAAATTTTCAGAAAAGATTTTTTATTAAAAATTTCAATTTTTGGGCGGAGTCGCTGAATGTTTTTTACAGATTATATATTAAAATTAACTAAAAGTACTTGTATCACATTCCTGGTGTTATACAGGGGGAAAGCAAAGGGCTTAAAGCGAACGTATAAAATTAATACAAATTGACGTGACTTAATAAGCCTTATTTAAAGATTCGACATGAAAATTTAGGTAGCCCTCCGGTTGTCATGGAGATGGTTACTATAGCAATGGCATGAACGATCAATTTCTATTTGAAGCGGTTTGTAAAGGTGTTATGTCACGAGGATGATTAATAGGTAGTTGATGGAGCTATTATCTGTGGATCGTATTTTTAAGACTTTGCAGATATTTTGTTTCGATTATTTTTGGTATTTGCTGTTGATAAGGATAAACAAAATGAATTTAACTAAAGAGAAAATATAGGATAATTGATACAATTACATTTAAATGTAAAAATAATGTATATTCTTTACAGGTTGATTGATACGTGACTGATTGATGGAATAAGATTTGGGCAATCTGCCAGGGTGCTTTCAGCAGGAAATTATACGAGAAATTGGCCTTTATTTAAATGTTAAGGTTTTAAAGGTTATAAACTGAAGAATATTCACTGATGATGATCCGGTTCCATTGCCGAACTCTCAGAAATCTGCTCCTTAAATTGTCGGACGAATTAATCGATTACATAAGCGCTTTTTAAAAAAGTATATTTGGAAGTTAAACAGTAAAAAGTGGCTCGAAGTTACTTTTTATTGAATAATTTAGCAATTAAACAAATTTTAAACTTAATAACTAAGAATTTCGATTAAAAATGCGCATAAATAATTATTAAAATAAGATGCACATTTGCATATATTATACCCTCGAGATTTATTAACGAAGTAATGAACTTTGAAGCTTAACGTAACGGATGAAGTGTGTAATGAATTTGGAAATCATGAATAACTTTAATAATAACCGAGTCTATGATGATGATGATGATGATGATGATGATGATGATGATGATTCACTTTTCACCAACCTTGTGAACCTCAAGTGTTCCCAATGGTATGGCCCGTTTCATCACCATTAGCTCGCTTATTTACCTGTATTAAGGCAACATTACCAGGATATGCCCAAAGAAATATTTGAACGATCTTCCAAGTGGGTGCCTCGCAGGAGGACTTTCTATGACAAATTGGCTGTAATTTAGGTGTTAGACACGTGAAGAAAACCGGGAAAACTTTCACGTGGACGAGAGTTGGTGAAGTTTTACATTTAAATCTTCATCTGGATTTTCAGAATAAATTTATAATTGGATATTTAAGAGTTTTGCTTCATTATCAAGGACCCCCCAATTTGGATTAGTTGACCTTTAATCGGAATTCTCGAATATGGATCCAAAATTTTCAAATTCAGGTCTTGGAAGTTGGCTCTTCATCCAGCATCGTCTTCATCCACCAGCATCCAGAATCTGGAGTAGTTGGCTCTTTACTAACTTGAAGCACTTAGATATTCACTAAAGTTTTCTTGAATTTAGATCTTGAATGTCGGTTCTTCATTGAAGACTCAGTAATCTTTAATGTAGAGCCAACGTTAGAGTAGTTGGATCTTCATCTAATGTCATCATATTTGGTTTGTTCTTTATTTAGGATCCTTAATTTTGTTTATTAAGAATCTTCATCCAGGATTCTGATTTGATAGGGTAGGATCCTCGAACTTGGAGCAATTCAGTCTTAATTTACGACTCCCGAACTTGAAAATGTTGGATCTTCAATATGAACTTTGAATAATTGGATTTCAAAGAAGGATTTTCAAATTTGGAAATGAAAATAAAGAAGCTTTAAATGAAGAAAAAATAATTATTTTTTCGCATTCACATTTTAATCCTTATTACTAAAAAGAAATTTAATATATCAAGTTATAAATAATTTCTTCATCTTTATCGATTATTTGTCGAACTACCTGTATAAATTTGAATTTTAATATATTTGATATATATATATTACTTGAAATGAAAACATAATAAAAGTGTTTTATTAGAATATAAAAATTCCAAAAGAGAAAATCAATACTCAAAATAATGAAAAGATAAAATTTTCAAAAGCATCTCGACCAGAAGACATCTTGCAAACTGTCAAAGTCGGACAAATCAAAATTGAATTTTCGTAAGGAAGTGCTTTTGACAGGCAATAACAAACATCTGTCAAAAACAATTCTATATAATCCGTATATTATGGACCACCAGTGGTCGAGCGTGTAAAAACCACTGAACCAGCTTGTCGCGGGTTCTCACCCGACAACGTGGAGTTTTCCGTGTTTTATCACCTGCCTAATATTTAAATAAAGGCCAGTTTACCATTGAAAGTCTTGATTTTTCCTTGTTAAGAAAGAATTATCGAGTATAAATATTTTCTTACCCTCGGAAAATGGAGTGCAAGAGTGAACAGCGAGTTAACGCGGAGTTTGTTGTGAAACTGAATAAATCCGCAACTATGGCTTAAGCTTAGTTCACACCGAGCGCGATTCGTTGGCGAAAGCGAAAAACAGAGCGAATAACACGTCAGAAATGACGTCGTTTCCGGCGAATTTTACCATTTCGCGAATCGCTTCGAAGATCGGAACTGTCGAACTGTTTCGCTAGCGAAAAAATTTCGCCATCAATCGTATTCCCGCTAGTTGTCACGTGGTTCGTGTTGTTTTCAAGATGGCTACAGAAACTTTCTCACGCAATAAAGTAAATGTTGTAATTACGGATTTTTAATATTTCTCTCACTTAGCATCGTTTTCTTTTTGACGTATCTTTTTTCTCAAAAGTAAACAAACGTGGTTAACGACGGAATATCGGAAGCGGCCATTTTGTTTTTCGAGATGACGTTTTCTCTTGTTTGCAAATGATTTACTCCTTAAAATTCGCAAACGCTTTTCGCTTTTGGTTGTATGGGTCAATTCGCTTTTCGTTTTTATCATTCGCTTTCGCTATTCGCTCAGTGTGAACTAAGCTTTAGGACGAAGAGTGACTGTTTCGTGCACGCGTTTTTGAATGACACAAACGATTTTCGGAAGGCATAAAGAGTGAAATATGATCGATATCTTTCACTCTTTATGCCTTCTGACGGTTTCCTGTTACCAGACGATAAATCAGGAGTATTTCCTTGAAGTATCAAAGAGATTGCGCATACGCGTGAGAAGGAAACGATCAGAATTGCGGAGAAACGGTTGGATTTTTCACCAAGACAACGGTCCAGCCCATAACGCTTCTGTGAAGCAGTCTTTAACTAACCGTAACATCACTGTGTTTGAGCACCCACCTTGTTATCCCTGAGATTTATATTTCTCATCGAAGATCAAGTGGGTGTTCGAAGGAATCCATTTCTTTCTTTCTTAGTAGAAAATGCGAAACAATCAGGAGATCCTCAACAGTCTTCCAGAAAATGATTTGCAGAATTGTTTTTAACGTTGGCTGCATTGTTTGAAGCATTGTGTCGATTCAAAAGGGAACTATTTTGAAGGAGATCGTAGTTGATTTTCTCAGTTTGTTAAGTAACAAGAGATACGGGCGCAATCTCGCGTTTGATTTTTTCAAGAAGTGCTTTTGACAGGTGATAAACCGACACTCGGAAAACGCATCCCAGTGTAATCTCTTCATAGCATTAATATAAGATCCAAAATATTCTAAATTTGAGCAAAGTCCGGAAATTATTTTATCCATTTTTCATTGAATAAGACAAAGTTAATACTATTTTCTATCTCTGAAAGATGCGATAACATTTATTTTATCTTTAAGAGCCCTTATTAACTTTGGGATAAGTAAGATATGATAAAATAAATTTTAAGGCATTTCACTGATTTGCAGAGTTATCTCCAGGCAGTGCTGTAACTAGGGCGGTGCCAGCGGTGCCCAGGCACAGGGCATAGACCCTGGGGGGCGCAGAAAGGACCTGGACCAAGTTTTGGGTCATAGTTTCGGGGGGGGGTAGTTACAGATTCTCGCACCGGGCGCATAAAAGGCTGGTTACAGCGCTGTCTCCAGGTTGCAATCTTCACAATTGCTAATTAAATTATTCTATAAGGATTTTAGTTTTTAATTTTTTAAATAATAGTTTTCTAAAATAACCTAAGATAGAATAGATTTAGTAGGGAAGTTAGTAGAATAGGGAAATTATTTCTTATTAGAGTATCATAAAATTGAGTTTTCTTGCATTATGACACCGCATGAACTTTCCTTACTTTCGAAAGAGAAAGTAGTTTGATAAAGTAATAAAAGAGAATTAACTGGTCGATGGGTAGACTAGGAAGCTAATTTGTTGATAAAGCTGTTTGCTAAAATAAGGGTAACAGGGTAAAATAAGGAAACCAAAGTATTAATACAGTCAAGTCTGAAGCATCTTCCTTAATTGTTTAGAGTCAGAATTATTGTTTTAATAGAAGTTGCTGGTGTTAAATACTGTAATTAAGAAAGATGTTGAGGATTAAGGTGTCTTTGGAGTTAATTATGAGACGACGAAGAGTTAAATAATATACATAAGATGATGATAAATGTTGATAGATATTTACATTTATCATCATCATTATCATTATCACAACCGTTTGCTAATTAACTAAAGCATGTAGAACGCATGTTAAGCGCTCTTGAAAAGATGTTAAAAATAATTTATAAAATAAAGGGAAATTTTATAAACATAAATAGAAAGAATTAAGTGTGTTTTTTTTTCCCTCTTGTTTTTAAAGAAAAAAATTTCTTCCATTAATCCATTAAAAATTCAACAAACCAAAGAGGTTTTGATTGAAAAGTAAAGTTATTCTAATGGAAAAATCCAATTAAAGTTAATAATTCTGACATAAAAATTATTTTAAAACAATGAAATTATGCACCATAAACATATAGAAATCATTAATAATTAAAAGAAAAAAAAGGTTATAATTTTGTTACAATCCTTGAAAAAGGTTGTTATTAAAGGATGTTAGAGAAGATAAACAAGACAATTTGTTGCTATAGTAGCATAGGTTCTGCTGTAGTAACACTCGACATCCTACTACATCCCACTGCGTTCTCTACGAATTTAGTAACGACTAAACTAACTAAAAGTAAAATAAATAAAAAACCACATGATAAACATTTGATATCACGTGACTTCCGGTATATTTAATCAGCCCCTAAGCTTTGTATATATCTGTTCTCGATTTTCATCTATATAACTCCGTTCTTGAGTTTAACGAAGGACAGATAGACAGACGACAGTGGGAATGTATACGCCTACAATTTGAAAATTACGGCCAATTAAAGAAAAATAAAACTTAATTAAATAAAACGACGATATCTTTATTACTACAACAATAAACATTTAAAATATAAATTATTGTTATTGTAGCACAAAAAACTAATTCAAGGGCTGTTAATGTGTTAACAATAGCATCAATCACACTTAAAAAGTTTACACTGTTGTTAGTTGCTCTGTTAAAGATAAACAAGTCAATTTGTTGCTATAGTAGCACAATTCTGATACGAGTGTAGTAATACTCGACATCTGTACGAATTAGTACGTATTTTGACTGATAAAAATACATATTTAATTAAAGAATGATGGTATTTATGCCGCTACAGCAACAATAATTTATAATTTATACTGTAATTATTGTTGTTCTATTGCGTTAACTAATGCTACAAAGTTGTTACACAAGTATCTATGAAGCATTAATTGAATAATACAACTTAACTATTACAGTAACAAGTACTTTAAATTGACCAAAGTATGCATTGATAAAGTAGTATTACAATAAAAATTTACTGTAATGAAGCAGTTGACCTGTCTACCATTATTGGTTTACAAATACAGTGGTCATTTTTTTTCTGGAAACTGCAGGGTGGCCATAATTAAACTTTTCCTATTCAGACCCCCCTGTAGCTGTAACCAATAAGTGGATCGGCACCGAAATTTGCGTACAGACTACGAGAAGGGTGTGGGAAAGGATTTTGCAAAAAAGTTGAAAAACTTCCGCTAGGGGGCGCTTTACAGGCAAATATACGAAACAAAAACACTGTAGATAACGAAGACCAATGTTAAAGTGGCATCTTAATTTGTTATTTAAAGCATTACGAATAAAGTCAGTTGTTTATCTTCTGTTCATCGCCTTCGAATTGTTTACCGCCTTCAAATTTTTACACCTGAAAAATAGGGAACACACTGAACAACGTACAGTACCTGATATCAGTAGGATACCAGTAAGGGGCATGCCTCTCTATTAAGGGGGAACAATAAATGCATTTTTGTTGTATTTTTGTTGTTGTTTTGTGTATTTTCCTGTAATGCGTCCCCTATCGGAAGTTTTTCGAACTAAATTTCTTTTTGCAAAATCCTTTTTTCCACTCTTTGGTAATCTGTATGCAAATTTTGGTATCAATCCGCTTATTGGTATGCAAATGCTGCGTGTTCTGGGTAGAGAAATTCTAATTATGGCCACCCTGTACTGTACATTTGCAATTTGACATATACTAGAATTTTTTTGTTACTATAGTAGTAGTTACTATACTTTGTTACCCTTGAAAATCGTCTTAATAAACAATAGCGTAACTAATCTACTACTACAGTAATAAAAGTTAATACATTTCTTGTTACTGTAGTAGTATTTTATTACTGCAGTAGCTTGTACTATTAATACAGCAACAAAGACTACTGAATTTTACTATAATAGTACGAAATGCTACAGTAACAGTAGTTTATCTTACTAAATTACTTATATCTGTACTAGTTTGTCCTGTGTGTTAGCGTGTAGTGTGTGACATATGTTAGTGGTATTTAGTGTGTGTGTGTGTGTTTGTGTGTTGTTTGCGCTCTTAAAAACCACATTATTAAAACAATAATCAGTTATATATACAATTTTTGTTATCTAATTTCTACTTTCGAATTAATATTTAATACTATTATAGCAATAAAGACAATTATTCTTGACTATTTATTTAATGTTCTGCTATTACAGATTCAATTTCGATCATCTTAATAATACATTTACCATAATACAAGATAAAACTTAATTAAATAAATTGAGTTTATTATTACATTTGGCTTCGTTAAAATTAATTAATGATTAACTAATGCTACTCTAGCAACAAATATCGGATTTTCTAAATCATGTTGTATGCCATTAAAGGTATAATAATTATATTTAAAACTGCTAAAGTCTAATTCAGACGTTTGCAGTTTTTTTTTTATTACCTAAATGATACTACTGTAGTAACAAGATATTATTTATTGCTAAAAAGCAAATAAATAAAAAATTAAAATCAAATTTACTTTAATTTGTTTAACAATTTATAAGTAAAACACACGAATACTATGTTTACTAATGTGTTACTATAGAAGTAACTTACAATGAAGTGCATCATTTCTTTGTTACTATAGTAATATATATCGTTATCATACGCTTGTTATAAAATATTGTTTCTTTTTTATATTATAGTATCTTATTGTAAGTATTATTTCTCTGCTGTTTTAGTTGTACAGTACCTTAGCTCTTTGCTGTTGCAGTACGTGTAGTACTTTACCTCTCAGTTTCTTACTACTAAGTTAACTCTCTGTAGCTGTATTAGTATCTTAGCTTTCTATAGCTGTATTAGTACTTTAGCTCTGTTGCTGTATTAGTATCTTATGGTTACTATAACAGCATCTTACAACAATATTGTAGTGGCAGAGGCGTATCGAGTGAGGAGCAGATGAGGCATACAACTCCTTCAACCAAATACTTAAAATAAATAAATAAAATAAAACAAAAATACTGTAGTATACGGCAAGATACTATAATAGTACTTTACAATTTGAAACAAATGCCACTACATTATTATCATCTTGCAGTTATAAACAGTGTCAGTGTACTAGAAGTGCCTTAAAGTTTGAAACAATGCAATTTTCTTAGTGAATTAATTTTAGGGAAAGAGAGCAGAAAGATATTTTCAAATCATATTTTATATCAGATACGTTTAGGAGATGATGTAAGAATTTCTTTTATTTTATTTTTATCTTTGGAATTGGATTGCTGCGTACAGACGTGCATTAATAAGACGTCAGCGTTTTTTTTTATAACACAATCTTCTTTTTGTGATGATAACAAGATTTTCTCTAACTTGATGTTTTATTTTATTGCTGCTTCGTTATGAAATTTTTCGTTGTACGTAACGAGAAAACAGTCGTAACAATCGTAACCACGTAAACAATGTTACAGTTAATTCTTAAAAAAGATTTTGCTGAACAATTTTTTAATAATTGTTATAATACGAGTTGAAAAAAAATCCAGCAACGAGTTGCTAAACTTTTCCGGCAACAGTTGGCAGCGCCATATGTCACGATATTTTATTTAAAAATTGTTTATATTTTTAACTATTATAAAGTGGTAAAAAGCTTAATTTTAAGGATCGGGATGGGTTTTATAAAAATTGTAAGTGCTAATAACGAGTAAAATCTTTATTACATCTGACCTCTCTTGAGATATGACACATGATCCCTCTCTATCTTCCCACCCGTTTGACCTTTAATCACCAAAATTTTATAGCATCATTCGCCATAATAAACAAACCTTGCAAAATTTCAAAGATTTTCGACAATAAGCACGGGAATAATTAAGCTTTAAAGAGGGTGAACAAAATCGTGCCTCTCAAACACAAACATTTATACATATAGAAAAAACTTTCGAGTTTTTTTTGCATTTCTCGTCGTTTCAAGATCCACTGAGTCCAAGAATGTAAAAATCTTGGGGTCATTTTATCAAACAATCGTTATTCTTTCCCTCTGTTATACATAACAGCTGGGAAAGTAAAAATAACAATTTTTTAATGTATCTTTTTGTTCTAAATTATTGCCAATTGAGATTTTTTAAAACCGTTTCCAAACTGCGAGGACTAAGAGGACCTTATTAGCAAGCCCATTATGGGTTCGGCTGGCCCACAATGATCAGGGATAGGCCCAGCATTATCCGGATGGACCACCACCAAAAAATTCGTAGGATTTTTGAAATTATATTGGAGACGATCACTCCTCCTAAAGGGGATAAATGTCAGCAGCGCAACCCTTTTACTTTTCAGTTTATTGTCCATTTCAAGATAACCAGTTACCTTGTTACCTTGTGATTGGCACAGTTTGGTTAGGTTTACCTTTTCCTCAAAAAAAAAGGCCAAATGAAATTATTTAGTAAAGGGGTGTGGACTGTGTAGTAAGAGCTCATCTTTGACAAAATGACGTTTAATTTCGCATCACAGTATATGCAGATACAATCTATACACATGAATATGTAAATCAATATTCGTAACGTGTATAAATATACATGCGACACATGCATACAAGATGCAAACTAATCTTTACAAACACACAGAAATTTGGACTCAAATCAGGACACACACTCACAATACAGACACGTAACTATAGAATTGGATACACGCAGTTAAACGACAAACATACAGACTCACTCATCTAGATCCGAACTAGATGCATACATATAGATGTAGAACCTAAATGATACATAAATCTTGTAAATGCTTTATTATATATATATATATATAAACAAATATTTATTAAAGTAAAAAGAGTAATTGAGAAAATGATGAAATGTATCTTTCATTTTTCTGTTTTGTAAAGAGAAAAATGAAAGATAAATTATGAAAGGAAGAAGAGAGTAAATACAGGAAGAAAAAGTGAAAAGTTAAGAAGTAAAATCATTAAAATGGCAAAGATAAAAGAAGAAAAGTTTCAGAAATCAAACGAAGAAGGAAACAAACTGAAAATAAAGAAGGAAATCAGAAAAAGGCCAAAAATAATTAGACTAGATGAAAATCAAAGAAGGAAATTACGAGAAAACGTGAAAATCGAAGAAGAAAACAATCCAAAAGTGAAGAAGAAAACCAAGAAAAGATTTAAAAAATAACGAAGAAAACAATTAGAATAGATAAATATTGAAAAAGAAACATTCGGAAAGAATAAAAATAGAAGATGAAACACCATAAAAATAATTGGAAATTGTAAAAATGGAAGAAAAAAAGAGAGACCAGAGAAAGAGAGACAGTGAAAAGTAATGAAGAAAACAATCAGACTACGGAAAAAATAGAATAAAACCAGAATAAGTAAAAAGTAAACGATGAGTATGTTAAAAAAACTAAAACAGAAAATCAAGAAAACCAAGAAGAGGTTTAAAAACAGAGTAAAGACAAATGGGTACTTTACAAAGTAAATTACTAGAAAACAAACATTAAATAAATTATTATTAAATTATAAAGATGAAAGTTAGAAGATGAAATATTTGGTTTATTAAATAGTTAATGAAAAGTATTTTAACTACGAGGCAGAAGAATAAATGATATACGTATATTTAAATTAATGTATAAATTATTAATAAGATTTATATAATACATTATAAGTAGAGTTTGGTGAATAACTGTTAATAATTTCTTTTATTCTTAACGTTTCCTTCTATCCACCCACTCATTGATTTTCAGATAAACAATTTTCTTGATTTTATTTGCTGGTAAACGTGTGGGATTTTTCAAAATTAATAATAAAAAATATTAAAATTATGAATGTTTACCTGTAAAATTCGTAAACAAGACTAATTTTATCAATAAATTAAACTGTTTTAGTTAAATTAGGTCATAAAACAAAATTTGATAGTTTTAAGTAGCTTTTATTTAAGTTATAACGTAAATTATTATAAATATTTTAAGAATATTGGGTCATAGAACAGTTAAAAATTAATAATTTTATAGTTTTAAGGCCTGTAAAATTTTTAAAATTTAAATTATAATTTAATTTTACAGAAAGTGGACCATTAAAATATTAAAAATTAAATTTAAATTAATTAAATATATTAATTTTCTTAAATAAAATCATAATACAATTTAATATATTTATATAATCTCTCAATTATTAATCTTATAATAATAATTTTTATATTTTTTCAATTAAAATAAATTAAAAACTAAATTTACTTTTATTATAATTATTAAGTTTACGTATAATTATCCACTTAAATGACTTTTCTGCACGAGATTTATACACGTTAACGGTATCTTAAGTGCATTTTTATCAATTATTATTGAGAAAATTTAATATTTTAATCAGTTTAATAAGATAAAGTGATAAAAATTATGTTTAAGAAACACCCACCTTGATAATTTAATAATTTTAATAAACGTTTAACACACGTTGACACTTCTGAAGTCAGAAGAATAAAACTACACAGCCCCTGTAAATGACTCTTCTCCTAACGGCTTTGAAGCTATGAGGGAAAGATCGCCAGTCAGATTCTAACAGTTCGCTTACCGCCGCTCGCGCTTTTCCTTCTGACCTACCCCGAAAAGCTTCTGCTATTGGTCGAAAAATATCCATGTGATGAGGCGTACAAATTTTCATAGCGTTTTATTGGTTTAAAAAATATATTTTCTGTTTTACTTTTTATTAACCCCTTTGACTAAGTGAAGTGTATGCGTGTTAATTACTGCGATCGTTTCTCATAAAGTGTATCCTTCTACATTGAAAGATGTGTATAGTCTGGATGCATTAGGCAACATCAAAAACTCGGGCAACCTTGAAAATTCCAAAAATTTGGGGGTGTTTTTCTTTATGTATCGACATTGGGGGGCACGATTTTGTTTCCCCGATATCAAGCTTAATAACTCTGTTCCTTTTGTCGAAAATTTCTGAAATTTTGCACGAAGGTTTGTATATTAAACTGGTCGATGCTGTTAAATTTTGGTGGTTAAAGGTAGAGGGAGTGGGGAGATAGAGGAAGTCACGTGTTGTATCTCGAGTAGAGACTTGAAGATTTTACTCGTTATTAGCATTTAAAATTGTTTATAAAACTCATCTCTGCCCTGAAAATTAAACTTTTTGCCTTTTATAATAATTAACAATGTAAAAATTTTTTAAAATAAAATCTTTTAACAGATGGCGCCATTCACAATTTTAACTTTTTAGCCGAAAAAGTTAAAATGCGTTGCTGGCCTTTTGACATTTTTTTTAATCAAGAGAAAATGTTAAAATCTCATCGTTTCAAATTCTTTTAAAGTACGGAAGACATTATACAAAAGATCTAATTTACTTATTTAACTAGAAATTAGGAATTTGTCATTAATTATCCTTATTTATCCTTAATGTTATACATTTAATTAATTCAATTTTAATCGATTTCCAGTTAAGATACTTAGATAACAAGATTGAAAATTCCATGTATTGATTAATTAAAGCGTTTTTTTTAATCATTAGAAATCTTCAGATTATTCACTTTTAGCAATTTTTCTACTTTAAAATTATATTTTTGTACCTTTTTTCAACATTTACTTCATTAATTAAAATTCAATGTTATGAATAATTAATGAAGAATTCTAACTTATTTTTAACCATTAAAACACTGTAATTTTCTCCCATTCTGCTTCTAATTCCGTACAGATTTTATTTTTTTCTCCTCTGAAAGTCTTTCTTATCTTCAGCATCCTTAATTAGAATTTACGTTAAGTTAATGTATGTAAGCGTTAAAAAAAACCTTATCAAAGTAAGAGAATAAATTAAAAATTCGGCTGAGAAGATAATTTACAGTGTTTATTATTTTATATATTTAATATAAAGTGATTATATATATATATATATCGTATCATGGGTAGACATGCAACAGTTCTCTAATATCACGTAATTACTCTCCTAAAGAAGTATTGTATCAGGTTAGTCAACCGTTGAGAAGATACGGAGTTAAAGAACATAGATGACTCAAAGTATTTTAAGATAAATTGCATGCTGTTCACTCAAGCAATATCTGCTGAGTGCTAATTTACGGAGAAAAATTTCGAGAGAGAAAAAAGGACTAATTTATTTTTGCTTGTTTTAAACAGTTTTAAACAGTTCCAACTGTAAAAAAGTATCCTGATACTTTCTAAATTTCTTCCTCTATAAATGATTAATAATAATTAATTAACTTTTTAATTACGTTTTATTATAAATTAACAGTCAAAAATAAGTACAAACATTAAGATTATTAGATTATTTCGTGGTTGTAACCCTTTCTATTATATTATATTGTAGTATTGATTTTTATAACTACAAAGGTTATCTTACGTAAGGGTTTATCACACCGAGCGACCGATGTAACACACTTTAAAAATTCTTTAAATTGTGTACAATAGAGTGATAAAGGATGTTAGCTCTAACAAACCGTTTCATTGACAGTCGAAAATCAAATGGTAATCTGACAACCAATCAAATTTGTCGAAAAATGGACCAAAAATGCTTAAACTGGCACCTTCGAAAACCGCTTAAAACATATTTTGTGCTAGCCGATAACCTCGTATTATGCAATTTTCCTATTCGAATGCCACCGTAAGGACCGGATAAGAAGAAGGGACTATTGAGAAAGGGGTTTGAAGTAATTTGACCAAAAATTGTTGACCTCCTCCCGAAAGAAAAAATGATCAACGTCTACTAATTAATACTTGTCTTCTATTAATATTTGAAAAGTTATCCTGTTGGAAAGGTTGAGATGGCCCGCATGTGATCGAAGTCGCTAACCTTCGTGTAAGACATTTCCACTGTCCTCACACTGACTGTCTGTCCTTCTTTAATCTCGAGAAAGGAGTTAGATACACGAATATCGTGACCAGATATAGAAAGATTAGGCCAGGAGGCCCAGATCAAATATATAATAATTTCCGGTTTTTAACGGAAGTCACGTAACGTCAATTCAAAATATTTCCCTGAACGAATTATATAGATAATCAGCAAGACTATCGTTAACAGGAAAAGTATGACGTACAGGGACAAAACTACCACTAAAAGAATTGAATACATTGTGACGATGTCACAATAAATAATCGTTCGTTAGAATTAGTTTGGTTTATTTGGTTACAGGTAAGCGATCTGCCGAGGGGGATGCTTCGCAGGAAGACTTATGGGAAGCTGGACCCTATTTAGATGTTACTAACGTGAAGAAAACCCGGAAAACTCTACGTGGCCGGCCCGTTGGCCATTCTCGAACCCACGACTGACTGACTACCAGAGTTCGGTGGTTTTGTACACTCGGCTACTGGAAGACACTTATTAGAACTAAGAAATTATCGTTCAGAAATGAAAAACCCGAAGTTGAAAAATTAAATACTTATAGAATTTTCACAGGGTAACATTTTCCATCTCAGGTATATGCTATCAGTCTCATTAATGATATAGCGCCTCTATTTCGCGCTACATCATTTGTCGCAGTAATTAAGTGAATATAATATATTTATATATTTTCTTTTTTTAAATAAAAATTATATTTAGCTTATTATTTTGTTAAATATTTTGCCAATAGATGGCGCTACGTGTAAACAAGCATATATAAATAGAAATTAATTGATATATAAAAATCGAATCGATATTTTGGGGTGTGATGTAAGACATTACCAAAATTAGAAGTATTTGAACATAACTGCCGAGTTTAGTGGCAATTAGTCGAACGGCATAGAAATGTATAGCGAACAAACAAACACCTTCATTTATATATATAGATTTTTTGTACAGATTATCTTAATTAATGAAGAGGAAACCGTGTTAGATAATTATAAATTCAGATTAGAAAAAATAATCCAGCAACGAGTTTCGTAACTTTTCCGGCGAAAAAAGTTAAAATTGCGTGTGGTGTCATCTGCTACGAGATTTTATTTGAAACGTTTTTATTAGTGATGTAACGAATATTCGGTTACTACCCGGTATTCGGCCTATTCGGCCTATTTTTCACTATTCGGCCGAATACCGAATACCTAAAAACAGGAGTAAGAAATAACAAAAACACTGTAAATTAATCATTTTGGTAACTTTTATTAATGTTGGACAATAAACTATAATTATTAAAGTTAATATGAAATAGCATTTAACTCTAGTATTAAATTATTTCGTAATTAAATATTATTATAGCCTTTATCTAGCCCGATATCTTGTGGCATTGATGGCGTTGTAGGTTAGAATGTATCGGGCATTAATGCTATTGTTTAGTAAATTATGTTATATTTGAATTCGCGTATATTTTAATATTTTTTACGAAACGTTTTATTGAAACTTATCGTATTTAATGAAAGAATTATTTATCTATTTCTAGAAGATGAGTAACTAATATATAATTTATTTTATATATAAAGCAAAGAATGAGCATTTCTCATTATATACAAAAGTTAACATTTGAAATCATGTTAATTTTTAAAATATTGACAAAAACAATAGCAACAAAACTTCACAAAACTTCACAAATAAAAACCCCCTAATAATATATTTGAACTGTTCCACAACTGGGGAGAAACTAGACCATATGTCCCCACTAAAGTATATCCTTAGGGTATTCAGTCTACAAATACGTAGTAAAAACAAAATTTTAGTGTTTAATTAAAGAGTTAAAAAGATCGATTGCAAATAAAATAACTTATAAGTTATAATTTACATCTAAATACCAACAACTGCCGAATCATATCGGGCTATTTACGGCTATTACATAAATTATAAACCAATTTGGCACTAGAGGTAGACGTTAGGCTCCATCTCATATTAACTTTAATAATTATAATTTAATTAATTAATTTAAATAATTTAGACCTACTGGAAGAAAAAAATCGTAGTGACAGCGGGCCAATAGAGAGCACGGTGCGCGATCTTTGCCATAATGCGGTTTGCGCGCCAATTTTCGTACGTGCGTTAATAAAGCCGAATAGTTTGGCCGAATATACTATTCGTTACATCACTAGTTTTTATATTATTAATTATTACATACTGTCAAAATGTTTAACTTTGAGGTTTTTTAAGGAATTGTAAATGCAAATAACACTTAAAATTCCCACTCGAGACACGACACGTGACCTTTTCTATCTTTATACCCGCTCGACTTTTAACTAATAAAATTCAGTAGCATGAATGCCCCTAAAACGCAAACTTTCCTGAAAAATTTCAGAAATTTTCGACAAAAGGAACAGGAGTTTTTAAGCTTTAATGTGGGTGAACAAAATCGTGCCACGCACACAAGCATCCAAAACATTTGGGTTTTTCCCTGTATGTACCTGTACGGAGGGAAAAACCCCAAATCTTTTGGAATTTTCGACGTTTGAAGGTCCTCAGAGTTCTAAAATGTAAAAATCTGGAGGGATCATTTTTTGACCCCTTGCCATATTCTCTCTCATAAAAAGTTATACTTAGGTAATTTATTACATTCTCTCTACTTATTATAAAGGAAAATCTTAATCTAATGCCAGGAAATAAGTCTGATTAATTAATATTTTAAATTATTAAAGAGTAATTTATCTATTATTATAAGAAGTATTAAGAATTTTATAAGTTAATGATTCATTACTTCACACTTCTTATGATAAATTGCTCATGAAAGAGGTTAGATAATGTATGTATGTCTATGAAAGAGTTAGTTCTTTAATATCACAGTTCATTAACTAAATTTTATTTTAGCAAGAAATTCCATAAGAGAGACATTTTCTAGTTAAAAAATAAATATATTGTCTAAAATTCTAGAAAAATTGAATACCAAGAACAGGGAAAAGTAGTTGAATAAAAAAAGAACTGAATCTTTACTTTTCCTTCTGTTATACATAACAGAGGGAAAGCATGACATACTGGTTAAAATATGACCCTCCCCCTTTGTACTTTCTTCTAAATTCTGGGAATTTTCAAACGTCGAGAATATCAAAAGAAAATTTGGGGTTTTTTCCCTATATGTATGTATGTACTGTACAGGGGAGGGGAAAAACCCAAATTTTTTGGATGTTTGTGAGGAGACACGATTTGGTTCACCCACATTAAAGCTTAATAACTTCTGTTCTTTTTGTCGAAAATTTCTGAAATTTTGCAGGAAAGTTTTAGGGGCTACTAAATTTTGGTGGTTAAAGGTCGAGCGGTTGTGGAGATAGAGAGGGTCACGTTTCGTGTCTCGAGTGGAATCGGACTTAACAAAGACTTTACTCTTTGCTGGGCTGCAATTTGAAAAAAAAATTGTACACCTATAAATTCCCACTGTCGTTCGTTCGTTTGTCTGTCCGACCATCTGTCCTTAATCTGAAGAACGGAGTTAAATAGATGAAAGTCGACACCAGATGTGGAAAGCTTTGGAACAGGAAGCTCGAATAACTATATACGTGTTTCCGGTTTAGACTGGAAGTCACGTGATTTAAAATCAGAGAGATGACCAACACGACTCTGTTTCTTTCAGGGAAAGTATGATTTACAGGGGAAAGGGACTACTACAGTAATTCGAGGTGGAGAGCATATATTTTAAATGAAATAAATTTAAAACTAGGATTAAAAATTGCCGAGAAAGTTAAGCAACTCGTTGCTGGATTTCTTATTTTCTATATAAAACTGACATTTAAGTTAAACTTATCTCAATTTCTAATCTGTAAATGAAATTAAAGAGATTTTATATATAATTAGAATGAAATTTTAAGGAGTTTTGTCAATAGGAAATTAGAACAAAGGCCAAGGAAGATACACGGATTAATTTCGCTACTGTGGTTATGCCATTTTGGATAAATTCACTTAAACCCATTCATTAGATAAAATGTAATTAAGGTGTCACTTCTGCATGTATTACAAGTTCAAATATTTGATGTAAATGTTTAACTTTCTATGTAAAATATTTAATAAACTATATTGTTTTAAGTGCTCGAAAGTTGAAATATTGTTATATTTTTTATATCAATTAAGTTAATTAATTACTGGGTTATATGATAAACAGTTAAAAGGTAATTAATATATTCACTATTAAATGAGAGGTTGGTTCCAAAGTGGAATTTTTTAAGGTATTTCTTGTAAAAAGCTTTATTTGTAGGGAATTTCATAGATAAATACTCTTGTTTTTCTTTAAAATTTTTAAACTAAAATGATTTTTGTAGGATTTTTTAAAGGATATCTAAGTCTTATTTTGTATGGAGATCTCTTAAGAGAATTAATCTCTTGTACAAATTTTTTAGAGAAATTCTATGTTTTATCGGAACTTTCATTAAAAATTCTCTTTAAGAAGTATTTAAAAATGCTTTATTGCTTCTAGAAAATGTTTTTAAAAGTTTGAAATTTCTCTTGTTTTATTTCTTCTTCTGTTCTTCTTCCAGAATCTTTTTCAAGCAACGAATCACTTAAAAATAGAATTATAAATGTATTTCTAAGTATTAAAAATCTCATTACATGTTAATTTAAATTAACCAATTAATTAATTACAAGTAAAACAACATTTATGTTCATCATTTTTATCTTTTACAGAAGATTACGTTGCCAGAATCTAAGAGGAAATAAAGTAATTGATTTCGTTATTGTTGCACGACGAAGATTTAATTACGAATGACTTCAGGATGATGTGATTGCAAGTATAATGCTTTATTTATATTTACTTAAATCATAATAAACTGTAAAATATTAATTTATCCATTGGAGAAGATGATTAACTTATAAGATCATCATTCCATCAATTAAGTACGTGATTTCGAAGCATCTTCATTGGATAGATGAAGAGGGGAGCACAGTTAAAGTATATTTTAACATGATTTTAGTGGGAAATTCAATACGATAAACTCCTTTCTTATATGAAATTTACTTTATAACTTTGATAAAGTAAAGAAAACATATTTGAATGTACTTTATCTCCAAAATTTTTTAAAATAGTACGAATTTCCAATTAAAATGGAGTGTATTTTCTGGATTTTAAATTCGATTCGTTAGAAATTTTACAGTTGCGATCCTTAAACACCTTCACAGAAGTAGAAAAGTTTAAATTAAATAAATGATTAATTTATTAATTAATATTTCTTTAATGTTAAATAGAGCATTAATTAATTAAGCAAGCATTAAGTTTATTAATTAACATTAAAAGTTTAATGCTTTATAGCAGGTTAATGCTCTAAAATGGAAACTAAAGTTTAATGTGTGTCTAATTTGCATACATAACATTCGTCTGTATATTTGTAAATTTTATAATGATTTAAATACATTTTAATGCAGGAAGAGATTAAATCGTCCTGCATTAAAGGTCACATTAAAGTTTTAAATTTTAATATGCACATAATTTAGTCAATAGCTTCTAAAAAGTGTTCCTATGCTACAAAGTACGAGATGTTCTAGCTCTGTACTTTGTGCTTCTTAGAGAAGCGTTGTAAGCAAGCTCATATGCTCTTTTCAATGTTTATGTTAATTAGAAGAAGTACCATGCTTAAGACAAGTAAAAATGCAGCATTAAATGTCTCTAATGTTGTATTCTTACTTATCTTTAACATCCTAATTGACACGATTCTTACGTTTGCACATATAATTTCATTTTTCACATAATATGAGCCTATGCTGATGCGCTTCTATGCTAAAATGATTATGATCATCCTTTTCCAACGTTTTAAACAATAATAAACAACCTATTATCATTATTTATAATAATCATGGCAAACAATAGTATCACTTTCTAGGAATATATTAAGGATAAACAAGTAATTTAATATGCAAAAAATGTTAGAGATAAGGGAAAATGCAACATCATTGTGTATTTTGAAGAGTTATATTTATCCACAGAGAAAAACCCTGACTGAAACTTGATTTTATGTACAGAGGAAACCTTGAGTCGGATTTATTTACAGAAAATTACCATTAAATTTACATTATTATATAAAATTATAGTTTACAGAGGCATTTACAGATGTGCAGTCTTATATTAGAGCCAAGAATAAGTTAAATAATTGCACAGAAGTGATGATCAATAAATCAATAAGACAGATCTGAGGAGCAATAAATTAGTTTTGTAAGTATAAGAAATTCAGGAGAGTTTATTGACATAATTATCCTTCTCAGAAAGTTAAAAAAAAAATAAAATTTAAAATATTTTCCTAATTTTTTTTGTATTAAAGTAACTTTATATTTTACTGGAAAATAAAATGAATCGTACATTTATGCTTGCTGCCACTTGGCATTATTGATCTTTTGACTTAACAATTTCAAGTCTATCAAAGTTTGTCGTCAGAAGTGGACGTGGATTAATGTTACTTATCTATATATATAATCGAGACGAGTTGATAATAATAATGATAATAATAATAATCAGCGCAGAGCCCAAACGGTTAGGAGTTGAAAGTTGAAATTTGGTACACAGGGTACGTCACGAGAACGCACACTAAGAAGGGGTTTTTCGAAATACCTCCCCACGGGGGAGAGGGACAAAATTAAGGCTTAACACTTCCATCAACAATGGAAGTGTTAAGTAACAATGGAAGTGTCAAGTAACAATGGAAGTGTCAAGTAACAATGGAAATGTCAAGTAACAATAAAAGTGTCAAGTAACAATGGAAGTGTCAAGTAACAATGGAAGTGTCAAGTAACAATGGAAGTGTCAAGTAACAATGGAAGTGTTACGTAGCAATGGAATTGTTAAGAGAAAGCGACGTGCAAGACGCAGATGCAGTTTTTTTGTTTTTGCGGGAAATTGAACATATTTTTAGACCCATCTAAAAATTCTCTAATTAGTCTGGAAACGGGGACCCCATTGTTCCATTGTTACTTGACACTTCCATTGTTACAATGGAAGTGTCAAGTAACAATGGAAGTGTCAAGTAACAATGGAAGTGTTACGTAACAATGGAATTGTTAAGAGAAAGCGACGTGCAAGACGCAGATGCAGTTTTTTTCGTTTTTGCGGGAAATCGAACATATTTTTAGACCCATCTAAAAATTCTCTAATTAGTCTGGAAACGGGGGACCCCATTGTTCCATTGTTACTTGACACTTCCATTGTTACAATGGAAGTGTCAAGTAACAATGGAAATGTCAAGTAACAATAAAAGTGTCAAGTAACAATGGAAGTGTCAAGTAACAATGGAAGTGTCAAGTAACAATGGAAGTGTCAAGTAACAATGGAAGTGTTACGTAGCAATGGAATTGTTAAGAGAAAGCGACGTGCAAGACGCAGATGCAGTTTTTTTGTTTTTGCGGGAAATTGAACATATTTTTAGACCCATCTAAAAATTCTCTAATTAGTCTGGAAACGGGGGACCCCATTGTTCCATTGTTACTTGACACTTCCATTGTTACAATGGAAGTGTCAAGTAACAATGGAAATGTCAAGTAACAATAAAAGTGTCAAGTAACAATGGAAGTGTCAAGTAACAATGGAAGTGTCAAGTAACAATGGAAGTGTCAAGTAACAATGGAAGTGTTACGTAGCAATGGAATTGTTAAGAGAAAGCGACGTGCAAGACGCAGATGCAGTTTTTTTGTTTTTGCGGGAAATTGAACATATTTTTAGACCCATCTAAAAATTCTCTAATTAGTCTGGAAACGGGGGACCCCATTGTTCCATTGTTACTTGACACTTCCATTGTTACAATGGAAGTGTCAAGTAACAATGGAAGTGTCAAGTAACAATGGAAGTGTTACGTAGCAATGGAATTGTTAAGAGAAAGCGACGTGCAAGACGCAGATGCAGTTTTTTTCGTTTTTGCGGGAAATCGAACATATTTTTAGACCCATCTAAAAATTCTCTAATTAGTCTGGAAACGGGGGACCCAATTCTTGCATTCTGTGAAAATGGGTAAGGTTGACTATAATGTAATAATCTTAATTTTCACTATCGTTAATTTTGCCCAAGCAACGCCGGGCCCACCCGCTAGTAGGAAAATAAATTTATTAATTACATAATAAATTTATTAATTATTGTAAAGGAAAGTATAAAGTTAATTAGTGAGTTTATACTGGGTGTAACGTCACTGTATGTTAATAAAATTTTATATTTGGTGAAAAAAGTTAAGTGTAGAAACTCTGCTGTAAAAGATAGAAACGTTGCTTATATTTGCATAAGTTTTGAATAGTTAGAAAGTTTTCATTGACACAGGCTTGTGTGTACAGGTACAGTGCATTTCCTTAGGTAGAAGCTTATGTATTTACCTGTAGAAACTCTGCATTTATGGAAGCTTCTACTGACAGAAGCTTTGCACTGATAGAATAAAACAGAAGTTTGATATTTATAGAAGACACGTATAGATACACGTTTTCCATAGATAGATGCTTTACATAAATAGAGGTTATAAACACATAGAAGCTTATCTATATTTACAGAAGTCAGTATAAATTACACTATACATAGAAACACTAGGGTACTAAATATCGGAAGAATATAGGAAATTGATATAAATAGAAGCTGCATAAATAAAAATATTTTCATGTTTAGCAATTTGCATTTGCCATTTTGTATATAAGTTCTATTTATAAGGGTTTCTAGAACCCTTATACAGGGTTCTCAAAACTATGTAGATAGAGAGAAGGAAAGTAATTATAATTAATTTTGGTTTTACCAATAGGGGATAATTTAGTTTAGTATGTACAGTACAGGGGTCAAAGTTAACCGAATGTAGGCTCCTTTTGCAGTTCCTCTAGGTAAGCAAGCTTTTAACGACACTATGTTTTTATCTGTTTCCTTCGAATATTAAATGGTATCCACGCCCACGTTATTGTCATCAGGTTATGCAAATTTGACAAAGTTGTGTTCAGTAAATTCAGGAAATTGCTATCATTATCCGGATCATTGTCTCGTGACTCTGCACGTTGTCCTGATCATTGTCTCGTGACTCTTTGAATATTTGATTTAAATATTTCAACAGACTTTTGGTATATTAAAAGCCATTTTTGACTAAATATGGCTTCGAAAGCCATATTGAGAATATTGTAAATTTAAAATTATTTGACCTTTTGATTTAAAGATTCAGACGATTGCTTGAATATAAAGGCCAAAGGTGAAAAACAAGAGAAATGCAGAAATTAATAGGATGTAGTAAAACCTGTCCAAGACGAACTTGGATAAAAAGGAAACCTTTTTAAACGGAAAAATTCTTTGAAACGGAACGATTTTCTATCAATTAAAGAACCTTTTCAAAACGGAAAGGCTGCCTAAAAGGAAAGAGTATTCGGTGACATACTATTCCGGTTAAAACCTTTCCAAAACGGAACCTGAATAAGACGGAAACGTGCCAAAACTGGAAATATTCTACGAAACCGAGCGATTTTTTATATTTAAAAAACCTGTTCAAAACGGAAGAAATATTCGGTTATGTACGATTCCGGCTTAAACAGGTTTTACTGTATTTCCCCTAGTTTATACACGTGAATGATTGGATCAGTTTATCATCCTTAAACATCCAATCACTGTTCAGACTTTATTGTTAATTCTGCTCGAAGGATTTCACTTGTTTCGCTCGAGGACACGTGAGTTTCGACCTTTACAGGGGTCAAAAGCTGGTTGAAACTGACCAGATATAGGGAAAAGGAGCATTTTTGTTCCACTAGCAAGCAGCAAAGATATTGTTTCTATGTGTCTTACATGTATATTTGTGTTTACAGGAAATAAAAAAGTATAAATAAGCTTTTAAAAGTTATTTTTAAGTTAAAAATCCATCATTCACTATCTTCTAGTGTTATTTACGTTGTGTTTACTACCCAAAAACTTTAATAATATATATAAAAGGATTTTTACAAAAATTTCTTTTGACTTTTAAGTGCATTTGGAAAATAATAAAAGAATCTTTTAAGCACTTTACTAACTTTATGAATAATCATTTTGTTATATAATACAGTAAAACCTGTCCAAGACGGAACCCGAATAAAACGGAAACCTGCCTAAACAAATTATAAACCGAACGATTAGTTTATAGAGAAACAATTTCACGTAGGAAACGAAGGCTTTTTAAAGAATTTTTGAAGGATTTTTGAGAATAATTGATTAATTAATTATTTTTGACTGTTTTTTTTAATTGTTTCTGATTAAAATTTATGAATTATTATTGTTAAATACAATCGAAGATTGATCATTTAAACGAAAAAATCAATTTTTTGTTGTTCTGTGCGTGAATTTAACTGCGAAAGAAGGAAGAAAGTTGATTGAATGTATAACAATGGAAGGAACACTTGACAGGTTTTTCTATACCCTTAAGCAATCGAAAGAAATTTTGAAAATTCTTCTGTCAAAATTGATAGAAGGATTATACATTTTACGCCATTTTAAACACATTTAACATTTTAATAACGTCCACAGTCATTTCTTAAATAAGGAGCTTAAAATCGATGAGTTTTCACCCCGTTTTAACGCTAATATACACATTAATTTACTGAATACGGTAAAACTTGTGTAAGATGGAATAAATTTCAGAGCGGGAGATACCGAATATTTTGGGGATCCTTTTTGGGGATCAATACTAAAGGAAGAGAGATTTTTAGATAATTGCTCCGTTTGAAAGAATTTTTTCTGTTTAGGCAGGTTCCGTTTTGGACAGGTTTTACTGTATATTCAATTTTACTTCATTTCACCAAAATTTCATCGGGTGACAGGTTAATTTGTAAGGAATTAATGGCGTAAAACGTGGAGTCAAAGGTCAAACAGAAAAAGCAACCGGATCGATCAACAGAAGCTTTGTTCTTTTCATTCCCCAGACGCCAAGAGAAGACGTTAACCTCATTCTAAGACCTGAAAAATTCGGATAATCTGCTTGTTTCAGGATTCTGTCAAAAATTGTTTTACTCTGCAAACCGCATCTCAATGTAAATTGACAGCTTCTCTATTGGTTGTATTTTAAGAAAAATAGAGACAATTCTCTCTAAAAGATCATCCCTACAAAGTTAAGATATAGAAAAAATGTCGAAGATAATTTATAATTAAGAGGATATTTTAATAAATTTATTTTGGTAAAAATTCCACAGATATTAATTCCTTTTTAGGGATAAATTTCAGAGCGGGAGGTTGTTCCCATTGCCAGAAATTTGTCTTTATTATCCTTTAAAAATTCCTCTATCTTAATGTACAGAATGTTAATGATTTTCTCGTTCTGATTCGAATATTTAACAGGAAATATAATGCAATAATACAGTGAAACCTGTGTAAACCGGACACATACGGTACCGACTATCTTTTTTTTCAGTTTGGCATGCTTCCGTTTTAAACAGGTTTTTTTAAACACAGAAGATCGTTGCATTTTGAAGAATTTTTCCGTTTAGGCAGATTTTCGTTTTGGAGGAGTTTTATTGTATATATAACAAAAAATGACCCTCAAGATTTTTACATTTGTGGACACGGGGGACCTCGAAACGTCGGGATATGTGTAAAAAAATTTGGGGGCTTTTTCCCTGTATGTGGGGGAGGAGCACGATTTTATTCACCCTGTTTGAAGCTTAATAACCTCTGTGCCCTTGGTCGAAAATTTCTGAAAATTTGCAAGGAAGTTTGTGTGTTAGGGACATCGATGCTGTTAAATTTTGGTGGTTTTTGGTGGCGGAGTTGTGGAGCTAAAGGGGGTCACGTGTCGCATCTCGAGTGAGTTGGAATTAATGAAGATTTTATTCCTCTCTGCTGTATAAAACGTGTCTCTGCTGTTAAAATTAAGCTGTTTACCATTTTAAAAAAATTAATAATATAAATTTTTTTTAACAAAATCGCTTAACAGATGGCGCCACACACAATTTTAACTTTATTGCCGGGAAAGTTAAGCAAAACGTTGCCGGAATTTCTTTACTATTTTCCGTTGTTAATTGCGATCTTTAACATTATATATTATTACTTTTCTCCATTTATTTATCTATTAACATATTTTTATAAGTAATATTCTGTAACCATTTTTTGAGAATTTTATCATCACTAATGTGATTATCTGGTAAAATTTATCATCATCTGTCATCATCTTTAATTGTAATTGTGATTTATAACTGTTTATTAGGGAATAAAACTGTGCTTTATAATTAGCAATCTTTTATATTAGTATTCTTCAATGTATTTATTATTTATGTTTGTTATTTTATTACTATTTATCATTTTCTAATTATAATTTAAAGTTATTTTGTATGTAAAAAATCTCTATTGGAATTATCCATCATTTAATATTTATTATCCTGTCCCGGTAAGACATTCTTTACGATAATTTATCATTATATAATATTATTGTGTTGTAATTTACTTGTATTTGCTTCTATTAATTACTTTGAAGTTAAAAATATGAAATTTATCGATTTTTTGCTTCTTCTTCTTCTTCCTCCTCTTCATCTTCCGTCTCTTCATCTTCTTATTTTCCTCCTCCTCATATTCGTCTCCCTCTTCCTCCTCCTTTTCCTCCTTCTCCTCATCTTCTTCCTCCTTTTATTCTTCCTTCTCTTACTGATGGCTGGACGTCATAATTGAAACAGAGGTCACACATCTGTTGTTTTCTTTCTTACAATAGTAAGAATTCTTTCTTTAAATATCTTTGTAATTCGTTTCTTGACCTCATCACATGGATTCTAAGTAGACGTGTGTGGCATTTATTTCAAATGTCAATAATCTCTTCTCCTTGTCTTTTAACGATATCCAATTTGTAGAGCTGGGCAGTGTTTTCTAGCAGTACTCTTGTAGAGATGAGCAGTGCTCTCTAGCAGTACTCTTATAGAGATGGACAATGTTTTCTACTAGTACTCTTGTAGAGCTGGGCAGTGTTTTCTAACAGTACTCTTGTAGAGATGAGCAGTGTTCTCTTTAGCAGTCAACTTAATACACTCGTCTTTACTGTAAGCCTTACTATTTCTGTGGTTAGCAATTAACTAACTGACTAACTAACCGTGAGGCCAGTTTTCAAGGAAATTATGCTTTTGGAACTGCCTATTCTCATAATTGTTCTCATCTGACTAATTCCAAAAAGTATTTTATAGTACCACGTTTTAGTGCTCGTTTCCACGCTACTTTTATGCTTATATTCTTTTCTTTTCTTTCAACACAAAATACATAAAAACTAAGAAGGTGTACAATTGAGTATATTATCAAATGACACAGAGTAATGTTGGTAATTAAATTACAACACTTTCTATCTCTGTGTATTTAGTATAGAAGTGATAATAAATGTTTAATATCGAATACAGATATTTCTCAAACAAAAATCGAACCTAGACCTTTTTTATAAAAGGTCTTTTAGCAGCCAAGTGGATCATAACTACTGAACGTTGTTAGTTGGTGGCTGGTTCGTGCCCATCACCTAGCTTGATCACTTTGTGTTTTCCAGGTTTTTCACGTGTTTAAACTTAAATAAGGACCAGTTTCATATGGAAAGTCCTCTCGGGAGACACCCCCTTGTCACCTACATAGGGGCCAGTTTTCCATAGAAAGTCCTTTCAAGGGTCTCACTCTTGGCAGATCACCCATGTGTTATATCGCCATGTTCCACCAAACCAATTCTTGTTAAAGTCTAAATGCTGTTATATTATATAATCATAATATAACCTTGTTTTATCAACTGAGTTGTATAATATTATCTTTCGATACTAGTTTTTTACTATTTACATTGTTTAATATTTTTGTAATAATTTACTAATGTAAAAAATGATGATAGCTTTACCACTAATTATTACTATTTAGTATTGTTACTCCCGTTGATTACTAACTAATTTCCACTATCGAACACTGCTTATGATTCTTAATACTCGTTTACATTCTTCGAAGTTAATTTGTTTCATTTATCACTGTTAGCTTCCATTAATTTTCATTGTAATCAACAGAAATAAATGCTACGTGGCATTTACTCCTGTTTACTATTGTGTCACCGTATACTTCATTAACGCCAGTGTTTTACTAAATTGTAATAACCTTTTATACTTAGTATTGTCAATCATTCATAAAGTTCACCTCCACATACTTTTATATTGTAATTTATAAGTATTAAGATCTATATGAATGTATACTACTATAATCACAGTTTACTACCATTAACCTTAATAACTATAATTTCATACTACAATTTCACATTACAGCTTCATAATTCACAGCTTTACATTACAGATTTATGTACAACTTCACACTGTACAGCTTCACTGAACAGCTACAATTTCACACTATAAATTAACATTTATCATCATCTTTGTCAAGCATCATCATCACCATTTACTATCATTATTTCGAGATTTAAAAATAGTAAAATAAAAAATAGGTTAATGGGTGATTTAGTATAGTTAATCCTGTTTAACTGTAATCAAAATCTATCCCTTTAAATATCATTTAACACCATTAAATATTTTAATCGCAGTTTATCATCATTAATCGTTATTTAGTACTGGGACCAAAATCACCATTTATCACTGTAACTCTATTAACACCTATTTATCACTGTAATTCTTTACTGCTATTACGAATTACTTCTATACCATTAATCCACCATTTATTAATTGTTAACCCGAATAACGCGATTTAACACGTAAAGTATAATTTTACATAAAAGAAACAGAACAAAAAGCTAAAGAAGAAGAAGAAATCATCATGAAAGTGAATAGTACTTGACTTATGGGATTTTTGGCAAGTGGATGAATAAGAAAATATCGATCTGATATAAGTTACATTCGAAAAATTGAAAATTGGTAACGTTAAATCGCGACAGAGACGACATTAAACCGAGTTATGACAATTTAAATGCCAAAAAATGGTAATACGTGCTCTTATAAACAATAAAATTGCACTTAATCGTCAATCACTATCCAAAAATAAAAAAGTAAAAAATAAGGCCAGAAGTTCGAAAGACTTTTACACACCACAATTTTATTACATAAAGAAAACAAACTGTTAGACTTTTAGCAGAAAGAATTTTATTTAATGTTAAAGTAGAAACTTTAGAAAACATTTGTAACATGGAAGAAAACCTTTTAAGAAATTACAAAAACCAAAAAAAACCAAAAAAAAAAAAAAAAAATACACAAACACATTGCAGCCTGGCATTGTGATATCGTCACAATGCCAGGTTGCAATTTTTAATCATATTTTTTATTAATTTCATTTAAAATATATGCTCTCCACCTCAAATTAGTAGTGGCTTGCCCCTGTACATCATACTTTTCCTTTCACGATGGAGTCGTGCAGGTCATCTATCGAACACCTTTCGGGGGTAAATTTTTGAATTGAAATAACGTAACTTCCGATTTGCATCTGAAGTTCGTATATAGTTAATCGCGATCTCCTGCCCTTAAGGGTTCCATGTATGGTCTCATCTTCCATCTACAGGATCCCTGGTTCTGTAAGTAAACCCTAATTTCAGGGCCAACCAGTAACCGAGTGGAAAAAGAAACCAATGAACAGTAGTTGACGGTGGGTTCGTTCTTCACTAACGAGCTGGCACGTGTTTTTCTGGTGTTTTTCACGTGTATAAACATACGTATTAGTGTAATCCGAATGTGCCTAACATTGATGAGCCCTAGAGCAATTTGATAGGACTTAGTTAGAACCAGCTCTTTAGCACGTGCTTCATATTCAAGGGACCTCAAAAACACTTATAACAAATTAGTCATTTCATTGTATTTATTTTATATAAAAGAAAAAATCGTTCCTTTATTATGAAATTTTATTATTCAGGGAATATAATACAATTTATGAGGGAAAGTATTGGCGAACGGTCAAAAAATAATTCCCCGAAGATAGATGTAGACTCAAGGACCTTCAAACGCCGAGAATTACAAAAAGTTTGGGAAATTATTTCTGAATGTATGGATGTTAGTGTATGGCGGGACACGATCGTATTCACCCACTTTGAAGATTAATAACTCCCGTACATTCAGTCGAAAATGTCTGAAATTTTGCAGGGAAGTTTGAGTGTCAGGAAGAAATGTTTCTAGAAATTTTCAGTTAAATCCGACCGTTGGTTAGGGAGATACGGTCCCATCCTCTTCATATCTCCCGAACCAATCTGAAGACTTAAAGGTAATGGTAGCAATTATTAGGGATGAAATTAAATAAAGAATGCTGGAAAAGTCTAGCAATAACGTTGCTAGCTTTTTAATATATCTGTTAATGGCCGTTGTTCACAGGTTTGAATATATATTATATAAAATTAATATATTTTTAAAATTATTGTGACATTAGAAATTTTATTTAAAATATTATTAATATTATTTAATAATTAAAATTTATTGTAATTATCTTGATAAAATACATAATTATTAAGATATTTTAATTTAATTAAATTATTTTAGTTAACAAGAATAAAATTCATTATTTTAAAAAATACTCTAATACGTAATTACGCAACAATGTAACACTGTTATGCTTATTATTACTTAATCATCACGTGAAACATTACACACTACTTTTTGTATTACGTCACTGCTTGTCATAATAATTATTACGTCATTTTATTGACATAAAAAAAGAAAATGATTCTCTTTCCACTGCATAATAATAATAATTACAGTTTATTATTGCTTAATGATGTGACGTAAATTACTTTCATTCAATAATTTATGAGTCGATGTTTTCTAAAATATTATTACGTCATATATCGATAATTAACACAACACAGAAAATATAGATCATGTTATAAAGTAATGTCGGTTATTTTTCTTACGTCATCGCTTGGTAATTAAAACGTAACAGTGATAATCGATATCATTGTTTGATAATATAACACAAACGACATCAATACGTAATTAATAGGAAATGAATGTAAATTACTAGGAATAATTTACATTAATAGTAAACATGTAAATATGTAAATTATCAAACGAATTGATTCGAAATTAGCATAAATATGTGTGAAAGTATGAAGTAGTAAAAGTAAAAATAAGTAATATACTGATTTGCATTTGAATTATGTGTTACCGAACATTTTGACATATTAGTGACTATTGCGATTTAAGGAATGCCATTTAAGTATAATTAAAAATTCCAAAATATCATTCCGTTTCTGTAGAAGGAATCAAGTGAGAGAAACGTTGTTTCGAACCATACATCTCTTCTTCCAAATTCTCCATTTTCCATCTTCCTTCAAACCTTTTAATTCCTCATTGATGACTTTCAATTTTCACTCCACCTAATCTTTCAATTTCTCCACAAACCCTTTCGGTTTCTCCCACCCAACCTTTCAATTCCTCCACAAACCCTCTCAGTTCCTCTCACCCAACCTTTCAATTCCTCCACAAACCCTTTCAGTTCCTCTCACCCAACCTTTCAATTCCTCCACAAATCCTTTCAGTTCCTCTCACCAAACCTTTCAATTCCTCCACAGACCCTTTCGATTCCTCCACAGACTCTTTCGATTCCTCCACAAACCCTTTCAGTTCCTCCCATCAAATTTAATTCCTTCTGGATTTTCCAATTTCTCTTCCTCTCTTCAAATATTCTATTAATTCTTCCTCCAAATCATCCAATTTCTTTTTCCCTCCAAATTTTGTCATGTGTTGATGCCATCCTTACTGATGTCCTCTGCAATGTCGTTGTATGGTGTCAACGACATATCCCAGACTTCTCACCAATCATACACGAGAGTATGGATGCAGCTTGTTAAAACTCTCCAGCAATTTCACTCTGACTGCGGGTTCCCACCATCAAAATAACTCCTATTCGTTTCTCTTTGTAGAAAAATAAAGTTCAACGTAACTCCTATGTTACCACTCTTATGAAACACCCTGATTACTTCTATGTGCCAGCAGCTAAGTAAGCCAATGATAGAGTTTGTTTCATATGAAACGGATTATGCCATTGGCTCTCTATTAATTAAATAAAACAAATTAAAAAAAATAAATAAAATCTTTCATTAATTAATAAATAAATTTATTGTTGTAACAGTTATTGGTATTATTTTTTTTCTAAAAAAATCTACAATTAATTAATTAACTTCTAGAATATTTATAAAAATTAATAAATTAGTCATCATGCAAATTTCGTGTAAAGAAAAATGATAAATTAGGATTTTTAAAATCTAATTACAAGTAGTAATTTCCATTAATTATGTTTCTTAATTTAATTAGGCGCATTACAAATTGATTACAATTGCTAAACAATGGGGAAAAGATTGATTTTTTTATACTGAACTGGAATAACAGAAGATTTGTAAAAAAACCAATAAATTTTACTTAATTAATAAGAAGAAAGTCTCGAGAAGTAAGTAAAATTGTCATTTTAATGCTAAGAGCGATAGAAATTTAATCCTTCTGTCTGTAATCTCGCAAGTTATTAATATAAAACTCACCAGAATTAAGCTGTAGTGAAAAATCTTTAATATAAATCTTTTATTAATATAAAAATCCGTCTGGTTGTCTGTCTGTTGTCTTTCGATTATAATTAATACTAAACTACATTTGTTGATTTATTTTATTATAAAGTAAAACCTGTAAAAAACCGGAATCGCACTGTATCAGAATATTTTTCTCGTTTCCGGCAGGTTTTACTGTAGATTTAAGTTATATATTAAATTTTAATACATACAGATCAGTATTATGACGTTTATACAGTCGAAACCTCGGTATAGAGCCACCATTTGTTTGCCTACCGAAACTGGCACTAAATTGAAGTAAATCAAACGATGTTTGAAAGTTTGAAAATCACGTGATTTGGTGATAACAATATTACTGAAGAGTTCTCTGTTTAATTACAGGGAAGATCTATTCACGAGATTCACTGACGCTTTAAGAGGGTAAGGGTATTTAGGCGGGTGGTATATCAAAGTTTGATTATAAACGTATTCAGAATCAAAATATGAGACTTAGAAGGGTCGTTATGCACGATTTTGGCGCCTGAGGTACGTGAAGCCTCTGGAAAAATTTTACGACTCCAAAAAAAATCTTTTGTGGGTTGTCTCGCAAACTTATTTTTTAAATAATTTTTATACTCATAGAAAGACCCACAAAACAGAATAAAATAATAATAATAATTGAAACATTCTTCGAGCTTTTGATTTTAAACAAACAAGGGTTGGCCCACCAGTAAAACCATCGAACACTGGTTAGTCGTGGGTTCGCGCCTGTCCAACGGGCTGGCACGTGAAATTTTCCGGGTTTTTTTCATGTTTTTAAAACCCAAATAGGAGCCAGTTTCTTATAGAAAGTCGTCCCCCTTGGCATGTCGCCCACGTGTCGCGTAGCCGTGTAGAAAAAACACACAGCAAAGACTAACGAGCTTATGTGAAAATGCATTTAACTCCACCTTTTAAAGGTAAACATTGCTAAAATTTTCTTAACTAACAGTTTTCCATATTCTTTACTGCATAAATATTATAAAGGAAAATGTAAATGCTGTTGAGTTCGTTTATCATTTTAAATTTCCATTTAGGGAATTAGTTGTGACGTATAAAGTTGTGTTTGCTAGCGTGGTGAGTAAATCAACGCAGCACTTAGACGATTTGACAAGGGGAGGATTTCTACGAAGATATAACCCTCATTCAGTTATTAATTAAATACGTGAAAAAACCAGGAAAACTCCACTTGCCAGTTAGTCAGGCGCTAAATCGGGGTCCAAGTACAAGGGTTTAATAGGCACCTCATTTCGTCAAAGTAGAGTCGCCGATTTTAAAGTTTGAAAGTTATTTAAACTTTTGATAAATACAATGCTTAATAATTATTGCCTGGTTTAGTTCCGCATTGTGGTAGAAATGACTTCGTACAATCATTGGCACATTGCCAGTGTCCTACGTGGCCGATCGCCATCCAGATCGTTCACAAATATTGTTTTCCTCATTGAAGATCACCAATATATATGAAAAAATCAAATAAAGATAATTTTTCATCCCTTATTAATTGAAAATTTAATTCATAACAGTTATATAGTTTTTTTTTTACACAAACGACGAAATTTTAGAGCCTGTCTGTGTTCAGGTCCAGACTAAAAGACCTTACTCCATCTCATATGGCCTCAGAATTTTAAAAATTCCTACAATATATATATTGATATTATTACAATAATATATCAAATTGAATTCGATCGAACCTCCCATAACGGACACCTCTAAACGGCGGTCAGTTTTTTGGGAACGTTTCTCTTTTACACGCACACGAAATACCCTCCGAACAACGGCCATTTCTTTTATATTCTTATCGGTGGCCGTTTTTCAGAGGTTTGACTGTAACAATTACATTAAGTTACAATAAATAATAATAATAATAATAACAATTTTATGGCTACTTTAGCAATAAAAACTGTTATATATATATATATTATATTGAGATAAAATTGCTTTTTGATTGCTTAAAAATAAATTTCTTAATCCCGAGAACGGGATTAGATAGATAAAAGCAGAGACCAGATATGGAAACCTTAGGGGGAGTAGGCCCTGATTACGAACTTCCGGTTTGTACCGGAAGCAACGTGATTTAAATTCAAAATGTTTCCCTGAAAGGACTTAGATAAGTGACAAGCACGACTCTATTAATAGCAGGAAAAGTGTGATGTACAGGAGCAAGTCACTACTAATTTGAGGTGGAGAGCATATATTATAAATTAAGAAATAAATTTCTCGTTTATTTACACAATTTATAAATTTAACTTAATTTTTAAGGATATAAAAATTAAATTTTAAACGAGCTGCTTCATTGTTAAAAACTTCATGAAATGAATTTAACGTTTAATATATTATTAAAGAATTTAAAGAATTTAATCAGTTAAAAAACTTTCGAGATAAATAGGTTAAAAGATGCTTTAAATTTATTAAAATAAATAAATAAATTGCATAAAAAGATAGTGAAAGTGGGAGAATGTGTCTTTCTATTGATTTATTGGATCAATGTTGCCACATCACATAAAACAGGACACACCAGGAGAATTTAAATTTGACATTTTATTTAAGTTTAGAATAAAATTCAGACGGTAACCAAAAAAAAAAAAGAAAAAATTAAATTACTAATTTAAAAATGAACTAGCCCACTGCAAACAATAAAAATCAAAGCATTCCTTTAAAGAAATATCGAATACTTGTATTATTACATATGTATGCTGATTTGCATACACCCTAGGTTAGTAAGTTGCCTAAATTTACTTACTAAGACAATTTTTCTACTTATTTGCCACGAAAATCTGCATATATTTTTACTACTGGATGCACAAAACCCGGTAACCCTCTACAATCAGGTGACTTCCGGAAGTTTGTCGGTGCTTCATGTACCCTAAGCTTTCTAAATCTGGTCTCGATCTTCATTTCTCTAATCTGTTCTCGACATTAACGAAGAACAGACAAACAGATAAATAATATTGGGAATGCGTAGGTCTACAATTCGAAAATTGAAGCCCAGTAAGTGATTTTTTTTGTCCACCAATGGCCAAGTGAATATAAACAACTGAACTAGTTGGTCGTGGGTTCGACCCATGTCAACGGGTAGTTTTCCGAGTTTTCTTCACGTTTATAACATTTAAATAGGACCCAGTTTTTCTTTAGAATGTTCATCACCCCTCGGCTAACTGCCCACTGTTGCATTGCTGTATACAAACACATTTTTTAAAATGCAAATTCCAGAGCATAAAATTTAATATAGAGATTATTTGTAACGTTTGTTATAAATTATATTGTGTTATTTAATAAAATTTCAAGCATTTTGGTTATTTGACTATTTAATTTATCGAAATTAATTCTGATAAATATTTTTGGTTCGTCAATTAAATATAAATTAAGACATTAAAAAAAAGCAAAAAACGTTCCGTTTATTGGTTGAAAACGAATGACGTAGATGAAAGTAGGAGGAAACTTAAATAATTATCCAATTAAATAATCGATTGCTTTTTTTTTTAATTTAAAGGTCTATAACTTTATATCTAATTACTTGACTAAAATATGAATAACTTTTTTTGAAAATTTTTAAAAGTATTTGCTTCATTGGTTTAAACATTTAAAATGAAATATATGTTGGTTTATAAAAATATTTATTTGTAAGTAAGTTTAAAATTTGATTGATTGTATGGCAAAACTGATTAAATTTAAATATTTAAGTTTTAGCATTTATTCATGAACATTTCGAATATATTATTTATTAACACAAAATTATTAAATTTTTTAATATTTATTCCTATTTAATTTTAAAAACTTCGAATTTTAAATAGCAGCATTAGCTGATTTGAAAATTTGAATATGTAGCACATTCTATTATTGGATGATTTAAAAATTTGAATATACACCAAACTGTATTATTGGATGATTTAAAAATTTGAATATACACCAAACTGTATTATTGGCTGATTTGAAAATTTGAATATATAGCACATTCTATTATTGGCTAATTTCAAAATTTGAATTTTTAATATTTATTATTAATAAGTTAAGCTTTACTTATACATAGAATGAAACGATTACAAATAATTAAGTATGTTAATTTTTTTAAAATTTTAATGTAATAAATGTAGCATAAATTATTTGCATTGTTTAAAAAGTGATTTAATTCTTCTTACAGTTTGAAAAGTTCATTCATTATAGGAAAATTTTCTTGAGGTAAGAGGCTAAATTCTTATCATTTCGTAGGCAGGAAACTTAATTATAAAGTGTGTATCAAAGGAATGATTCAATTAAATCTACTTTAATTTATTTACGATGAAATTGGATTCTTAGCAATTTTAATTTATAATTTATTTTGATTTTTTAAATTTAAAAAAAAAATTTTTAAATAACTTATAAGTTGTTATGAATGAATAATTTCTCGCATTAAAACTTAAAAATCTTATTTTGTAACGGGAACAATAAATGGATTATTTGAGTTTTTCAATAACTCGCTACTGTGACGTAATACTTAATGAATAAACGAAAAAAATCTGAATTGAATATTTTAATGAAATTTTAATAAAAAAATCATTTAATAATACTTCAATTAATTTTTATATTTGTTATTTTATTTTAATTAATTATATTTTTAGTATTGACAGATTGGGCTGCAATTTTCAAGTCGAACCCATACATTCCCACTATCATTTATCCGTTTGTGTATCTGTCTTTTTTCGTTAATTTCTTAGATAGATGAAGATCGAGACCAGATATGGAAAGCTCAAGGAGCGGAAGTTTGAATTAAGTACATACGAACTTCCGGTCTTTTCCGGAAGTTACGTGATTTTTAACATTAAAATATGATTAAAATTTGCAGCCCGGAATTGTGACGACGTCACATAAATATACATGCGATTATTTTACTAATAATTAACTATTGTTAATTAGAAAACAATTATTTTATACACAAGAAAATTTTAAAGTTAATTGAAATATCTTTGAAAAAGAATTATTTTAAAAGTATTAAAATTAAGTATATAAAATATTTTAAAGTAATTTTTATAGCAGAGTTTTAATATGAAAATTCTTTTTATTGAAAATATATTTCATAAAATTTATTTTAGGAAAAGGTTATTGTATTTTTTTTTTATTAAAGGAAATTTTATATAAAGTAATATTTTTAATATAAATTTTTCATATTAGCGATATATATTGACCAGGATTGGTATTATTTGTTTGTTTTGAATTTAGAATAACTAACATAATCTTAATTCTATTTGTATTGTTTATTGGTTTAAGAATTTCGAATCTGTAATGCATTGCTTATTGATATAATTTGAAATTTCATTATGTGTCACTATTGGCTGTTTGAAATTTCGCCGCATTCTACTATTGGCTAATTCGAAAATTTGAAATTCTACTATTGAATGTTTTCAATATTGAAATTTATCATATCCTTATATCGAAAATTTAATAAGTAAACATTGAAAACATAAACTATTGCACATTTAATACTTAACAAAAATTTAATACATTGTTACTTTAAAATGTTTTAATTTACAAAATAATATTGTTCATCTTGTCATTTAAAATCGATTTTCTATTCCGGATAATTAAAATATAACAATAATAACAGTGAAACACGAGCTGCGATCAATCATAAAATTGCAAGAATATAAATAATGAGTTTTCTTCGTACTCTGAATTTTGTTGAAAAATTCTAATTATAGATTAAGCTACCTTTACTAATCTTTTGCCTTCTCAATTAATGATGTTAAAGGAAGGTGAGAAAAGTGAAACAGGAATTCTCGATAAAGTTTTGTAAGTCCTTCAGACTTTTGAAAACATTCGGATCGATTTCTCGATTGTATTCAGCGATGTCGTGTGATCTTCAGGGAATATATTCACTTTGATAACGTTAGATTCAATTAACGATAATCTTTACTAGAAATATAATTTGTAAATTTTGAAAAATATTGTGTTTTTACATAGAAATTTAATAGCATTAAATGCTATTTCTGTAACTTAAAGTTACAGAAATCGCAAAGGGAAGGAAGTTTCCAATTGTATACATAAAGATGTGGGTTATATAGTGGTGTTAATGGTTTAGCTTTACGAAATTAAATAATGTTTAGTATTTACTTGTAAAAGTTCAAGAGATATAATAAATAATTTAACCTTCTTGGGCTGCAATTTGAAAAAAATGTAGATCTGTAAACTCCCATTGTCACGTGATCCGTCTGTCTTTCCTTAATCTCGAGAATGGAATTAGGTAAATAAAAATGCAAACCAATATGGAAACCTTATGGGCAGGAGGCCATGATTAACTATAATGTAATTTCCGGTTTGTGCCGGGAGTTACGTGATTTAAAATTCAAAAATTTACCCTGAAAGATGTTAGGGAGATAACCGGCACTACTCTATTGTTAAAGGAAAAGTATGACGTACAGGGGAAAACCACTACTAATTTGAGGTGGAGAGCATATATTTTAAATTAAATAAATTAAAAATATGATTAAAAGTTGCTGCCCGGAATTGTGACGATATTTTCGCTATATAATCTCTTTTCTATATGACCTACTGTTATGTGTAACAGCCGGGAATGTATGGCGATGGGTCAAAAAATCACCCTCAACATTTCTTGACTCAGGGGACTTTGAAAGTCGAGAAATGCAAAAAATATTCTGGGTTGTTTATCTATGTAATGGATTTTTAGTGTATGTGTGTGGGACACAATTTCGTTCGCCCACTTTGAAGCTTAATAACTCCTGTGTCTTTTGTCGAAAATTTTTGAGGTTTTGCAGGGAGGTTTGCGTCTTAAGGGTATTGATTCTGTTAAATTTTGGTGGTTAAAGGTCGAGGAGTTGGGGAGAGTGTCGTGTGTGTGGTGTCTCGAGTGGGGTAGGACTTGAAGGTTTTATTCGTTATTAGCATTTGCAATTGTTTGAAATAAAACTCATCTATGCTGTCAAAATTAAGCGTTTTGCCATTTTATAATAATTAATAATATAAAATGTCATAACAAATAGCACACAATTTTAACTTTCTTGCCGGGAAATTTACGCAACTCGTTGCTGGATGTTTTAGAATAGTAAAAGTGTCCACTAATGGAGAATGGATAATATCTCGAACAGTAGTCACGGGTTCGCGCCTCGCCACTTGGAGTTTTCCATGTTTACTTCACGCATCTAACACGTAAATAGGGACAAGTTTTATACAGAAAAGACCTCTCAAGAGGCACTCTCTTGGCAGATGGCCCATGTGTTATGTTACCACGTGGCAAACATCTCACACTCTAAAATGACGAGACTGTTACCGTATTGCCGTATTAAAAATTAATAAGGTATGTTATATAAAAGGGATTTTATTAAGTTACGCATGAAATATAATACTTTAAATTTATACATTTGATAAACAGCGTGGTTAAAAAATTCACGACTGTTTGTGCTGTGTGTTGACTCGTATAAAGTCATTTATCTGAATTTTTATAAAAATGAAATTTTTCGGTTCAGTATTTGAAAAATTGATACAGGAATTTTTCCAATAAGTTTATTATTGATGACGAAAATACTAGTGAAAGACAGATAATTTACAGTAAAGTTAGAAGAAGATATATTAAATTTTTCTCTTTAAAGAATTACGGGGTGAATATAATATTGGATTTTGAGTTATGAAATTTATAATTTATTAAAAGATTTTTCTGTCGTCAAATATAAAACTAACGAGCAATTATTTATTGTGACATGGTCACAATGCCGGGATGAAATTTTTAATTGTATTGTTAATTTATTTAATTTAAAATATATGCTCGCCACCTCAAATTACTAGTGGCCTGCCCCTGTACATTATACTTTTCCTGCTATCAATTCAGTCTTGCCGGTTATGTATCTAGTTCAGGAAAACATTTTAATTGAAATCGTGTGACTTCCGGTTGTCACCGGAAGTTATTTTATAGTTAATCAGGGCATCCAGCCCTTAATTGTTTTTATATCTGGCCTTGATGTTTATTCACCTGACTCTGTTCTCGAGATTAAGGAAGGACAGACACGTAAACGGATGACAGTGAGAATTTACAGGTCAATTTACAAATTAGTGCATATCAGTGGTCGAATGGATAGAACCAATAAAAATTGGTGGTGGGTTCGCGCCTCACAGGTTGTGGGTTCGTGGAGTTTTTCGGGTTTTCTTCCCGTATCTAACACTTGATGATGAGTTTCTTAAAAAAATCCTTCTAAGAATGTTGCCCTTTGCCTTATAACAGCGAACAAATCTACAAGTTAGCCAATTGCTTAACGAAAGTCAGAAGGTTGTCGCTACGACAACCTTCTGACTTTCTTCTTTCGATTCATTAATATAATAAATCTTAGCATCTACCGTACAAGAAATGTTTACTCTTTGAATATCTCAATCTCTACCCATTAATTTTTTTTATAAATTTATACGAATTTTACGCTAAACCTTTGTTATCTTAGTATATCTTTGAGATAAATGGCTGTTATTGAGTTACGAGTTAGGGTTGTTCTTGCATACAATATACCTATAGTTGTCATTAAACCAATATATCGAACTTGAAATTTATGTTTTTAAGGGATATTCTATAATTTACCATTTAAAAATTTAATATCAGGATTAAAGAGGACCGCTCTTTCTACATTTTTGATCAATTTCATTTCATGTTTTCTGTATTTTTATATATAGAAAACCCGGTTTTATTTTGAATTTTTAACGTTAATGTAACGTTTTTTATATTTGAACATGCGTACAGCTGAATAAAACGTTTGGTTCGTATTATTTTTTAAAATCTAACTTCGTTCCGATATTAAAGAAGGAAAGACGACAGTGGAAATTTATAGGTCTTTAATTTTTTAAAATTACAGCCCAAAAACTCGAGCAAAGAGTTGCCTAACTTTTCCTGCAAAAATTGTAAAATTGTAAATTCTAATAACGAGTAAAATCTTCATTAAGTCCGATTTCACTCGAGATACGACGCGTGACAATCCTATATCCGTATATCACTCTTTTGCCCTTTAACCATCAAAATTTAATAGCATCGATGCGCCTAATACGCAAACCTTTTTGAGGCTTCCTGATTCCAAAAATGTAAAAATCTGAGGGGTCATTTTTTGATTGATTGCCATACTTTCCCTGTGTTATATATAACGGCCTGGAAAGTAAAAAATGAATAGAGTCGAACTAAAATCTATAAAACCAATTCTCGAAAGAATATTTTGAAAATTGAATTTGGTTAAGGAGTAATAAACATTTTAAGGTTAGAATAAAAAACACAAACGCCGTCGAAGGCTGTTTCTTCTTCCATTCATTCCACGCGGATCAGCTAAAACAATAGAGAAACATCAATAAATTTGATTAAAAAAAATAAATGTTTTTATTTTAATTTGACCCACTTGAAGGAAAATATTTCTTCAGTTCAAAAATATAAGCCGTAGATTTATTTGGAGATAAAGTTTCTAAGCCCTTAAACTATGTTTTTTGCTATAAATCTAAACCAAAAGTTTTATATCTTTATATAAAACATGTTTAAGAATGTAAAATTGTTATGCTACAAATCTATTTTATTTCGATTATTTGCAATAATAGTTTGAATTTTAAATACCCAGAGATTGTATAGGACCTTGAGATAAGAGGGGCCCGTTTTTGTCTCTTAGTAGGTTCACGGGACCCAAGCAAATTTCAATTAGGGGACCCCATGTATAGTGTAGACTTCAGATATTTCCTAAAAAAATTCCTGCGAAGAAAAATATTTTATTATAGAAGATTGGTTTGAAGCTCCCTTTTGATGAGGACCCCAGGCAATTGACCTTTTTGTCCATAGGATAACGTGCCACTGCTTTGATTGTTGCTTTTCCTGTTTACTTTACGTGTGCAACACCTAAAAAGGGGCATTGAATGTTTTCTCCGGAGGCATCTCCCCATCCATCATTCTAAATGTTAACGATCCGACAAACAGACAATCTCTTAATTCAGTTTTCAAAAAGTTTATATATTTATTTTTTCACAAAATAAAGTAAGAAAATAAAAATAAAAACGCCAGGGTAATTAATATTCTTCAAACGATTCGTGTATATAAATTGCTATATGTATATATAGCGATTTATAAACACTTATCAAATATTAAAACATAAGAAATATATCAAATTACTTACAAAATGGATCCCAGCAGATTATAATGAAAAAGGAAGCCAAAAATAAATACAGGTAACTCTCGTATAACATGGCACTTCTATAGCACGGATTCACTCTAACACGGTTCGAGAATTGGGTAAAATCCTCGTACAACATGAAATGTAATAAATTTTTATATACTTAAGTACTAATAGTTAAAGACTAAAAATATACAGTAATTCTAAAAAACTTTTCGGCAAGAACAATCATCATTATTGTGTATTGTACAGGTTACAAATAAAAAAGTCATGTATACATGTTTTGCAATATAATAATCACATTTATTACAAAAATTTTTACAAGATATTATTATTATTTAATGTGAAATTTTGCCGCCCCCTAAAAGTGCCGCCCGGGACGGGCCGCCCCTGCCGCCCCCACTACGCTACGCCACTGCTTAAGTATCTAAATTTTCTTTTCCCGCCTTCCGTCGATACACATGGTTCTTCTCAAAACTTGTTTCAATGTTGCCAGATCTCAACGCTTCTGCTTTTGGTGTTGCCAGATGTTTTTCCCTTATTCCATACTTGCTTTATTCTTCATAAATGCTTAGCACCTTATAAGAAAATTTATAAAGATCTTTTAACTAAAAGCATGCAATCTAAAATAACATATGTTTTGCAAAAGGTAAAGCATCGGATCTGAAGACAATGCAGAAAAATGCTCAGAGGATAATCATAACTTGCCGAAAAGAAAACTCCCTTGGTTAATAGGCTTAGTGATGACGAAGAAAACATTGTTTAATTTATATTACCGTATTAGCCCGAATATAACGCGATATTTTTCGACCATTTATTTTCCGTTAAAAAATCGACTCGCGCTAAATTCGGGGTTTAAGTAATGGAATGTAATATAAACAAGGACATTTTCCTACAGAGATTGAAACGCGACTGAACGTCAGACCTAGCTCGACCGACCACTTCAAAACAACCATGTGATCTAGTTAGTAGGCCTGCGCTTTTGTTTGCATAGCGCTACTATAGTAAGGCTATGTCTCCGCTTGTTCGAAGTTCATTAGTCACGTGATTTTTCGACCGCCTTTTAGTCACGTGGGCTCTCACAGACGCCATTTTTTATCTTAAAATTGTGAAATTTTTGGCTTCGCTCGAAAAATTATTATTACATCTTTCTTTTCTTTATTTTCTCTACTTTTAAACAATGTAAAATATTTCTATATTGACAAAAATGCTTTATTTGTGTCGAATTTAATGTAATTTGATACGTAAAACGCAAAAAATAAACATATCAAATTTCAACTCGCTGTAATTTATCTCATGTTTCACCGATTGCCATCGGGTTTGTTTGTAAATGGGGAAGAAATATGACTCATTCAAGTTAAGTCAGTAGAAATTTCGTACTACTGCGAGAAAATTTGTCAATAGACCCGCTTTACCCCCTAACGCGAAAGTCAATAATGAATAACGGAAGTCAATGAGTTCTCATTCTGAAAACAGTTCAGATTCTGAATAAACATTTCCGTTTTTTGTTGTTACTTACGTAATATTAATTTTGTTTTACATTACTTAATTTTATTGACATGAATGTAACCTGTGTTATTAGCTATAAATACCTAAATAAATGCTTATCTGATTGAATTTTACTTTCTTTGAATTCTTTTATGAGTATTATTTTTTTTTTCTAAATATCTTTATGAAAATTTTGGAGTCGCGTTAAATTCGGGCTAATGCGGTAATATGTATCACTTAAGAAAATTTTAGTAAAGATATTTATCTTAATTACGAAAGTATAATAGAATGTTTTTTGGAACCTAACCCCCCTTTTCGTACTAGTTCTTTGTTTCGTATAACACGGATTTGCATAACACGGCAATTTTTTGGAACGTAACTCCTGTGTTATACGGGGGTTACCTGTACAAGTGAAAAAAAAATGATGATAATTTTTTTTTGTTACAAAGGTGTTTGCCCTAAGATAACTTGTCACAGTTGAGTAATTAAAAAATTATTAGCGTGTGACTAAATAAAATAACATTTACTTCACTTTTTAAAACACTTTCTAACCTACGGGCACTAATAGGGTCTCTTTTTAACAAGCCCATACCAAAAATGGGCCTCTGGGCGGGGATCAATGGCCACCTTAACCATTTGTCCATCCGGTCTCTTATATTATTTTACTAGAATTAATAAGTTGGGGCTTTAAATGGATTAGATTGGTGGGATAAAGCACGCAACACATGGGAAGTCTGCCTCGCGGGACATTTTCTATAGGAAGTTGACCTTTATTTAGGTTGTTAGACACATGAAGAAAGCCAGGAAAATTCCACGCGGCCAGGTTGCTGATCAGGCGTCGACTACGTTTCATTTACTGGTGTGCATTTTAGGACTATTAATATATTGACAATACAGTAGAGTATCGGTAATTCGAGATACATGGGACCGGAGAAATGTCGGAATTAAGGAGATTGCCGGAGTATTGAAATTCAATAGCACGTGAACAAATTTGACAGCGTAGAATCAAATGTAGCAAAACACAAATTGGAGCAATGATCAAGTTAGTTATATTAAGTTACGGCAACGCAATGCGTGGGCAATCTGCCTAGGGGGAATGCCTTCCGGGAGGTCTTTTTAAGGGTAACTGGCGTTACAGACGTGGGGTAAACCCGGAAAACCCCACGTGTCCAGCCCGTCCTAAGCAGCGCGAACCCACGACCGACCTTCCAGTGTTCAGAGAACGGAACAGCTTGGCCACTGGTGGGCCGAGTAATGATGAAAGCACCAGAGTTGTACCGCCGTCTCCGGAATTCAGTGTTGCCAAACTGATGGATTCTCACTAAATTTAGTTGGAAATTGAAGCGTGACGTTTGTTAAAAGGTGCTATATCTTTTCTGAGCAACCCATGATGACGAGTCTAACAATCTTTAATATCGTACCCAAGCTCGATGCGTGTTTAATTTCGAGCTTGAACACGCATTGTGCACTCTTCCGTGTCACATTTAGTGAGGTACTTAAGTCTAGTGGGAAGCTTGTACGGTTTGGAAACTAGTGCCACTATAGTCTGCGCAGCGAAAGAGTAGACATGATTCAGCTTGAGCTCGAAGATCTATGTCATTTGAAAGGGATAGAAAGCCTCATTACATCCTTTTCTCACGAAATTAATTAATTAATTAAATTAAAAGAAATACTTTAAAAGTTGATTTAATAATGTGTAGCTGTAAAAATGGTAGGTAAGGTTTAAAAAATAGAAATAATAAAGATTTCAACATTTAATTATAAAATATTTTTGTATGAAAACTTAATAACCTGTTTATTTATAGATTATTAAATTAATCTTTTAAAAATATTATTTTAAAATAAGAAAATATGAATCTGTTTTATTTTATAGTTTCCTCTTTCAAATTTTATTTACTTAAGTACTGAATTTTCGATTGATTTAATAATTTTATTGAAAATAATATAATATAAGTCAATACTTATTATTTATAAGGAAATATTCATAAATAAATAAATAAAATTTAATAAAAAAATACATGTATAGTTTTTCAATTATTTTAAAAGCTACAGTCGTTATATGTAGCAATTGTATTTACTTGATTATAACCACGATTCGTTCCGCCCACTTTTCTGCATTGACCAATCATTGCTAAGGAAGTATTTAAATTTAAACGGACACCAACTTTTTTATATTTGACACACCAAAGTTTTTTTATTTTTTATTTTTATTGCATTTTTCAAGAACCATAAACAAATTTCGATATATCGTCGTCCCTAAATAGCGTTTGCTTATAAAGCATCAATAAATGCTCATTAACTGATCTTACTATAAATATTAAATGGATTATTTCGCTGTTTCACTGATACTGAAATTCGAAATACATGATTTTTTTGAGGAGTAAAATGGAAATATCAAGTTTAAGTAAGCATTAAGTTTTCCTGTTTGAAAATCAGCATAAATTGTGATCTGCAAACTGTGCAGATCCCACTTTAGCGCCACACTCGACTTAGTGCCAATTTCAGAGGCAAACAAATGGTGGCATTACATCGAAGTTTGAGTGTATTATTTTCCTGAAATGATACTTTTTATTTTATTGATTTATTCTTCTTTTACTTACTGAAAATTATGATTAATTTTATGCTATTTAAAGAATTTCTAATTAATTTATCTCTTTTTTACAGAATAATAAGAGAAACCACAAAACAGCTTAATTATATTATTTAATTTATAAAATTCTCTAGATACTTCTTCTTTGCTTTCTAAATATTGCTTTCGAAACAAAATTTTCTTTTTTAAACTATATTTTTTACTCTCCCGGTTCTTATATATAACAGAGGGAAAGTATGGTAATGGGTCACAAATAATTCCCATCTCAAGACTTTTTAATTTTTAGACTCGGGGGACCTTGAAACGACGAAAAATTCAAAAAATTTGGTTTTTTTCTGAATGTATAGATGTTAGTGTGTGTGGGCGGGGGACACGATCGTATTCACCCATTTTGAAGATTAATAACTTCCGTACCTTTAGTTGAAAATTTCTGAAATTTTGCAGAGAGGTTTGTGTATTAGGGAGAAAATTTTTCTGAGAAATTTCAACAAAATCGGATTAATGGTTCGGAAAATATGGCCCAACTCTTTTAACAGCTCTCGAACAAATCTGAAGACTTAAAGGTAATGGTAGTAATCATTAGAGGTGAAAACAAATAAAGAATGGCGGAAAAATCCAGCAACAACGTCGATGGCTTTTTGTTTATTTTAGAACTCGTCATGAATATTTGTTTAATTTGTTTTTTAATTAGTTAATTAACGCTAACATTCTTAATGAACGTAATAAAGAAAACAGGACTTTTTCAATTTGTGAAAAATAAATTTCGTTTTTTAACTTCTCCATCTTTTGTACGTTTGTTGAACAAATTTAATTATTAAATTTTGCTGATGGAGATGCTGCTCATGTAAGAAAACCATTCGTTATAGAACTTCTTTATAAATTTATTTAAATATATACGTTCAATACTGCGAAATATATACGTTCAAAGAGCGGAAAAAGGCAAGTGGGAGATGCATATATAGAGCAGGATATCGTCCTAAATATTTCAAATTCAACGTAAATTTATTCCCTTTGTAACCACTCATGTTTTATAAAATGTGAACTATTTGTATCTCATAGTTTTAAAATATATCTTTTTTGTCCCAAATACTTCTTATATATTTACAGTGTTCTTTCATTCCTATTGTTTTGTAACAGATAAGATATTCCCTTAACAAATTCTTATTCTCATTTTGCATTGTTAAATTCGGCTAACGCCTACTGAAATTCGATAACAAGATTAATTTTCACTTTCCCCTATGATACGTAACAGAGGAAAAGTGTGACGATTGGTAAAAAAAAAAAAAAAAATGACTTCCACCGACGATTATTACACCTGTAAATTTAGGAGACCTTGAAACGTCAACAAATGCCAAAAAGTTGGAGTTTTTCTGTATGTATCGACGTTACTATGTGTGTGGGCACGATTTTGTTCGTCCACGTTAAAGCTTAATAACTCCTGTTTCTTTTGTCGAACATTTCTGAAATTTTGCAGGGTAGTTTGCATATTAGGGTGGCTGATGCTGTTAAATTTTAGTAGTTAAAAGTCGAGGGGTTGGAGAGATAGAGGGGGTCTTGTGGGGGTGTCTCGAGTGGGGTCGGACTTAACGATTTTACTCGTTTAGAATTGTTTATAAAACTCATCTCTAGCTTCAAAATTAAGCTTTATGCCATTTTATAATAATTAATAATATTAAAAGCTTTAAAATATACTTTAATTCTTGCCGGAAAAGTTACGCAACTAGTTGCTGGATTTTTTAAATTCCAATTATAATTACTTTTAGCTTTTTATAATTAAATCATTTGTTTATTTGTTTTCTTTTGTCTTCTTTTTCTTGTTTTTGTTTGGTGTCACGACTTGGTGAATTCACCTGATATCAAATAAATCATTTGTTTTAATATATTTTGGAAAATTAATTAAAAATATTTACAAAAAATTATCGAACGTAATAAATTTGTTCGATGGTAAATAAAGAATTACAAATTTATAAACATTTAAATGTTTTTATTCAATTAATTGGATAGTAGCATGATTAGCTCCGCCCACGTTTATTACTCCAGCCAATGAATGTAATCAAAACGCTGAAACTTTAAAGGATCGTAGCTTTTTCACTAATACGGGACATAAATACTTTATATCAAAAAATTTTATCGATTTTAGCATAATTTTCTCTGAAATCTTTTGCTATTATGTAACTACATGTAATTGTTTTTATATTTGAGGCGGAGCGTTAGCGAAGTCTCTTCTATGCGGCTTACAATATTTCTTTCGATCTCAAAATTTAATCGATCGATTTTCATAAAACTTTGCCATTTTCATTAATTGCAACGAGGAGTCTAAAAAAATGTAATGTGGGCCAATTTAAATTTAAAAAATAGGGGTCCACGACTTCGTTTTCGTTATACAGTGGAGTCAAAGTGACAATGCTCGTGCTCCCTGACGTGATTGAGCCCGCCTAACGAAATTTATGGGAGGCATTGCTTTGTTATTGGATCGCCTCTCCGAGTCGGCAAGTGCAAAGATTGCCTCTTTCTTTCTGGCTCCCCCTGAATTCTATCAATATACGAGAAAATCGCGCGATGTCCTAGTAATTAATAACAATCTAAAGATATTTTAACAACTAATTTATTAAGATGCAGTTTTAAATAGCTTTATACTGAATGTATAAAGCTGTTTAAATACATGATATTGAATATTTTAATGGAATTTAATGATATTTTATTTTATGCATCTTCTCTCCATCAAAAATTTCTTTCTGTTTATTAATGAAATAATTTATAGTGTACTTATCTTTATGAAAGCAAATATTTGATAAAAGATAACTTAATGCAACTCAATTTAAGCCAAATTACCTGAAGCTATTATTTTAAATGGAATGTTATTGTATAAATTGGTGTAATGTCGTTTTGCTTGGCATTAAACTTTCGTAGAATAATCTATAAATAATTTAAAATTATTAACTGCTCTTAGAGTATTTTAATTAACATATTAATTTAACCATTTCTATGAAATTAAAGCTTTAAATTTTAGAAAATCCGAATAACATTACAAGGAACTAATTTAGGAAAAAAGTAAGTAATGGCGAGGATTTTTAAGATTTACATGGTATTATTTAAAAAATAGTTGAAGATAATATATGATCCTCCAGACAGACATAAACATAAGCTTAATCTTTAGTAAATTCTTCATTAACAGAAGCAGAAATTATATAAAATGAGATTACAACTAAGTCCCCTTTGTAACTATATCATGAGCAATTCTCACTTAACTCTTACTTTGTGTTAAAGTTTCATTTTAAATTAACATCACCCTTAATCTTCTATACATTACAAACAGAATGCTGTCATCTATATTCATTTCTACAGCCAACTACAACAGCTTAAGTTGTTCATTGAGCTTTGAACTTGATTAAATAGATTTATTTTCTTGTCGAGAATGGTCAGAATCTCTGGAGGAAATAATTTTAATAAGTTAAAACATCATTTATATGTTCGAAATTGTTATAACAATAAGGAGAGCAATGTATTTTAACGATAATTGAGTATTAAATAAGCGTTAAAAAGATCCTTACTTACACTATCTTCGAAAAACGTATCAAACGAAATATTAGCTAATTTCTTACAAAATTTAAAGAATTTCTTTGAGTTTTTAAGAAATTCACTTGCACGTGGCGGCAGAATTCTTATAAAAAAGTTAAAAATAAAAATATTTTATAAGGTTTCTCAAGTAAAATCTATATGTGTTGCTAGAGGCTGGCTAAATCAGATGGACGCATGTAATTTTCTCAGAATTAAAGTGAAATTAATGCAATTTTTAATTTTTTTCCTAGAAAATAAACAACTAAAAATTGTTAAATAATGAAAATTAATTACCCTCGTAATAAATAATTAATAATTTAGAAAACAAGTGTAATTTTACAGACAATTTTGATATTTTCTTTCTTCATTTGAAAATAAATTTCCAGTTTAATTAACTTAATATTTTATAAGAGAATTTATTTTGTCCTCTAGAGTCAACAACTATCTGGAAACTGGATAATCACTAGAGAAAAACTCAATGTAAATCGGAAGAAAGCAATTAAAACAGTTATTTTTCTTATTTAATAATATATTAAGTTGTATAGAATTTTTTAAAAATTTAAATATCTGATAAAACTACATAAAAAATATAACAAATGTAGATTATTTTTAAAATTTCAATCTAGAAATTAATTAAACTAATTATTAGTGAAGTATAAGGAAAATCAATTACAGTACAAGAAAACTCTTTAAAATTGATTGAAAAATAAGAAACAATGCCATCAAAATACCTAAAAACCCGAACATTTTATAAATATTAGTGTTTTATTTTTTGAAATTTAAAAAATTATTTTTAAAATTATTAAAATAATAATTAAATTAATTTTTTTTCCAGAATCTCAAGTGAAAATGCTTTGTTTTTTCTTTTCTATTCCTTTTTCATTGTTTCTTCTTTCTTCTTTCTCCTTTCTTCTTCTTCTGCTCTCCATCTTTTTCTTCTTCTTTCCTTCTTTCTTCTTCTTCTTCTTCTTCTTCTCTCCAACTTTTTTCATCATTTTCTTCTTCATCTTTCCCTTTTTCTTCTTCGTCTTCTTTTTCTTCCTTTCTTCTTTTTCTTCTTCATCTTTCCTTTTTCTTTTTCATCTTTCCTTTCTTCTCCTTCATCTTCATCATTATCATCATCATCTTCTTCTTCTTTTTCTTCATTCCTTCTTTATTTTTCATCATCTCCTTCCTCAGACATCTCACAAATCTTAAATATATTCCTTCATAATTTTTTCAAAACTTAAAAAAAAATTACTTTAAACTATTCAAAACATCAAGAAATATATATTAAAAAAATTCCCCTTTTTGCAAATCCTTTTTCATATTTCAAAATCCTCTTTAAAATGAAGGCAATGACTATTAATAAAAGAGTTTCCGTCGATTCTTGGAATACCCTTTTAAAAATAAGAAACAAAACTTACTTAATTTTCATATAAAATTTTAAATAAATATTTATTTAAATTGTCGTAAAATTATAAAAGTGAATATTTTTAAAGAGGGAGGGAAATACATTTTTTTAGAAGTAGAAATAATAATAATAATAATAATAATAATATGAAGTATCAAACACAAATTCGTGTTAATAACAACCACTTGGCTTTTTTCCACCTTTATTTAGTTGATACGGTACACGTTTCGGGCCTTATGCCCCTCATCAGTCAACTAAAATAATATAAAATAATGTATACAGCGTTTTTACCGACAAGTTATACAAACATTAAACGTATATAACATACCAGTTCTTCCCCCAGTATGGCACTTGTACACGGTAAGTTTGGACATTACAAACTCGAGGATAAAAGTTATAAAATTCTTTTACATATTTTGTTGTCTCTTGTAATAAAAATTTTATTAACTTTTATCTCTCGAGTTTGTAATGTCAAACTTACCGTGTACAAGTGCCAGTACTGGTGGAAGAACTGGCTATGTTATATACGTTTAATGTTTATATAACTTGTCGTAAAAACGCTGTATACATTATTTTATATTATTTTAGTTGACTGATGAGGGGCATAAGGCCCGAAACGTGTACCGTATCAACTAAATAAAGGTGGAAAAAAGCCAAGTGGTTGTTATTAACACGAATTTGTGTTTGATACTTCGAAGAATAATACACACGGTTTCACAATAATAATAATAATAATAATAATAATAATAATAAAATATAAATTAATTTTTAGTTGTATAAGAAGTAATTATGAAAGATCAAGTTAGCTTTGGGCATTCGGCCAAATTCAATTGATAAGGGACAATCAGTGTTCCAAATTTCCTCAAGCGAATAAATTTTTTTCATTTGAGTGAGTTATTTGAAGAAATACTTTCTCATTTTCTGAAAAATTTCCAATTTTATTTTGATAAATATACCAAAGTAGAACAATAATAAGTTGCAAGAGAAAGATTTCTTGTATATCACTTAACTTTCTTTTTTTTCCAATAGGATAATGCGTTATAAGTCACTCTTTCCTCTTTGGTATCACGCCATTCTACGATTTACAGTAGTAAAGTTTCTCTATTAACTAATTGGATATAAAATATATTGTCAAAAGATTGAAAAATTTATATTTCGACGTTTGAAATCAACCGTTTCTAAGATGATACAGTAATATCTTTATGCCCTTACAGCAGTGATGACGTGTATTTGATATAATTTTAATATTCTAAATAGCAAACAATGTTTTTCTACAAGTAATGCTACTTGAATAATGAATTCTTTTATTTACAAACAATTTTAAATGTTAATGTAGTATTTTCGTACTTTGATGCATTAGCAGAGGCAGCAATAATGGATGGCCTACTAGTAGCAACAGCAGCAGTAGTAGTAATATTACAAGCAGCAATAATAATACTAGCAGAAGAAGTAGTAGTATTAAAGCAGCAGTAATAATACTAGCAGAAGAAGTAGTAGTATTAAAGCAGCAGTAATAATAATACTAGCAGAAGAAGTAGTAGTATTAAAGCAGCAGTAATAATAATACTAGCAGAAGAAGTAGTAGTATTAAAGCAGCAGTAATAGTATTCTCAGCAATAGCAACAGTAGTACTAGCAGGAATAATAATAGCATAACAGGTATTATTCAAAAATGCTATTTTTACGAATAAAGGTGAAAGTTTATGTAATATAATGAGATTCAATGTTAAGGGGTCTTCTTACCTAGACCTTGTGGACTTGATTAGAGGAGCGACTTCCAGATAGGGAATATGCAGATATTTTTATACTCCTGTGAGGTTTGATAAGTCCTGGTTTGTTTTGAATTGTCTTAAATATAAAAAGGCGCTGTATATAATAAAGTATTGAGGGAATTTGGGATAAAACAGATGCGTCAAGCTTCACTTAAAAAATTTTATAATTATAGAAATGGCTTCAGGACTTTGTATAATGATAAAAAAAAAACGTAAGCTTTGTTATAAACTTCATTTAAAATTATTAAATATTAGAGAGATTCTGGTGAATTTTACAAATTAATTGTTCGGCTTCTGAAGTTAGCACTACAACAAATGTGGCACTAAAACGAAACACCTCAAATAATAGGAATTATATACTATAAATTAAGTCCACACCCAAGTATGAGTTTGAGTTCGGAAGTCACGTTATTTATGTTGTAACAATGACATTTACATTGCAAAATAGTACTGTACATTTTAATAATTCGCAGACACTAAAGGTTTACTTGAGTTGAGTACACTATTTAGAGGAGAGCTACATCGAGGTTTGACTGTATAATTGTGTATTGCTGTAAAGATTACCGTGAAGGATTCAATAATACTGCAAGGACAAGTTTTAAGTAAGAATTCTGTACAAATAGCTTACTTACAATTAAATTAACGATTTTTTCAGTGTTTTTTGTACAGATAATTAACCGCAATATTGTGAAAAATTCGTAACTTAATTACATTTAAATTACGTTTAATTACAGCGTTATTTCACGTGTTAAGCAATGTTATTAAACAAATTTAAGAAATTTTATTTATTTTTTATTAATTAACAAAAATAGGAATTAATTTGTAATAAAATAAATTTATTTTTGAATTTATTTAGAAAAAAATCTAAATTATTCAGTGTTATTTACAGTAAACAATTTATGAAGAAATATATACATTTTAACTAATTAAAATTCTTATTTTAATATTCTAATATCTATAAATTAATCGATTAGTCGAAAAAATAGATTTTAAAAATCGATTTTTCTACTGTTTATCAACTTTATTGTTGTAAAATACCCAAATTTTTTAAAAATTTTTAATATACGAAAATATGTTTAAATTACGTAAAAAATATAAAATTTTGGCTCCAATACACTTTTAAAATTAAAAATAATTAATATTAATTGTCTTCAAAAGATGCCAAGATAACGTATAATACGTCATAACAATGGCTAAAAATCCCCCAATATTAATTATAAATGCACAACTTCGTTAAATAATAACAAAGCTAATTTTATGTGCTTCACTTAGGGATTTATAACAGAAATCAAGAAAGATGTTTATACAAATAAATCTCCAATTAAAAATTAATGATTACATAGAAAATAATAATGTCATGTAAGTTAATTACCCCACAATTTGAAGTCGCCACAAAAGCAATAATAATAATTTTATTCATTAAATTAATACAAAATTATTGTTTCATTATAAGAATTTCACGATTTATTAGTGTAATTGTTGACATTTTTATTAAAATTAATTAATTTCGTCGTCTGTTTTATGTTATTATAATTACTAAATTAGAATTTATGTAAGGTCAAGTCAATATTTGAATGCTTAAACTTTAATGCTCATCAATGATCGTGCGGATGAAACCACGATGGTTGTTGGTCGCGGGTTCGCACCTGATCAATAGGTTGCAAGCAGTGGAGTTTCCCGGGTTTTTTTTTCCATGTGCCTAACAGCCTAATATTAGCATCTCCACATAGAATGACCCCTGGCAGATCGCTCACACGTTGCATTGCATGACCCGTCAAACCAAAGACTCTGGTTAATTGGATTCACTGTTAATGGAATTGCTGTTATATTTAAACTGAATTTACACATATTTACATTAAACACATACTATATTTATGTATATATAGTCTTAAAATTTTAGAAACCCAACGGGACCGTAAGCTCAGACCTCGGACACAGGGGTCTTCACTACAAACGAGTGTCCCTACTCCTCATTTGTAGCGAACTTGTGTCATATCTCAACTCTCTCAGCCTATACTTTACCATAATTATTAATTTTATATATGAGCAACACACGAAAAAGAAGATGATGATGGTGGTGGTGGTGAAGGAGAATATGAAGAAGGTGGTGATAAACCCGATGCTAAAGAAGAAAAAGATGAACTGCGATAATGAAGAATACAATTTATTAATGCCATAAAGCAAATTTCCAATACATTTTTAAGATGGATACAATTAAGAAAAATGTCATTTAATCATTATTTTGACAATTTTTATGATAAAATAGTAAAATAAAATTGAAAAAGTCTCTCATAAGAACAAAAGATATCACCGGTTAAGTGCAGGAGCATAAAAGTTAATGTTGCAAATAGAATTATCAGATTTACCCATTTGGTTTCTTGATCTCTGGTGGAAAATAGCGAGAAAAATCAAGAACAGAATAAACAAAAGCTTACTTTAATAACTTTTATCGTACTTTCTTTCCTTTTGTTTCGATTCACCAATGTTTTATAACGTTTACGTTGCAAGAAAATTGCACTTTATTTAAGTAGAATTTCATGATAAAATATTTTTTATCATTCCGTATGAGGGCCTAACTCTTTTTACTTCAATTGAAATTTACTATGAACTGTTTAAATAAAATAATTTCTAATAAAAAAATAAAAAATTATAATCATTTATGGCTTAATTTTAATATATTTTAAGTATTCCACGAGAGAAGATGCGAATCATTCGTTTAAACGATCCGCATGGGATTCTAATTATAGATTTCGCATTGTATCTAATTTTATGGAATAAATCTCTACAAATTATACATTAAAATTGTAGTTTCTTTACTATAAATTTATAAAAATAATTAATATTTGAATTATATATTTTTAGGACTTTAAAATAAATTATTCATCTCTATCGTTGATATAAATTGTTAAGATGATTATAGTTAATTTGAAAAATTACTGAACAGAAATAAAACTATTAACTGTTTACTAATCGAAGAAAAATAAATTATAAGATTTAATTTACCTTTTGGAAATAATTTACGTGAACTGGCGGGTCTAAATTTTGAAATTACCGGTGAACAGATGCAATTGATGATTTGGAGAATGCATTTCAAACCAGAAATAATTGAAAAATTGATTACATAATACGTGTTTTCACGTCATTTTCATAAAAATATAATATTAAAAATGTTCAATTTATTATTATTTCAAATCATTTCAGATCTGTAAACACATAGACGGGCGTTTTCTCATGCCCACCAGTGGCCGAGTGGATAAAACCAACTGACACTAATACCTGTACTGTAGTTAGTCGCGGTGTTCGATCCCGAAATGGAGATGGTCACGTGGAGTTTTCCAAGTGTTCTTCAAGTGTTTAACACCTAAATAGGCCTAGTGTTTCCCATAGAAAGTACAGTACATCTGGGAGGCATAGATTTGTGGGTCCCAGACGGGGTTCGAACTTTAGTAACCTTCGAAATTCTTATGTAAACAACAAGACTCGGAACTGTTCGAGTATGTGTTAAATTTCTGTCAAGGGCTTAGCGGAAGACAAACTCTAACACGAGCTCTCATAAATAGGTAAATCATTGACTCGAGAGTCCATAAAATGTTGGCTGAGATAAACCTTTTCGAACAATAAAAGAGAGAATTTTTGATAAATGAAAGATGAAAATAACCGTTAAAATTCTTAGACGTCAAAAATGGTATAACAACGGCCTGAATTATAAATGCAGGTGTTGGTGTTATAATTATAAACAATTGCCGGGCAGAGTCGATAAACAGGTATCAAATAGACACCTCGAATCGGACCTTTCTCGCGACCCGAAGGGGTTTCGTCTTGCACCTGGAGACAAAGGAGAGACCAATCGGGAAGCGAGGAATGGGACGAGGGACCAATCCGAAATGCGAATAGAGGAAAAAACCCTATAAAAATCGGGATTTCAAGGTCGAAAGACAGTCTCCTCTGGATTAAGCCAAGAGTCTCCTCGTTATTCGGATAACGGTCGTGATCCGTATTGAGTTGTGTCGTCGCCATCAAGATAGAACTCCGCTGCACCATATCCCCGATCGTCAGTCTGTCCAGCGATCTCCTCTCGTCCGCCCCGGGGCTGCGACCGACGCCGAAGTTCTCGTCTGGATTAATGAAAGACTGTCGATTGACGATGTAAGCACTAATGTTAACAAATAAACGATTTTCGTGTGAAAAACACTTTTGATCATTCGCCTCCTCCGTCACGACCCACCGGGTCGTGCTATCTCCACCGACCCGGTGGAGATAGCACCGGGTCGGTAGCGATGGAAGGCTACCTTACAATTGCTCACCTGTTACTTTGCCTTATCCTATTACATCCTGCATTTAATGAAAATGAAACAAAGGGACACTGTTATTGCCTAAATTAGGCCAGGAGACGGCCGAATATTGATACTGAGAGGACTCATGTATGCATTAATTAAGGGCTTTTAAACCATAAAAATCACCATAAACTACGTTGAGTTGGCCTCAAAACGATTATTTTGCGCCTTTATGTTATAGTAATAACAGTGTTTAGTCTATCAAATGTAGTTATACTTAGTCAAAAATATTATTTTCCATTCGAAAAAAGTTAAAAAAAAATTAATCAACGGGTTGCGTAACTTTCAAGGTAAAATACAGTAGAGCATCGATTATCCGACCCCCGATTAACCGATCGCGTTCTAGTCGGCAAATTCAAATGTCCGCTAGTGATGTGGCGCTACAATATTTGGTTATGTCTTGGCTACTTTAATATTATTTTTGTTAAATTTTTGCATGTTTTAGCTGGCAGCACTGGCTGTTCATGAAAGGGAGGCTAGTATTTAAACCAGGCCTAATACACTATACTAATAATGTATTTTTTCATACTTTTCGGTTATCCGACTTTTCAGTTATCCGACCAACCCCAGTCCCAATTAAGTCGGATAATCGATGCTCTACTGTAATTTAAAATTTTCTGCGGCGCCATCTGTTATTATATTTTATTTTAAAAAGGTTTTAAATTATTAGTTATTATAAAATGACAAAAAGCTTAATTTTGAAGGTAGGGATGAGTTTTCTAAAAAATTATAAATGATAATAAAGGGTAAAATCTCAATTAAGTCCGACCCCATTCGAAATCTGACACGTGCCCTCCTCTATTTCGTGATCCGTTCGACCTTTAACCACCAAAATTTAGCATCATCAATGCTCTTAATACACAAACTTCCCTGCAAAATTTCAGAAATTTTCGACAAAAGACACGGCAGTTATTAAGCTTCAAATTGAGTGAATACAATCGTGCCCCCACACTAATATCCATACATACAGCGGAAAAAACCCTCAAATTGTTTGCATTCTTCGACGTTTGAAGGTCCCCTGAATCCAAAAATGTAAAAATCTTAGGGAGGAAGTCATTTTTTGATAGATCATTACACTTTTCTTCTGTTATAGACCTATATAACAGCAGGGAAAGTAAAAATTATACAAATCTTTTCTAGTCACGTTTCTAGTATAAAAATCTGTTGTAACACAGTGTTGTTTATTATACTAAGTGTTTTTAGGTGTTACATTAAGTAGCTAAGCCGTAATTACCTTAAAAGCAATAGAAATGAGGTATATATCTATACATATCCCATTGGGCACGGGAATAAAAACACTTCACCCGTTAAGGTGACACTTGTAGCCACTTAAAGAATTCTAAACTACACCCCTTCGCTTCTAAAAAAAAAAAAATATATAGTAAAATAATTTAATTTAAAACAGCAACCTTCTGTGGAATCTGTGCGAGTAAATTGTGAGGTGAATTTAAAAAAGGGTGCAGATATAAAAATGTACATTACGTTGTTAGCTATCACTTGGATTTAACCTTAAGGTCGAACACACGACACGCTTATCGATTTTTACCTTACATTTATCGAAAGTGTAAAGGCCACACGTCTGGATTACGAGCGCATTTACGTGAACGTAATACGTATTTAAATGAGGACTGATTGATCATCACGCTCTTCATCCTCTCCTCTTAAAATGGAAGAATTTATAGGAATTATATAATAATATTTTATTATTATAGGCCTAAAAGGAATGGTCGAAAAGACGAGTTGATGTATTTTTGACAAAAAATAAAAAAATAAACATAGAAATAGAAAAGATGTTGGTCTCGGTTTTCTTTCAACCCCCAAAGGCAGATGTTCTGATAGATAAATGGTTGAACTTATTTCGATCGATGGAAAAATATTTAGCTAATGTTTTTTTTCCTGTATACACACACTTTATAACGTAATATTTCGTTTCTTGTGTAAATTTTTAAGACATTTTAATGCGATAAAATGCGAAATTTGCGTGTGATGTATGTATTTCCCCCAGGAACTTTATGTATGTAAATTAATTTTTTTCTTTAGTAATCACTGACAGTGAGAGGATAAAACCATTGCTGGTCGCGGGTTCACACCTCATTAACAGGATTTTTTTTCACTAATCTACTAGTGGCTGATGAATGCGTAAAACCACTGAACACCGGTCGCGGGTTCGCATCTCACTAAAAGCGCTGGAGTTTTACACGTGTCTAACATGCAGTTTGCCATAGAAGGTCCTCTTGGAGGCATTCCCCATGCGTTTAGTTATCCAATCCAATTCCTCTATGATAATATAGAGACGTCTGTACAGCCTAAATATAAATTAATTATCTTTTATAGGTTCATATAAGTCTATAGAAAGTAATTCATTAACATAAACCTTTTATAATCCATAACCCTAGATATATTAAATTGGCCTGTAGTAAATTGAATACACTGTGATTTTAAGTGTGTTTGTTCACGTGTTATGTATATTTTAAACCATCATAAAGGTCACTTTTTTGGAGAAAAATCGAGATTTTTATCCTTCAATTTTCCATTCTTTTTGGTATAATTAATATATTCTACTCATGATTTATTTATAAATCTTAAATACAATTCGCAAATACCAGCTTTGCTTCTGTAGTTTCAATCACTAGCTAACTTTTAACCTTTAACCTGATGAAAACTTTGGATAAGTCACCATAAATCTGTAAACAAAGCACTTTTAAGGGTTTAATACTTAACAAATAACCGTAAAAATAATAAATTCCTTTATTAAAGCTGTTATGTGACTTGATAGAACGTGACAAAGTTGAGTAAACTTTACTCTTAAAATTCAGAAGCACGTTACCGAAGTAATAAGATCTTCACCCCGTTCCATAAATATAAATCATGAATGAATACGTGTTACATAACTTATATTTCGTGACTGTATATTATAAATATTTACTGTAAAGCTATGTTTTTTTATGTGAAATATTTATTTAAAAATCCAACAGCGAGTTGAGTAACTCTGTTGGCTGTTGAGATTTTATTTAAAAAATAACTTTTATATTATTAATCATAAGAAATAAAATTGCATGTGGCGCCATCTGCTATAAGATTTTGTTATAAAACTCTTCAAATTATTAATTATTATAAAATGGCAGAAAGCTTAATTTTGGGGTAGAGATGAGTTTTATAAACAATGTTAATAACGAGTGAAATCGTCATTAATTCCGACCCCTCACGAGATATGACACGTGACCCCTTTTACCGCCCCACCTTCTGGACCTTTAACCACCAAAATTTAATAGCACCTACGTCCCTTATCAGTGTCATAGCTAAAGTCATTGGAGCCAAGGTAAGATTCTGAATCGCTGCGCTGATTGCACCCTCCAGGGTTTGCGCTCCTGGCGTGTTCCAGGCCCTAGCCTGGCATGCACCAGGGTGCAACTTATAGGCCTACACAAGTTACCGTGCCAAATTTAGTTTCTTAATCATTACCCTATTCTTTATTCCAAAATTAATGTCAAAACTTGCCACTGAGGCAATTTTGGCTTTTTGGTTGTCTGCCAAGATCTTAATTCCTGTAAAGTTTGGTTGCCTGATCACTTAAAAAGGACAATACCACAGGGCACGTGAGAAGCATCACAGAAGATGAACACACTGTTCATCACGTTCTGTGATTACTGTTTATAATGGATACTAACGTCTCTTTATATCACGAGTGTCTTGTACGGTAAAAATAAAAGATTTGTTGCTTGTAGCGCCAAAAGTGCCACAGCGATGAGATTTGCTACAAACTGTTTTTATACGGAAATGTCTTTTGCATATCCTGACATGGCTGCAATTGAGTAATAAACATCTCTATAGACAGCGTTAAATAGGGGTACGATAATTCGTTACATAAAAATTTCTGTTTAGGATCACAAAAATACAAGATTTCTTACAAATAAAATTATGCAAGTTGGTGTAATAGAGCAATTTTATTAAGGATTTTACAACCTGGAGTTTTCTTGTTTTATATAGGTTAATGACCAATCTCCATGCTGCTAAGGAAACAAAAGTGCTGTTAGGTGTTTTTTTCTCTTATTTTACAAGAAATAAAAAGAACTATTCCGTTAGAAAGAAATATATATGCAGTTCGCCATTAATCATCTTCAAACAACGTTAAATAAGACATTTAGACTTTTGACCTTTTTAATTAAACAGTATTCATAAATAACAATAAAGATAAGATTATTTATATTAAGTACACTCTACTCCATTAAATTTCTTAAAAGAAAATTTGTGAATTTAATAATAAACAAAATATCCTTTAAAAAACTTCCACTTGTCATCCTACTATGCGCGATCGTTTATAATTGAGTCCACTTCATATCTAAACTCCTTCACCGAAACTTTCATAAATTAAACAGAATAATTTAGCATCACAAATAACAAAAGAATACTGAGTAAAGTTTATAAAAATTACTTCTAAAACAAAATATCATAGAAAAATCTTTAAACCCAGCAAACACCAAATAAGTGTAACTCGATTGTGTTTTTCAACCGTGTTTATTCAACATTACAAGTTTCAGTTTGTCTTTGCAAAGTAAACTAAATGAAATATATCGAAATTGTTGAGGTATTTAGATTTAAGTAGTAGATATTTAAGGAGATTTAAGAGTATTCTTTCTATTCCAGCATCACTTATCCTTACTCCCACGTGGCATCTGATGAAGGTGGCATCAAGGATTTAGTTTTTCTCAAGTAGAGGTTCCACCTATTTTCTTATCTACAAATATATATATAATAGAGGCTGCTATATATACAAGTATGGCAACCTATCAAGCTCTTGTAATGTCGAGAAATACAGAAATGTTGGGGTTGTTTCTGTATGTATGGATATTAGTGTGTGGGGGGCACGATTTTGTTCAACCCCTTTGAATCTTAATAACGCCTGTGCTTTTTGTCGAAAATTTCTGAGATTTCGCAGGGTGGTTTGTGTATTACGGACATTGTTGATGTTAAATTTTGGTGGTTAAAGGTCAACGGGATGGGGAGATAGAGGAAGTCACGTGTCATATCTCGAGTGGGGTCGGACTTAATAAAGATTTTACTCTTTATTACCATTTACATTTTTTTAAAAATAAAACTTATCTCTACCCTGATATTAAGCTTGCTATTTTATTATAAGTAGTAATATAAAAAATTTAAAAAAATTTTGATAACAGATGGCGCCACACACAATTTTAACTGTCGCTGGTAAAGTAGCAAACTGGTTGCTGGATTTTTTTAAAAGAAAGTATTTATACTTTAAAGTAATTTTAAATTGTTTTAATTAAAAACTTTCCTTTTTTCTATTTGTCTACTTCTTTAGCCTTATTTGACAGTAATCTCTTGGAAAAAGTTAAAAATTTCTTGCTTTTTCTTCACTATTAGAAAAATAAAATACTTTTAAAAAATAATGTTTTGTTTTTAAAATTTTCTTAAACTATTATTGTACTTAAATTTTATCTGTTTAAAATTAAAAATATAAATTTTTATGATAGTATAGCTGCTACAGAACCCGAGAGGGTCCTGATCCTCTGATGGATTCGGGTTCGAATCCCGCTCGGGCTATCAACTTTTTACAGGCGATCTATCTTAGATATTCAGGTCCTATCCGGCCACCCGTATTGTGGGCCTGATCGATGCTAAAGAAGGCTTTCTTATTGCGAAAACAGTCTTATAAGTAAGCTAATATTGCAGATTAAACATAAATCTTTCATTAAAATATTATTAATATTAGAATAAATGTACTGTAATTTATGTAAATGTGTCCTGAAGCTAAAGTGGGTATATTTTATGTATCACATCTAATTTGAATAATAATTATTTGTGTAAAGCATTGATATTATATAAATTTAACGGTAGGAATATTGCTATATTAATAATTTCTTTAGAGTACGTTAAAAGCCCGAATGTAATAAATAATTTAAAGTAAAATTTTCACACTATAAAGCTAAGAAATTGAAATTTAAATGTCAGTAACAATAAAATACTATTAAATAAATATTTTGGCTAATTTTGTCATTTAAATGCCAATAGAAATTACTATAATTAACAGAATCATTATTGTTTTTACAGAAAAAAATGCTGGCAGTAAAGAATGCTGGACTTTCCCCAGTATTCTTTATTTGTTTTCGTTCTTAGTAATTGTTACCATTATCTTTGTTTTCAGATTGATTCGGGAAATATTAAGAGGATGGGGTCATATTTCCCGAACTAAGGCTCCGATTTTCTTGAAAATTTCTAGAAATATTTCCCATCAATACACAAATCTCTCTGCAAAATGTCGGAAATTTCCGATATAAGGCACGGGAGTTATTAATCTTCAAAGTGGATGAACAAAATCTTTCTCCACACACGCTGACATCCATACATACACCCTTGATTCAACCAAAACTGTAAAAATCTTGGGGAATCATTTTTTGATTGATTGCCATACTTTCCCTCTGTTATATAACAGCCAGGAAAGTAAAAAATATGAAACAAATCGGTTTAAAATCGAACTTCTATAGTAATAAAGAACAACTGAAAATTGTAGAATTCTCTACATTTCTGAATTCAATCGAATTTCGATATTCACACATCAGTTCTATCGTGTGAGAAACATCATATCGATCCCCTCCCTGTCCAAGATAATAAAGCTTTGATGACGTTTTACGAACTGTCTTACAGTGTATAAAATATGACCGAACAATGAAAATGACACATGATATAGCCACAAAGAATCGGAAACTATTACTCATTACAAATAATATTATTCGGGGAGAATCTAGTAAATTAGGAAACTAGCAAATACATGATACAGCAAGTAAACTGCTACATTAAGAGAAATATCACAAAATTTAATATTTGGCAACCCTTTTTTGGTGTTTTTATAACAATTTATTTTATCATTAGACAAGAGATTCGAATAGACAAGTGCATTCTTAATTGCATTTCCTATAGCAAAGATTTAAATCTGGTAACATTCTACGCGGTTACATTTGTAAATGGTTTTATGGTGCTTGGCTACGCCTAGAAATTCTTTAAATATATTTATAAATAACCGTTCTGTATGTCTGTTCGTAGTAACGCTGATAAATGGCAAGCTCGCTTCGGTAATCGTCATAAGAATTGAGGACGTTGGATGTAATAACGCTCTACTTTCAAACTTTCGGAAATATTGATGGCTATTTTCTGGTTTATTTACTCGATTTTATTCTATTCTTTTCATATTTATTTTCTTTTACATTTCAGTTTTGTTTCTTTTTCCTTTTGTGAAAAATTTCAAATAAAATGCTTGATTTTTAAATAGAATAACTTTGAAAATATTATTAAATTTGCATTTATTTAAATATTTTAAAATGTTTATATTGTATTACGTAATAATGCGATTTATTATTGTATATTTTTTGCAATAATGTAAATATTTTTATTCGTAATTATTGTATAATAGAAAAATATTTTTTTGTCGCTATTATTACGTAATAAAGAAGATTTGATGTTGTTACGTATTAATTATCACCATCATCACCGTAACCATCACACCACCATCATCAACATATTCATAAACATCACAATAATCATTATACCAATTATCATCATCACCACCATCACATCATTGCCACCATCACAATCACATTATCTCCATCATCACTACCATCATCATCACCATCACCATCACCATAACACCATCACCATAACACCGTCATCATCACCACCATCATCATTACCACCATTATCTCCATCATCAGTACCATCACCACCATCATCTCCAGGGGTGGCCAACTTTTGTATACATAAGATCTACTTTTTATCTTAAAAATGCGTCGCGATCGACTTGTTGTCATAGGCATAGTGTAAGTGGGGAGGGGGAGGTGTGAAATACATACTATGTTTATACACTGTGTTTCAGTACGTGGTGCACTGCTTGTGAGTCGAGTCATAACTGCATGCATACTGTTGTGTTCAGTTACAAATATAATACATTAAATCAAGTCATCGCGAGCGATCGACCAAAATTGGCTTGGCGATCGACCGGTCGATCCCAATCGACTTGTTGGCCACCCCTGATCATCTCCATCGTCAGTACCATCACCATTACATCATCGTCATCATCACCATCATCATCTCCATCATCACCATCATTACTACCATTATCGCCATCATCATTACCATCATCATCATCATCACCACAATCACAATCACATCATCTCCATCATCATCATTTCGATCATCACTATCATCATCTCCATCATCACTATCATCACCACCATCATCTCCATTATCACAATCATTACAATCACATCATCTCCATGATCATAAATATCACCATTACAATCATCAAGAAATTATATTTCCCGGAATAAAACTGGGCCGATGTTCATACGGGAAAGAAAATAGTCCTGTGTTTATTACGAACAAGAACAATATATATATAAAGAAGAGTGTCGTTTATCCGAAAGTCGGTTAACCGAAAGCTTTCCAGTTGGACTGTGTCGTTCTGAATCGAACGTTTTTGATACTAGATTAACTTCTAAAGTATAATTTTTTTGTTTTTGTATTTTTCAATATATTTATTTTGTTTGTACAAAATAAAGAAATAATTTTTAACGATACAATAGCCTCGATTATTATTATAAAAATTTTCGTTAAGCTTAAAATAGACGAAAATTCAAAACGAAGCGACACGCAACGGAGAAAAATTTCAACATTGGATAGGTTAATATATTTTTTCGAGCATAATCGGTTATCCGAACAACCTGTCCCCAATTGATTCGGATAAACAACGCTCTACTGTATTTGTAATTTTCTAATGTATGTTGTACATATAAGACATGTATAAAATTGAAATTTCCAAACTTTTACGAAAAATTCCAGATTCTTTATAAAAAATAAACGACAAACGTCACACGACGTCTATGACGCCATGTTTGAATTTTCAAATTTATTTAATCCTTTTCGGGTGTACTATAGATTACCACCTACGAAATTTTAGGACTTTGATTATGTATTTGAACTCAGGGGACCGAGACGAGTTCAACGGTACCCTATTTTTGGACCGGAGACGAAAAATAAAAAAGTTATACTTTTTTTAATGCTCTCATGAAGAGGCACCATAGTTGCTAGTACTGCCATCTTGTGGTAAAGTCTGCGAACCATGACGTCGGACTACGGTCATCTCCAGGAGGGTTAAACACGCGATACGAGAGCGGAGAGAGCGACGCGACTTCCGATCATCGCGCGATCGCCATTTCGGTTAATGTTACTTAAGGCAGCGAACATGGCGGCCGTTCCCACTGTTTGTGCTCCCGACTGACCTCCCGGAGAGGAGCCGCCGGCAGGCCGCCATGTGCTAATCGTCACTAGTTATTGATTCACGGTAGTTCTTGAACAAAGTAAAAAAAGAGGGAAACGTCTATTAAAGGCAATTTTAACGGCAAGCGACGCGACTCCCCATCATCGCGCGATCGCTGGAAAAAAGTATGATAACTTTTTTATTTTTCGTCTCCGGTCCAAAAGTAGGGTATCGTTGAACTCGTCTCGGTCTCCTGAATTCAGATATATACCCAAAGACCCGAAATTCCATAGGTGGTAATCTATAGTATCCCCCTTATTTTCAAGGCAAAGGGGCAGAGTGATACACATTCAAGCTCTAGTGCGTGGCCTCTATTCTTACGCTAGGAAATACTGTACTACAGAAAAATCGAAAGAATTTTTATATTTTTATTTATTACGTCACAATAAATGTTAAACAATTTATTGTGAGGTAATAAATGAAAAAATAATATTCTAAATGTAAATAAAATTTTAATATTTAATTATTATTATTATCACGAGAAAAAAACTGCAAAATTGGCAATTAAAATAAAATTAAAATGAAGAAATTTTCATTATTACATGTAACAACAATTATTAAATATTATTAAATAATAAGATTTTAATTTATGTTTTATTAAGCAAAATTAATTACAATTAGCCATAATAAAAAAAAATAATTGTAATTACCATTATTAGGCAGCAATAAACATTAAATATAATGTTATTTAATAATAAATTTCCATTGTTACTATTTAACAATTGAAAATAATCGCAAAATACGTAACAATAAAAATTAACAATGAAAATATATCGTTAAAAATGTAAATAATTTATATTTATATGTATCATTGTTACGTAAACACTTGTTTATTTTATCAAACATTTGTAAACAAAACACGAAAATAAAATTTAAAAAAATCCCAACAAGAAGTTGCGTAACTTTCCTGGCAAGAGTTAAAATTGCTTGTGGCGCCATCTGTTTGATTGTGATTTTACTAAAACATCTTTTTATATTATTAATTATTATAAAATGTATAAAGCGTAATTTTGAGGGTAGAATTTTTAAAGAAGTGTATGCTAATAACGACTAAAATCTTCATCAAGTCCGACTCCACTCGAGATACGACACGTGATTTCCTCTATCTTTCCACCCGGTCGACCTTTAACCACCAAAATTTAACAGCATCAACCACCCTAATAAACAAACCTCCCTGCACAATTTCAGACATTTTCGATAAAGGGCATAGGAGTTATTAGGCTTTAAAGTGGGTAAATACGATCGTGAATATAATTATAATTTTAAAATTAAGACAGAATAATTTTTGTGTGCTGCCATCTGTTGTTTGATTTAAGTAATAATTCTTTAAGTATTTTTATTTAAAAATTCGACAAATAATGGAATTTAATTAAGTATATATTTATAAAATGAAGTAAAAATAAATTTTAAAATATATTTATTAAATAATAAAATCATTTAAACTTAATTAAAATCGACATTTCTCATTATTACGCAACAATGTTAAAAATTCATTGAATTCAACTGTAGTTAAATTAATTTTTACGTAATAATAAGAAGAAAATTTAAAAAATTTTTCTTATTATTACGTAAAAATTTCATTTAAAAATTATTTTTAATTATTATTATTATTATTATTATTATTTAATAACAATTAAAATTTATATTTAAAAATTAATTTATTAGCCATAAACACGTCATAAAGAGAAGAATAAACAGCTATTATATATCTATAAATATATAAAGATAGAGAAGTTTGTAGAAATTATTTGTCATAAAATGATGTAAAATAAGAGGGAATTACACAAAATATTCTAGTAATGAACCCCCTCAAATGGTATAAGATGACGAAAAAGGTCAAGTACAACGTAACAAGATAGCGTAACAGTAAGTTATCTAGTTGTAAAATTGTGTTGAAATTTATGTTACATTGTGTAGAAACACTAGAGTAAAAAGTAAAATAGGGGGAAAATATAGTTTCTAAGTGTACAATACACGAATATATTTGTATGAGGAAATAACGTTTTTTAACACTATATAAATAAGAGTGGTAACTTTATTGATGAAGAAATGAAGCCATAATTAAAGTTCCTCTATTATGGGCTGGCCATGTAGAGTTTTCCGGAATTTTTCACGTTTTTAAAACGCAAATACGGGCCATTTTCCTATAGAAAGTCTTTCCAGGAGGGTTAACCCATGACCAACTACAAGTGACTAGTAGTGTTACCCACTCGGCCACTGGTTGGCAATTAAATTAATTTATAATTTCTAAACTTCAATACGACTCATAAAATATATTTATTTAGTTAATAATAGTTTTTAAAATTATATAGCAAGGCCTCCCCTTAGCAGAAGGTAATTTAAAAACGAAGCTAATGCTATAATTATAACAAATGTTTAAAAAATACCATTAAAATGTCAAATTAATAATTTCATTTTATAAATTACTTGAAGTTAGAATCTTATTTTAACAATTATTTTTAAGTTTCGAGTGATTAATTATGTAAAAATCTAGAGTTGATTATTTTATAACAGATAATAAATTAAGCACAGTCCTTTTAATTATATTTATTAAAATTTATTAATTTTTAAAGGTAATATTTATATAATACTGTATAAACTCGTAAGGAGAAGAGCTAGACTACAATTGAACACTAAAACAACTCATCAACTTAATTTATAACATACTTAAAAATTACCCTATTAAGTGCATGGGTTTTTTATGATGTTACATTTAAGGCTAATAATAGCCTGGCTGATTAGTGTCCCAGTATATAGAACTGGTAGTTTAGTCGTGGATTCGCACCTCGCTACGTTGGAGTTTTTTGGGTTTTCTTTGCGTTTGTAACAGCTAAATACGTGTCGCTTTCCCATAGAAAGTATGCCAGATCGCTTGCATATTATATTGCCGTATACGAACAAACTTATAATATTCTACGGGTTGTTTTAATGTTCAGCTGTGGTCTTGTTCGCTCTATTTTTTTAACATAACTACCTAGTTTTTTGAGGCTCTTATCGTGGCAATTGATAATAAAATCGAAATCTTGGTAATAGACAGCTGCGGCCTTCTTGGATGTCTTTGTCAAATTGTAAGAGGCTCAATTTATCAGGAGTGCTCGATAATCATTACCCCACATTGCCATCCTGCCTATAGAACTAATTTGGAATAGGATAAAAACAATGTAGAAATGCATTTTCTAAACTAGGATGCTGGAAGAGAAACGCGAGATTGAGAAGTAAGAATCGTTTACTTTCGTGTTGCACGATCAATTTTCTGGAGCTTAGAGCTTTAAACTTGTTGTGTTAGGGAAGATTTTTTTATGTTTGTACAGTACATTTATTATCTGTATACAACAAGCAGCGGATATTGTATGCAGCATTGTAAACAATGAAAGGTGATGTATGTGAATACGGTATATGGAGGAAGCGCAGCTTTGCAGAATGACGAAGTTTCAACGAGGCTGTAATAAGAAAAGTCTGCATTACAATTGCTAAACATACAATAAACCAGTGGAAAAAAAAAGCGAAAGGTAAATAAAACGATGACTTTCAGATTATTATTATATTTTACAATTTATACTCGGAAATATATAAAAAATTACAACAGAAAGGTACCACTGTGTTATAAGTTTTATCTGTTGTAATCATAAAAAATATCATTTATATCTATATAAAATATTCTTTCTATTTTCATTGAGTAGCATTTTCTTTCACGTAATGCTGATTTTTGCCCTGGATAGAAGCCTAAATCAAGGATAAGGAACATCGGCATCCTATCCATGAGGTGCTGTGGTGCTGCAGCATCCCCTTGATACAGAAGTAATCAGTTTTATTATTCTAAAATAAAAGCAAATATAATAAATCGTATTGCATGAATTCAATTAGGCTAGATTAGCAAATTAATTCTAAGATAATTGAATAATGACGGGGCCACGTGTCTCACCCTATTAAAATTCAAGTAAATTGATTTTAAAAAATCATTAAAAAAATTTAAAGAATTCAAATAAATAAACTGAACGTAAACTTGAAATTTTTAATAAAAAATTTATTATATAAAAATATTAGAAATTAAAGAAAATCTCAACAAATATTTTAAGGAGATTCAGCACATATTTTTTAACAATTCGATAGGATCTATTGTAGTCGGGAGGGAGACGAGCCATCATCTATTTTGTAGAATCTATCTTAACAGAGAGTAATGATATAACCATTGACATCTACAGATAGGGCCTATATCCTATCTAAAGGTGATGAATGATACTGCTGAAAATTCTATGAAGAAAATAGGAAAATATATGTGATGATAACTGTATTCTACATTTTAATTTTTAGTTGAAAAAATTGTTAAAACATTATTAAAATATTTTAAGTAATTAATTAGATAAAATTAGTAAAAAAAATATAGAAAAAATGTGATAAAGAAAATAATTGATAATATTTTATTAAAAATTGGACTAATAAAAAATTAACAATAAAATGAAAAATCCAGCAACGAGTTGCTTAAATTTCCAGGCAACATTTAAAACTGCGTGTGGCGCCATCTGTTATATTTTATTATAAACATTTAATATTTTTAACTATTATAAAATGGCAAAAAGCTTAATATTGAGGGTTTTCTAACAAATAGTACATGGTAATAACGAGTAAAATCGTCATTCAGTCTGACCCTACTGGAGATACACACGACTCCGTTTATCTCTCGACCTTTAACCGCCAAAATTTAACGTCATCAATCCCCTTAATACACAAACCTCTCTGCCAAATTTCAGAAATTTTCGACAAAAAGTACAGGAGTTATTAAGCTTCAAACAGGGTGAACTAAATCGTGTCCTCCCTACACACACAACATCCATACATACAGATAAAATTAATTAAAAAAATATAAGCACAAGATTAAAATTTCTGGTTGAAAATTCTTTCTGTTTTAATTCCAGAAAAAAATTGCAAAAATTAAGTAAAAGATTCGAAGTTAATTTATCGACTGTGAAGTGATAGGGGAAGATATTGGAAAAAACTTCGAAAAATACAAAAAATTAGGGGTCAATCCCCTAATCTTTTGTATTTTTCGATGTTTTAAGGTCCTCTGATTTCCAAAAAGTCAAAAGTAACAGGGAATTCCAAATCTATCCGAAAAGGAGGATCACCAAAAAAACATATACTGTACTGTACATTTGTATGTGTGTGTCGTGTTAGCCTGTACTTTGTCCCAGGACCCCATGGATCAAAAATTTTGAAATTTGGCAGGAAGACTTCAATATATAGGGCATTTGATGGTATTACATTTTGGGCATCTCGAGTGGGATCAGACTTAATGGAAATTTGGCATTTACATTTGTTTTTTTTAAGTTTCCCCACCCAAAATAAGGCTTAATCTCCTATTCGAGTGCCGAGAAAGTTCGATATGTACTTTATTTTAAATTCGAATCCCCCAAAGAATAAATTAATAAGTGTATAATTTTATCACACAGAAAAAGAATAAACAACATTACGTAACTAGAACCTGGGAAGAAAAAAATTCCAGCTGTTGTCAGAAGGGAGTTATGACCTTTATCCTTTCTTGTCTGACGTGGCGATCTTTGACCCTGTCATGCATTTAGCCTACTTTTAAAGATGTATACGTTATAGTTTTAACAATTAATAAAACGATTTTTATCGATTATTTATTCAATTGTCTATACAAATCAAATTGTGTGTTTTTTTTTGTTAGGTGTGACGTAAAATGAAATTAATTTTGAAATTTAAGTGAAGATAAATAAATTAAAAATTGCTTTATTTAGTTTATTAATTATAAAAGGAAAAATCTCTTTTAATTTGAAATTATTAAAAAATAGCATTTTATTCTCTACAATATAATTTATCATAGAATTGTTTCTCGATTCAGCTAGCTCAAGAAGTATCAATTTTGTTATACTAAAGATCAGTTTGATTAAATAAAGGCAGAAAAACTGATTAATCAGAGTTATATTTTACTGAAACGAATCTTCAGATTGATTCATGGATAAACAATCGAACAGCTCAGTCTGATCGGAAGGAGGCTCAAACTGATCGGACGGAAAACCAATCTGATGAAACAGAAGCTCAGTCTGGTTGGACAGAATTTGAACTTGATTGATCAAAAGAATGTCAAGACGATCAAAGATTTATATCAACTTGATCTTATATGTAAAAATCAAGATATAAATTAAAATTTGGGGGGGAGATGTCTCTCTGTTCAAGGTCAGGAAGAGTAATTCTGTAAGCATCTTCTGCATCTAGGCCTGGGCTTTAAAGAGTTATGAGTATATTTATGTTTATTTAAAGTATCTTATAGATTAATTTATACAAGAATAATAATCTAAATATACTGTGGTTGGGTGGATTTATTAAGAATTGGGGCAAGTTGACTCGTATATAATCTTCTTCTGGTAAATATGAAGTTGACTCCTTTATGTATTTAATACATTGTAATATATTTGCTATAATTACTTAGAGATTGATTAATACATATGTTTTGTCGATATTTGGGATTTTCTATAGGAAACACACCTCTATTTAGGTGTTAGGCAGGTGAAAAAAACTCGCGTGGCTAGCCCGTTTTTCGGGTCCGAACCCGCGACAAATTAATTGTGCTCAGTTATCCACTCGTTGGCTAAAATGCAAACGATACACAATTTGCGAGGAAATAGGGCCATTTTGTATAAAAACTATCAAAAATTTCTTCTGTATATGTCTTTTAAGTCATATTAACTTACCTCAAATAGTGTGCGGGTTTAAAGTATATCTTTCTATTAAATCTGTTATATCTTCTATTCTCTTTGAAGTGAATAATATTTTTATATTTAATTATATAGAAAACATATAAAAGTATGTTCTAACACAGAAGATCTTCGTGTATAAGTACAGTACAATCCGTTTAAGAAAAGTTCTGAGAATTTGGGTTATATCAACCTATCCAGTTCTTGCTTTGATTGTACTTGACACTGTAATATATTTTATGTGTTATAAAGGTAACGTATGACGTTAAAACTAATATAAAATCCCATTTATCTAATATTTTCTTTGATGTGTATAGATTATGAAGCGAAATCTTGTAAAATAATCGAAAAAATGACAAATATTATTATTATTATTAAAATTTTACTCATATAAACTAGTATTACGTACATAAAAAATGAAAAAAAAATTAATATTGCACATCAAAATGTAGGATAATCATTTCTCATAACTGCAAAAATCAGTTAAAATCATAAATTTAACATCCATTATAAGGATCTAAATCATCTTTGACAACGAACACAACTATATACAATGATACATATTAGTTATCAATGTTGATTATTAAGGAATTCGACTTGAAATTCACCTAAAAATGTTTAAAAAATTGCTTGAAATGATTAATTCTATCGTAAATGATGGATAAATTACATAATACATATTATATGATACATAAAACATAACGAGATCAGAGAATAATAATAATAATATAATGTGCGCAAGTTTATATGTTTGTAGTATAACATTCTACTATTCTGACATGTCTGACAAATTGGGGGTTGCACGAAAGATTAGTTTTATCTCTTCTCTTGGGATAACCAAACCTGGCACGTCATATATATCCGGCCCGTGTGTATCCGGTGGTAAAACAATATCGAAACATTGGAGGAGTGTTGACATTCCAAGGAAAAGAGTAGCTTTGACCAAACCGTCACCTAAACAGGTTCTTTTTCCTGTGCTGAATGGAAGGAAATGATTGGGTTTCTGTATTTTCCCTTCTTCATTGATGAATCTAAAGTATTAACAGAAGTAAAATTTAATTAATTAATAGGTGTAAAATTTTGTGTCAAAATCCCTGCTTTGTTACATACCTCTCTGGGTTAAATGTTTTCGGTTTCTCCCATAATTCTGGATCCAAGTTCAAGTCGCAAGTGTTAAACATGACTAAACTATTTTTTGGAACATGATAACCTGCGATTAAATAGTTTATTTTAGTTAGAAATATTAGCTTTTGTTAGTTATAAAGTCGTACATTTACATACCTTGTATCTCCGTATCACAGGATGCTACGTGAGGAATAATGGGAGAACTGATGATTCGAATCAATTCCAAAATGGTGGCATAAGTATATGGCATGGAGCTACGATCATCCAGTGAAGGGTAACGTATATTTTTAGTAACCTTTGTAACTTCGTTTCTAATCTTCATTCTTATCTCGGGATAGTCAGCTAAGAAGTAGAGACCCCAAAGCCATAAATTTCCCAAAACTGAATGGCCACCAAGAAGATCTTCGACGATGATTCCCACATCTTCTCTAGTCAAATCACCATTATCTTTAGAATTTTCACGAATGTGTTGAAGAAGTATATCGACAAGATCTCTCGGATGTTCTGCATCGAAATCCTTCTCGTGCTCTTCAAAGATGGTTTCAGTAAATTTAGAAACATTTGCTGCCAATTTCTTCAACCTGTAAATCTTCATAACGTTAAAAACTTTCAACCAAGGCATAAAATCAACGGCAAAACCTTGAAAGAGCTCCCTAAACACCACGTCATAGATTTTAACTATGTTGCAAAATTCTGGATCTTCACGGGAGTAGCTCTTACTACACAAGAATTGATAAAATATATTTGCAGTAGCAATCAACAAGTAAAAACGTGGCTCTATAACTTGATCTTGAACAAGAGCCAGCGATTGTATCAATTCTTTCATTTCAGTTTTTATATATTGATCCATACGAGCGCTTCCAAAGGATCGAGCCTTTGGATGCATGAAAGGGAATGTGAGTTGCCTCCTTGTCTTCTGTTTGGAAGACCAATCGCACAATGCTATAGCTAAATAGAAATTTATAGAGTTTAACTTAAAAGCAACGCGTTATCAATTAGAAAAATCATTCAAAACTCTACTTACAATAATTTCTATCCCCTCGAAAAATGGCATGGAACCTTACAAAATCGGGACGGTTACCAAACTGGTTGCACTTGTTAACCAACACTTCTCTAATGATTGGTAAAGAACTGACCACAACACAATTTCTGCTTCCAAGCTGTATACCATAAACATCACCATACTGTTTCCTCAAGTCAGAAAATGCATCCCATGGCTTTTTATACTTAGAAACTATGTGTGAAGCTCCAATAATAGGGAAACCGATAGGTCCAGGCAACTGTTTAAAATTTGTATTTTTCTCTTTGATTCTCTTGATCATCAGTAATACAGAAAAAAGCACAATAAAGATCCAAAAAAAAGAAGCTGTAACGTCAGTTATCATGATCGACGAAAAGTTCATGTTTAGGGGTGTACCAGAATAATTACTGCTTCTATACGTATATATGTATGTTTATATATAGCAAGACTGTCAAGGTAGATGACGTTTAACACAACCGTCGTCTAGTGTCGTACTTAGATGTACCTAACATTCGCCGTACAGTCGGTTAGTACGAAAGTTTTCATTGGCCAGAACTTTGTACCATCTTTGGATGAAGCTTGTCTCCTCACTGGTTGAGTTACCTCAGCTTTACAGTAGCCTTGGCTCCTAAATTTTGATTGATGTATTGTGACGCAATCTTACTGTCTGAATATAGAAATAGTTGTTTGATTTTCCTAAAATGCACGTAAATTATCTTATTTTCTTTCCTTCTTTTTTTAAATTTAATTTTTAGTAGTGATGACTGTACAAACTCGTCAGGTTGGTGAGGTATGATAGGTATTTTTATATGTAATTCGTAAGCGTGATGAGTTTAATATGTCGTGAATTATACAGAATTAGGCTCTATATATATAAGAAAATTTTCGTCGTAAAATATATATATTCTTGTGCATTGTAAGGTATAATGTTTACAAGTATTTTATGTAATAAATTTTAAAAATAATCTATAAGAAATACATAATGAATTTTATGAAAGAGATACAGACAGACCTGTATACATAATATACGCGATTATATTACACAGCAAACAGTTTACAGTATAGTCATTTATTCAAATTATATATTTATTAAACTTATATATATATAATAATGAAGTATAGTAATTGATAACACGAACACACACGCACACACACACGTCCAAAAGATAATTTACCAATCACTATACTTCATTATTATGGATTTTCTTGCGGGTAATGAAGTTAAAATTATCGAACTTTTTCTATAAATGTCAAATAATAAATATTCTATAAATTATAATATTATATATAGGAGCTACTACGTAATGTACACGCTTAGTTATAAAATATTTCTAATAATGCGTCACAATTACAAAATTATAAAATGTTGTAAATTTACGATATGATGCCCTACATTTTGAAATGTCTAGGATTATAAAGAATTTTGTAAAAAATAAAATAAAATAAAATTTATATATTTAAGTAATAACGTTCTTCGATGAGACTTACCTAACGAAACCATTATCGTTACGAAAATAGCGTAGTATCTATTTCGATTGTTGTATTTTATAAACGTTTTTTTGCTTAATTTATTTTGTAAAAATTTTTAAAACATAATTATTCATTTATTTAAAATTGTATGAAATATAGGCCTATAAACTATATTTCCATGAATACGTGAATGTCATACACAACATATTTTACGAATATAAAATTCTTTACATACGTTAGAATTTTATGGTAACAAATTCAATCCCGGAAGTAAACATCTTGACACATATTTTATTTATGTAGATTATAATATTTTGAATAAGGACGCCATTTTAATAACATACCAACAAGAAATTTACCATCAAATTGCTGCATTGGCACCACTAGTCATTGTAATGTTAAGCCAATATAGATTTATAATTGGGTTGTAACGCTGGACCAACAGTCAACATTAATGTTGACAGCAATTGTAATCAGCAACAATGATCCCAGCCAACAATTTCACTTGTCATTGGTCTTACAATGATGCGAGATGGGTGCAGTGTTGGTAGTGATGTTAATAATGGTTTTCGTAGCATCGGGATTCAATTGCTACCAGAAATATTATTGAAATGGCGTGTGTCAATATTACTAAAGTAAACCACATAGCATTAACAAAATTGTCAGCCTACAGAATAACATGCATCGTACACTTTAAACATGGTGATGCTCTAAATGGCCTATATACAACAATCCTCTAACCTAAACGTGTATAAGTTACACAGTTTCGACGCATACCGGTTCTTTATTGTGCAATTTATATTATTAATGTATTAATAAAATCTGTAAGGAAAGTTATAAAGAAAGATCTGTGACATGCTTTTGAAAGAATTTTATTTTTTTAAGCTTTTTCTTTTAACTCTTTGACGCACCAACTAATAAAAGTTCGGCTATGAAAATCGAAAATCGAACGGTGTCTAACAATCTTTAATCGGCACGGGTTCAACATAGATCCTGGATCGAATTTAAATTAGAATGTTAACCAATCGCCGAGTGGATAAACCACCGAACATCTGTAGTTGGTCGCGGAATTCGCGCCTTGCCAGCAGGCTAAACCGGCGTTTTCCGTGTCTAATACCTAAATAGGGGCCATGTCTCCTATAAAATTCCTCCCGAGAGTCACTCTCCCTTTGGCAGATCGCCCGTGTGTTGCATTATCCTACATAGTCAAAACATAAGATAAGGATAACAATACCACTTTGTCAATCGGCCCTGTGCTGATCCTCAACCAACAATCGTGTTACAACTGACCCAATTTAACTTGAAATACCTAATTTTCTACGTGGATTAAAGATTATCAAGGTTAATAAACCCTTTGATAATCTTACATTCTATAATATATATAATCATAGAAAGTCTATTAATGTTAGTTGAGTATATATATATATAAATTTTTAATATTTTTAGATATATTATGTGTAGGAAATCCGTAATAAATTCGATCAAGTACCCCTACGACCCACTAATATTATAAAATGAGAAGTAAATGTCCCGAAAGTTTTTCCTGTACATAGTACTTACACAGTATATAAGCAATCTTACGGCATTTATATATATATAGGAGGGCCCAAAAGTTCAGTTAAACCACTGTAAATACTAAATTACTGTCTTATTTGAGTAATTAAACACTTAATTGGTGTAAACGTAATAAAAAATATAATTTTATAAAAGGAAAATCGTTATACTAAACTTAGTTTACGATTCATATTATCTAGAACAGACAGAAACAAAACAGACTTAACTGACTTTTTGGGTATCCTGTTTATTACTGTGATTATCTATCTATATATATGTAATATATTTAACGTATTATTAAAGCAATTTTCATTAAAAAAATATATTAAAATATTTTTTTATTATTATTATAAATCATTCGAATTCTAGTAAAAATAATTTTTCTAGAATTTTTCTCCTTTATTTTTGTGTGGAATTGATTATTAAATGAACATTTTTATAAAGATTGAAATTGATATTTTTAATAATTTTCTTTTTAAAACCACGTGAAATCGAAGACTTGTTGGAATGAACATATTTTAAAATTTGAAATTGATGTAATTTCTAGAATATTTTCTCTAGAATTTCAATTATTTGAAACGATAAATGACTACAGAAAATTTCTTGAATATTTCTTTTATTAATTTTTGAAATTTATTCAATTTAGAAATGTCTTTTGAAATAATTCCTTAGAATTAGAAAATCATTAATTCTTTAAATATTAGAAAGATAATCTTACAGAAAATTTTATAATAATTAAATAATAAATGTATAAATGTATGAATGATTTTAAATACTTTTTAAAATTTTAGAATATTAAATAATAAATTTTTATGTTAAAAATATAAGAAAGATGTACAATATTAAATAAATAAATAAATAATAGTGGAAAAGGCAAACTAGTAAACTGCAGATGCCCTTTCCTGAATGTGCAAGGTCATGCATGAACTGAATGCCATGACCTAAAAATAGATATGTAATCTTTATTTTGTGTTTTAGAATATGTGATAAAATAGAAAAAAAATAATAAATATATATGATAAAATCATTTTGAAATTTCTATTTTTAGAACGTATCCACTTATATACAAAATTATGATATTTTTAACTAATGTAATGGGATTATCTTGTTTATGTGAATTGTAACAGTTGTAGGCCCTGTTATTTATCACCAAAGTGTCAAGGCCAAAAAGTGCCCTTCTGTTTATCTTCGTCGAGAAGGTGAATTGAGATGTTGACTTAACACATAACCCCCCAAAGGAACAAATATATATATGCTGTTACATTCTTTAAAATATTAAGAAATACGCCATTTTCAATGATATTTTTAATAAATATTTAATAAAATATTAAATAATTTAATTTATATACTTTTATAAGCTTCTGAAATAAATTTATACGTGGTACTAGGTTATGTGCCTGCTTTAAAAAGCATAGTTATGGGTTTAAATACGAGCTTACGAGCGTAGAATCGAGCTGTAAGAAGAAATAAATGTGTTCAAGACGTCATTTAGAAGCAATTATTTTAATTTAAGTAATGTATTTCCATATTACAAGGTTCTAAAAGATATCTTGAACGCGTTATATATATATATTAAGTTAATTTATCCTTTATTTAAAAATTTTTTAAAATAAATGACATCGTATAATAGAATAACTTGAATATTTTATCAAGATACTAGGTACAGTAAAACCTGTGTAAACCGGACTCGCACGGTACCGAATATATTTTCCGGTTTGGCAGGTTTCCGTTTTGAACAGGTTTTTACAGGAAAAAGCATAAGAGAAACTTTACATAATGAGTATTATGAGCTGGAGTGATGTACAGTAGCACCGTTGGGAAATTTATTTACGAAACTGATCCGTAATAAAAGAGGATAGAAGTTGAAAAGGTCTCACATTTGTATGTAACACCATAAACCAGTTATAGGTACTTACATAGGAAAAAACCACTAGTAGCAGATAGCAAAAATATGTAATATCTTCAGCTAAATCTTTCTTTCTTATATGCAAATTGTGCATAGAATGGTAATTAATAAATGGTACTTTAAGTAAATTATTATATAATGCCCATACCATTAATATCCGGATCGTATACGTAGGGCAGGCGTTGGTAAGCAATACATCACTGCGCCGACTATAAATACTCTTAAACAGACCATAGCAAAGAGGAGCATGAAGATTACTGTACCACGTTGGGTACAATTAGCAGGCTTTCACAATGAAAGTAGGATGCCACATTTACTAGAGTTCTATACGAGGCATTCACTCTTGGGATTTGAAAGTCAACAGTAAGTGATGTCATACGTAGGAGAGGACTGAGTCTGAATCTGCCAAAGATTTCCTAGGCAAACTGGTAGAAAGAGACGAGAGTCTTGTGAAAAACGGTGCGCACAGACTGTATATTACAGCTGTCTGCGGTCACACAAACCGTGTGCGAGAGTTCTGTGACGACTGTAAGCACAATTACGGTGCAAAGAACTCCGTGTTATGGGTTGCAACGATCGTGCAGTTGTTCGTAAACCATTGATCATGGTGACGAATGCTAGATGTCAATTGACATAGTGCAAGAAACGAAAATCTTGGACTTTAAATGGTGGAAATCCATTTTATGAACAGATCAAGGTTCACAGTCTACCAGTTGGATGCACGTACCTGGACCTGGGTGTGGCGAACAATTCCAGACTGTATCGTTCCAACGAAGATTGGTGGAGGCGGTATCATGGTTTGGGATTTTAGTTGTTATGGGTAAAATCATGTTTGCTGTGTGATGTCTGGACATTCCGGACATTTATGTACCTCCAACATTGTGATAGTCTTATGGGAAAGGCACAGCGGCACCCACAGACTACGATAAAAAGGATCACAAGCTGTAAAAAAGGGCATCGTACAATATTCAAGGGGCTTCAAACCCTATGATTCGACATCGGATCAGCGCTTCCACAAGTAGCGCTGTTGGCAATCTGAGCTAACTTGGCTTTGAAAACAAGGAATGGGGTTTTGGTCAACATACGACGACTTTGAATGGGTCAATAAAGAAATATCGTTCATTAGCTTCTTTTATATTTTCAGAAAAGTCTAGAAGTCACGCATTTTCTGTTGCTTGGGACCCCTTTAGGGATTAGGAAAAGGGCAATCGCGATGAAAAGGGTGATACGCCCCAAGTGCATGGTCTTCCCTGGGAAGGTCCCTAAATCTCCATCATAGCAGCCAAAGGTTTCAGTGTAAGGTATTAGAAACATAATAAATCACACGTTTTGTCTAAAGCCTTGGTGTCCGGATATTAATGTTAGGGTAGCGTATTGTTAAAGCTGTTAGGATCAATTTTATAAGTTTTATTCATCTATAAATGTCGTAAATTGAGTTGTTTTGGCATCACAATAGCAAAGAAAGATAAATGCTTCAATGAAATTCTTGCGCGATAGACTGAATTATTTTAAAATTGTTATATAACGAAGAAGTGTTGCAAGATATATACAACAGAAGCTAAAATAGGCGGTATTTCAAGATTTATAAGAGATAATTCAGGAATTACGTTGCGCTGAGATGTCGTTGCACAATCATCTAAGTGACGAAATGAAATGATAAATGATTGTAATGTAATGTATCTGCAGCTGAAACATACCTCAGACATTTTATAAATATTGCAAATTATTCAGAAATAAAATAAAATCATTTTTTCTTAACTTTCTCGGCTGTTATATATAACAGAGGGAAAGAATGACGACAGGTGAAAAGATGAACCCATAACATTTTTACATTTTTGGGCTCAGGGGACCTTCAAACGTCCCGAAATGCAAACAAATTCGGGGGTTTTTTCTGCATGAATATTAGTGTGTGTATGGGGGGGCACAATTTTGTTCACCCTCTTTGAAGCTTAATAATTCCTGTCCTTTATGTCAAAAATTTCAGAAATTTTTTATGGAGGTTTGTGTATTAGGGGGATCGATGCAATTAAATTTTGACATTATTATATAATGCCCATACCATTAATATCCGAATCGTATACGTAGGGCAGGCGTTGGTAAGCACTACATCACTGCGCCGAATATAAATACTCTTAAACAGACCATAGCAAAGAGGAGCATGCAGATTGAAAGCATGCAGGTAGAAAGATATTTTACTATATTCATCCATAGAGGCTCGAGGGATTAGGTAGGGAAATAAAGAGGATTCGTATGTTGTATCTCCAGTACATGACGATTTTACTCGTTATTATCATTTACAATTTTTTTATTATTATTATAAAACTCGTCCCTAACCTAAAAATTAAACTTTCTTGCCATTTTATAATAATTAATAATATAAAAGTTATTTTAAAAATAAATCTCGTAACAGATGGCGCCACACACAATTTTAACCGGAAAAGTTTTGCAACTCGTTTCTGCATATATATTCGGTATTTAATAAACTTTAATTTACATTAAGGAACTTTATATTTATAGAATTATTTCTAGAATTTAAAATTTTTTTTTTTGTATTATGTAAAGTTATATTTTTAGAATTCTTGATCACGTCGGGAATTTATTTTATGGATGAATATAGTAAAATATCTTTCTACCTGTTAGATCTAACTGACCTTGACCTATAAAGCATTGATTTACCTTCCATACTGAACTAGTTCCTCAAGGAAAAAATAGTTTCAAAAATAAGTCTAATATATATATTTTTTCTTCGTAAAAAGTATTTTTTACGTAACTTTTATTAAAAAAAGAACAACGAAAAAAATTCTTGATGAAATCTTGAATTCTGAATATTTTCTAGAATGAATTAATACGTAAATTCGATGTTTTTTTTTTACTATATGTAATATATGAGCATTCGAAAATGTCGGATGTTCTGTCAATTTCTAAGGTGGAGGAGCACAGAAGTGTAATTCGATTTTTGTGAACAACTGGCACGAATTCCCTCAAAATTTATGCTGTGTATGGAGACAATTCCCCATCGTAGCGAAGTGTCGCCACCAATTCACACTTCGAGCATCCAGGATGTCACAGATCGTGCTGTTCTTCATGCAGTCGGGAACTGGCATCATGTGATTAGTATCTTTTTCTTGGCCTATTCAAGGAGTTAGCAGGTCGACTCTTTGAAAGTGGATTGGTGTGGTATACTAAGGCAACGCAACACATGGGCATTCTGCAAAGGGGGGACCACCTCCAGGAAGGACTTTCTACGGAAAACTGGCCAATATTTAAGTGTCAAAAACGTGAAGAAAAGTCGGAAGACTCCACGCGCCAACCCTCTACCGAATGCCAACTGGTGAGGCGCGAGCCTATTACTTAATACCAATGGTGTTCAGGCACTCGAGAAGTATGTAGTTGGCAAGGAATTTTCGATTTACCTTCGTATATTATGTTCAATATGTTCGATTTAAGTCTTATTTATCTAGTTCGCTATTCAACGTACTGTCGAATCTTTGATTAACGGCCACTGACGAGAACATAAAAAAGAAATGTCCGCCATTTAGAGGTTTTGAATATAATTAACATACTCAAAAATATAAGTTGTGTAGTTAAATAATTATCAGTTTAAATCAAACGGAGCGAGAAATCTACCCAACTTGCACGTATAGAAATTAATTTGCATTCAATTTACGTGAAAAATAAATACAATTAGTTAAATCATTTTCAAAAATTAATTAATATCATTTAATTATATTTAATACTTACATCGATCGTTATTATTAGATTTATACGGTTGTTTACATCTTTCAAGTTCAAATAATATGAAATATATTTAAATATTACAACATAAATAAATCTATTGAGTAACATTTCACATATTTCATTTTAATTTTACATTTTCATAAATTTTCTAGAATATAGAATATCAAGTATTCATTGCATATTCTATACCTCGATGTCAGCTATAAAATTAATTTTTAAAAAAGTTATAATGAATTTATACCCCGATATAGCGGCCTTCGAATAGCGACAACCCCGTAAAGCGCTGACATTCTCACTGCTATTAAATAACGAATCACGTGACCCTATGCCCCCTCCAATCCGTATGCGTATGTTTGAGGTATTTTATACTTCAGTTTAGCGCCACACTCGATATAGTGCCAATTTGCAAATTGTGTCGCTAAATCGATGTTCTACTGTAGTTTCTTCGGTAAGTGATGCTATGCGCATTGAATTATTAGATTTTATTTGTTTTCGTTCCTAATACTTGCTAACATTGCTTTTAAGTTTACAGATTGGATCGGGAGATGTTAAGGATTTGAAGCTATATCTCCCGAACCAATCGTCCGATTTACCTGAAAATTTAGACGAAATTTCCTCCCTAACACACAAACCTCCCTGCAAAAATTCAGAAATTTTCGACAAAGGGTACAAGAGTAATTAAGCTTCAAATTGGGTGTCTTCCACTCACGTACAGAAAAAAAAACCCCAAATGTTTTAGCATTTTTCGACGTTTGAAAGTCCTCCTAGTCCAAAAATGTAGGTGTTGGGGGTCACACTTTGACGGATTATACTTTCCCTGCTGTTATATACAGTTAAAACTTCGATTTAGCATCAATTTGTTTGCCTCCGAAATCATCACTAAATCGAACGTGGCGCTAAACCGAAATATCTCATACAGTGAGAATTATGTATAGTAGTGAGATATGAGCACAAATTTGAATTGGGAGCTTGAAATTCACGTGTTTTAGTAATGACAATATTATTTAGCATGCGATACCCTATACTTAATAACCTACAGACTCAGAAAGAAGATACGCCCACTAGGAAACGTCCGGGCTATCTCGTACATAATAAAATATAAAGGTTTCATAATTAGTAGTAATTATTTTCAGATTATCTGCACGTAATAAAACACGAAAATTAAGTGTAAGAATGAATAATAAAATCGTTATAGTAAATTAAAAATTGGCTACTCAGTGACGAGTGCCTCAGAGAGGAGCAAAAATTACAAGAAAAAAATCACCCAGATGGATGTAAATGCATCTAAGTAGTGTTGGAAAAATAATTATAGCATGGGCAAAGAGAAAACTATGATCAAATATGCAGAGTTAAAAAATCGTCTTCATGGGAAGAGCTAGAAATTGGTCTGTAGGAGTTGTTTCGAGGTGTATGAACCCTTCAACCTTTAACCCTTTCATTCTAATAATAAAGTGTATTTGTATTAAATTTTAAAAAAAGGGATTAAAGGCTTATTGTTAAAGGGTATTATTTGTTAAACAAGTAAATTGTTAGATAATTAAAACGCCGGAATGTGAAATATTGTAATTAAGAAGTTTTCTATATGAAGATTTTTAAAATTCTTTTCATCCTGTGAGCACTAAGTGTGCCTTTTTTAATTATCAAACCCATTATGGCTTCGTTAAAACCACTATGGAGCAGCAGGGCAGCGAGGGACGGGGTTCGGCATATCCGGCACACCAGACCCCGTCCCGCCCGAAAAATTCCTGGGGTTCTTGACCCGTCATTCCGGGTACCCAAAGCAGAAAGCTGCCACCTTAACCTCTTGGCCATCCGTCATATGAGGATAAAAAACCGAGATAAAATTCAAAAAAATGACGCCACTCCACGAGTTTTAGGTTTATTCGGTTGTGGCATACCTCCCGGAAGGACTTTCTAGGAAAAATGACCCTTATTTAGGTGTTACAAACGTGAAGAAAACCCGGTAAACTCCACGTTGTCCAGGCTCGAACCCACAACCTGTGTTCGGTGTATTAATCCACTCGGCTACTTGTAGGAAATTTTTAAAGGTAAATTTTATGTAATTTGCTAGAAATTACCAAATCAGTTTTAGAATTTATAATAAAATTTATATTTAAATGTAAGAGAAATTCTTGGCAACAATAATAACCAGAAAAGGAGAACAATTTGAATTTTTCTAGAATATAAATTTTTACTGGATATCGTCATTATTTCAAGTTGGAAAATAAATATTTTATTCATAATTTTGGCTCCATATCAAATACTCTACTTCCAAATTTAGAAATATTTTTTGATGTAATAAATTCTTATTCCTAATAAATCTAGTTTTATTTTATTTTAAATTTAAGCTTTTAATCTATTGGAAATAATGGAAACCCTTTAGTTACGTGTTACTTTTTATTAGTTATTAGTTTTAGTGGTATTAGTGTCATACGAATGTCGGGAGGGTCTATAAATTATTGTCTAACTATTAGACCCTCCTGACATTCGTATGACACTAAAACAGTTCAAGTAGACAAGCTTCGACCCCCTCCCTCTCCATCGTATAAACTACATTTCGCCATCTCCCTTCCCTCTTAAACTTCATACCCCTTAACACTGTAGCATTTTAATGCTCCATATCATAATTACGCCCCATTTTTTAAAGCCTAATTTAATGCTAATATAATTTTAAGAACGTTCTTAAAAATATTACAGTAGAGCATCGATTATCCGACTTAATTGGGGACTGGGGTTAATCGGATAACTGAAAAGTCGGATAACCGAAAAGTATGAAAAAATACATTATTAGTATAGTGTATTAGGCCTGGTTTAAATACTAGCCTCCCTTTCTAGAACGCGATCGGTTAACCGTTAAGTCGGTTAATCGGGGGTCGGATAATCGATGCTCTACTGTATAATCATGTTGACATTTTAATCATGTTTTTGGCACGAACGTCACTCGGATGTAAACAACTATTTAGTATTTTAAAAACAATAATTCCTTCATATTTTAATAAATCAAGAATTATTACTTGAAGTAAACAGGTAAGAAAATGCATAATTTACAGAATAATAGTACATATATTTATTATTATTATTATTTTTATTCTAATCTAGGTGCTTGTATCCTGTTTCTGAAAGGTCAAAATCAAAGGTTGTTTGCAGATTTCTCGAGATTACACTTCTCAATTAGAATTTCAATAAATTCTGTAGTAAAAAGAATTATTTTATTAAGTATGTAAAACAGTATGAATTTTTTTCAATTTATTATTATATTTTATTAGTTGCGTGTGCTTGGATCGCTCGAGCTTCTAGAGGGGGTGGGGATTGGTGGTAAAAACAATGATATTAGTAAATAAAATGTACGTTTATCTATTAAAGTATTTACAATAACGACACTGAAAAACGTAGAAAATTGCTTGGGCTTAAGTTAAGAGGGGCTTTACGGGTTGTTGGGGTGGCGATCCCTATTATCTCTACAGTATATATTTTCTATAGCGTCGAAGAATATTCATTCCAAATTTGATGCATATACATTGAACAGTGTATAATTCTTTATCTAACGTGTACAGATACATAAAAATGTTGACTGTTATACATAACATGGCGATCGGTCTAACATTTTTACATTTTTGAACTCAGGGAACCTTGAAACGTCTTGATATGAAAAAAAAAAAAAATTCGGGGGGGTTGATTCAGTATGTATGGATGTTAGTGTGTTTGTGTGTGTGTAGGGGCACGATTTTGTCACCCTCTTTAATCAAAGAGGAGATTTTTTTTAAGAAATGGAAACATTGACTAATGACTTTATCACGGACATATTTATAATAAGATGACAGTGCGACAAAAACCAGAATTCTCGGAATTTTCAACTTTCACCCCCGTTCAATTCCAAAGAAGTTGAATGACCATATAGGTATTCTTACCTCAAGCATTGAAATCTTTTCTAACATATTAAAAAATAATATCGAAATTTTCAAGTCCCTGAGCAATTTCTACTCCACCATTCTGAGTTTCAAATCGATTTCTTGCATGTTGCAAATGTAATGGGTACTTCATAAAAAAACAGTAAAATTTTACATTATTACATGAATTTATTTACGATCGTATCATAAAAATATTTTAATAAACGAATAAAATATTTAAAAAATTAAAAAACGAAAGGATGTTACTGAAATGGTGTCAATGTCCGTCCCAGAATGATTTTATGAGAAAATAATTCTGGAAATTTTCAAGATTTATAAATAATCTCGGTTAATTTAAATTATTCTTAAGAAATTCTAGAATTAGAATAATTTAATGTACTTTAGCATAAATATTTAACCGTTTAGGCTTACAACAATTAATAGGTAATTAGACACCTTTCTCCGAGGATGGATGTTAATTAACGTTAACTTATAATAACTTAATAGCGTTATAAATTAGAACGAAGATAGATTTTTAAAGCAGACGTGAAGAAATTATAGAATATTTTTCTATATAGCATCGTCACATTGACCCCGAAAAGTACATTTCTATAAATAATCGGTCTTCAGTTCCGGAGAAATTTTCCTGTTGTTGCTTTTTAAGAGTTTCATGTCACACTAAGCTAAAAATCACCCACTTGTCAGTTTTAGAAATGAAAATTACGTGCTTAAAATATAATAACAACATTTATTAAGCTGATGGTAATGGAATTTACGTGATTCTACAATAATTAGAAATTTACACGATTTTTATAGAGATTGTAGATTAATACTAGAATTAGTAACAATAAGAAATATACATTTTTCTTGAAATTGAATATTCTAGAATTATATTTTCTACAATTTTTTTAATGTTTGCATTTCAAAGTCATTTTTCTACTGAAATTTAACAGAAATTTTTAATTAATTTAATTTAAAATATATGCTTTCCGTTTCAAAGCAGTATTGTAGTGTCTTGCCCTGTACAGTACATCATACTTTTCCTTTAACAATAGAGTGGTACAGGTCATCTGTCTAACTACATTCTAAAGAATAAGGAAGTTCGGACGACGGGCGGATATACAGTGGTTCTATTTGCTAAACGGAAACTACAACATTGTAATAAGTCCTATTAATAAACAAGGTTCAAAGTAGACAAGGATACAAGCAGATAGAGGCAAAGAGAATTAATACTTCGTGAACTTTTTTATCTACATTCTAAACCAATAGTTTATAGTCCTATATTGATTTAGAATAACCTATAGACTAGGAAATCGCGCGACTTGAGGCGGAGCCGGAAGAAAGAAGCGATCCCTTCACCTGTTAGGCGCAGAAGAGACGATCCTTGTATCTGACGGACGCAGACAGGTGAACTTTGCACTTGCTTCCTCCACAAAAGTGGCTACCCTGGTACTTGCAGGCCACGGGAGACACAGGCCAGGTACGGAGAGGCGATTCAAGAACAAAAAAATCGCCATTGATTGCTTTGTTCTTGTGTCTTATTCGTTTTACGCCATTCGGAGCACGCGATACCGTTTTTATTTTTGACCCACAGGCCTAAATTTTGTAAGGTGTTCTCAGTCGCATTATACAGCATAGACATTTTATCAAAATCGGCCCATTAAATTTTGAGAACGACGAAGTCTCGCGATTCGTGCGATATCGCTTTGTTAACGACCTTGTATTTAGAAAATGAAGCCACGGATCTCCATTTTTTTATTGCTTTTTTGGATTCCTCGACTCAATTAACAGAAAATTGCAAAGTTTAATCGAAATCGACCCGACAGATTTTGAGAACGAGCACAATTCTCAAGCCTCATAGAAGAAGCTTTGCTAACGCTCCCCCCTCTATAAAGATAGGATGTTCAATAGAAGAGCATACGGCGTAGATAAAGTTGTAGTGTTATATATAATAGAATGCTAACGTAAGATTTATTATATGTATTACGATAGGGTAATTGCATAATGTGAAGGAGTTAAAAAAGGAAATCGATGCGATATACAACAATGTTTATTGGTCCTAATGTCCTGAATTGTCTACTATCCTGATTATATAAGTAGATCAACTACAAAGTTGTCTGTTAAGATGTCTGGTAGACAGATATGGGAGTTAAGTGCGTAGGTAGATATAACATACACGTGTTGTCGAAAATATAAATCACAATGACTTATGATATCCACAAGGACGTAATCTATATACAAAAATGCTTTCGTTATATCTTTTAAAAATACTGAAACCGGTTAATACTCGATTTATTTCTATAAAAATTAAATAAGTTACGTAATGCAACACTTCATTTGCATATAATATTTAAATTTTGGGGATTTTTAAAAGGATTTTTAGAGATTTTAAAGGGACATCCTTGTTAAATTGTGACATTAGTTCGAAAACATTTTTTGTTAGATAAATTAAGTTTCAATGCTTTAAATTTGAAATTATGAGGTTCTTTTTTTTTGTCAATTAACAATAAATTTGGTATGAAATGAGCTCAAAGTTAAATAAATAATGATAAACAATATTTAAACGCATTTAATAAATGTATTTAATTTATTATTTCTTAATATAAAAGCTTTATTTATAATATATTTTATTCTTTAAATATTAAATTCAATTATAAATTGTAACAAACAGAGGAGTTTATGCAAGACTACTGCCGCCATGTTTAGTCCTTATCACTAGTTTAATTTTTAAAAATATCTTTTAATTTATGAACTATTTCCAAAAATATTTCAAAACTGAACGGTTTTCGGTACAAAATATTACATCTAGTATTTAATAAACAGTGAAAAAGAAAAAAAATCTTTGTACTAACTACGGCGGATCGGTGCCTCGACGAATGCGTTACTCATCTCCAGTGATATTAATGGAAACAAGCGCCATCTTATAGTGATAATAAGAACTAATTTTAATATTTTTAAACAAATGATAATGTAAATAATTTTTACAAGTGAATTATTTATGCATTTACAAGGCCAAAACAAATATAAAAGTACTAATAAAAAGTATATTTGTTTTTAAACCAAGAACATTGTCGACAAAATGGCTGACCCACGACAACTACCAGTGTTCAGTGGTTTTTATCCTCTACGCCACTGAGGCACTCAGGGAGAATCGAAACATCCAGGGAAATTTTCGGGGGTGGTATATCCCGCCGTATAACCATTGTGTCATCCATGTTAATGCTCAGCACCATCGCTGAAGTGCTGGTAATGAAAACAACGCGGTTCACCTTATATCTTCAGAAAAATAATTTCTCTACAATTAAACTTTCTTACTTGTATTTGTACAGAGATTCTTTCATAACAGGACCACTGTTTTTACATTTAAATATCGTTTATTCTATTGAAACATCTACTTTATACAGTTTATCAATTTTTCTATGAAGCATCTACTTCCATATGAGGAACGTGTCGAACGAGGGTGGAGTTTTCTATGAAAACTATTGAAGATAGTTTTCACAGAACACATCACATTTTCTAAGTACTTCACATATATACTGTTTACATGGAAAAACTCAATAAATATTTTTCGTATTTATATGTCGTATTAAGTGTTATGGAAATAGTAAAAAGCAAGTTTCGAGTCAAGAATTTAAAAAAAGGTAATTAATTGTAAATTAAATTAAATAAAAACAATGTAAAAATTTACTTTGTGCCCACCGGTATTCCAGTGGATAAAACAACGAAACATTAGTAGTTGGTTGTGGGTTCGCGCCTCGTTAAGACGGGCTAGCCACGTGATGTTTTCCAGGTTTTCTTCATATGTCAAACACGTAGAGACAAGATTCCCGTAGGAATCACTCATCCCTTACAAATCGCCCGTGTATTGCGCTGCCTTATCCTAATAATCTTACAATATGAACATCGTGGTGGGTCGAATGCCAGTTCGCACGGGCCCTTCCAAATCGGATCTGATCAATTTTAAGTAATAATTCCTGTTTGACTGACCTCATACAACGTATAATAACGAACGGTGACCGAATAAACGGCCAAAAATCTAATGACGTAACCATAGATGTATTTTTTAAAATAACGTCTACTGTTACGTCATTACATTTATATATAAAATATCAGATGTTTTCTCATAAAATTTAGTTGAAAAAACCTACAGTAACATTTAAATAATCTTTGATGAAATTCGTGTTAATGTCACGGCCTTTGTACATCCGTACTTCATGTATCACCTGACTGATATTATTCAAATTATGCTTGCATCGTATTACTTATAATATATTATTATATTTATATATTTAAATTTAATTTATTATATTTTATTAACAATCTTGAATTACACAGGATGTCATAAATTTATTTTTTTCGGTAGTTGTAATGTACAGTACATTATATAAGTGAATGAAACTCACGATTTCTACTGTTAGCAAGACTGCAAACAGGGATTTATGCTGGAAAAAATGAAGTTTCTAAGAAATTTACTGTTTATTATAGTCATTGGTTTAATTTTCGTTGTAAGGAATGGTAAGTAAAGTGTATAATTAACTTTTAATTAATGATTTTTTATATTAATTGTTAAGATGAGACGGACGAATGACCGAGCGGTTAAGGTGGCAGCCTACCGCTCTGGGGATTCAGACGGGTGGAAAAATCCCCAGAAATTGTTCGGGGTGATCCGTTTGGATGTGTCAGCCTCGTCTATCACCATTGTGGGACTGGCAAACCCATAATGGGCTTGCTAAAAAAGGCTATCTTAATAGGGAGGAAAGAGTTTAAAAAATCGTTAAAATGAAATCGAAAACTTGATGATTGCGTACGACAGCATGTCATTATCATTGTTATTTGTATATTATTTAGCATTTTACACATCGTATTTTGTTTTTAGGATTTTAAACAAGAGATAGATTAGTTTACAGTAAAATTCTAATAATTTACTCACAGAGTTTATATTGATTATTAAAAATGTACACTACAATTCGATTACACATGAACCACTTCCTTAATTCTTACAAGTGGTCCAGAAGATAAAACTACTAGAGGAAAATTACATAATTAGTTATTTACTGTAATTTCTTGCGTATAACTCGCACACGCGATGAAATCGAACTCGATACATAGATAAGTTATTAGCAGAAAAGTCGGTAGCTGAATAATTTTCTACTAGATTGTTAATACATAATTTTTATTTATATTTAATTATTTTCTTCTTATTGTTTCTTATAGAAGCTACGGATCATCGAATACGTGCATGCAGACGTGATCTGTATGATAGAATAGTGACAGCATGCAGGGAGAAACTTGAAAAATGGGGTTGTAAGTTCATTTATCTTGCCTCTTATTAAAGCTATAATATTATAAATAAATTTTCGATTAGTTTATTCATTTTTTAACGTAATTTTACAGACAGTTCCTATCGTCTATATAACTTTGCATTCTTTCTTGAAGAAATTGGAAGAAACTTACACGATAAATGCTGTTGGAACAGATGCTTTTATGCAAATTTAAAAGATGACGCCGTGTGTAAACTTCTCATACCTTCTTTTTCAATTAAATAATAATAGTCATGCATAACTAGAATGAACCTGTAAATGAATTTACATAATAAAAATATACCAAACAGTCATTATATTGTAAATATTTCAGTTACTTTGGTGTAATTTCGATCTTATTTACTAGCAAAATTCGAAGGGATAAAACCATTAAACACTAGCAAGGTTGAGGCCGAAGTTTTAAACGCGAAAACGTGTACGTCGGACGTTCAGCGCCGCTTTCCTATAAGCCTAGAAGTTTGACAATGGCGTTTGGAACGTCGAGCACGATTCCACTGACTTTCCAAACGCCATTGTCAAACTTTTAGCCTTACAGGAAAGCGGCGCTGAACGTCCGACGTACACGTTTTCGGGTTTAAAACTTCAGTCTCAACCTCGCTACTGATAGTTTGTTAGTGGTGGGTTCGCGCCTCTACTGTAAAAAATTTTTCAGGTTGTCTCCACGTCTGTAACGCCTAAATAGGACCCAGCTAATAATAAAATAAAATATTCTCATAGCTAACACCATACTTTCTACATATACGTATGTTTCAAGAACAATTTTTAAATTGTTTAAAAGTTATAATTTATTATATGTATTCCGAGACCGTGTCTTCTTCATTTGTTTTTTTCTGTTTATGTGTATCCGACGGATGAGGGGCCTTTGCCCGAAGCGCGTATCGGCCTATAAAAGATTCAGAAATAAATGAGATGTAAGAAAGCCTTGTGTCTATTAATACACCTAGTCGTGAAGAAAAAAACAGTTATAATTTAACATATTTGGTAATGTTCTGGAATTATATTGGAAGTTCTCGAATGACATTTGTGTAATTCGATGTGATTGAAGTCCACATAAGTCATATTTGCAATGCGAATATTCATCTATCAACGACGAAGATTCTGTCGAAGGAAGAAAAAGAACAATGGTTTTACAGAATTCGTGGACATTTTTTTTATTTTATTTGTTTTTTTGCTTCTATATATAACACACGGTAGGAATATATTTAAGTAAGGCGTAATGTAACCGACAGATACTTTCTCGTTTGTTACAATTAATTAATTAAGTGAGAGTAGTACTTGCCTCAATGATTAGAGTATATTCGAAATACTATAAGCTCTTGTTAATTCGAACTCAGAGGGACGTCCTAAACAGTTTGAATTAAAGCGACACCATTTCTGAATGTTGCAGAACAAACATAAATGAACTGAACAAGACACTTGGCAAGAAGATTAATGCTTAATCAAGTAGTGAATATAGTAGTAAAATTCGATGGAATAAACGAAAAAAGTCACGAGAAGCCATGCCACAGGGCCACCGGAAACCATCCTAATCGTATGCCAACTGATTTAAAATGTTTTTAAATTGTGATTTATTTTGCGTATTTTTTAAAAATTAATTTATTAAGTTTAAATTTAATCATTAAGTTTCAAAAGTGGGAAGAACATGTTAATCTACTAACACGCGCTCTTAATTCTAATAACGAGGAGAGCGCACAATCGAGTTCGAATTAACGAGTGAATTTTACATTGATTCAAATATGAGTAACACGAGGACTAACGTCCAGTTAGGATTAAAAGGAAACTCGAATTACCCGAGTTCGAATTAACGAAAGAATTAGCGCCCATCAGTGGTATTAAACCCATCGAACACGGTATTTTATCGCGGGTTCGCTTCTGACTTATGGGCAGTTTTTTCGGGTTTTCTTTAGGGTCTAACTCCTAAATAGGGGCCAATTTCGCATAGACAGTCTTTCTGAAAAGCATATTTCCCTTTGGCAGATCGACTATGTGTTGCGTTGCCTTAATCCATACAATCCTAAACTTCAAAATCAAAGTTTTCTTATACACGTGTGTACCCAAGGAACATAGTTGTGGTTCTCTTCTCCCTTGTTGAACCTGTGTGATCCAGTTAAAGAACACTTGCAATATATCATATTTTATGACTTATAGGTGCATATGGAGGTGAATTTATGGGTCTGCTACCTTAATCAATGACTGTAAGCATAAGTTTTGGTGTTTGAAAGTGACATATCATTGGAATATAACTAAAAAATGAAGTAACACTTAACATATTTCTTACTTAACGTGGCATATTAGATAAAGTATAAGAGAAATTTCATTCTTCTTTTTAGAATACCAATGCTAACGAATGCAAGCGTGTGGACGTCGTCTGTACAATACGCTACATTATGCCTGCATGCGCCAAATTAGTCCATGGAGGCGTAAGTAATATATCCTGTCAAAAAATCACAAATAATACTTTATTTTCAAACATAATTTAATGATTTTTTATATAATTATATAGTTGATCACGTTCGTTCATACTGGAGAGGATTCTTCACTAGAGGAAGTGGATACGATTTAGTCTGTATTTGCTGTTGGAATGCATGCAATCACTCAGTGTTAAGTAACTATGAAAATTGCAAGCTTCTCATCCTCCATTTGCAAAAATCCAGGAATATTAATCAGACAACGCACCACCGCAAGTTTACTTATAAATTTATAACTTTATTATTTATCTATATATATATAATATACAAATGGACGAGTTTTGTGCCTATATTTCACTCTGCAGCCAAAACTACACATCGCACATGAATGGTGTTTGTGTGTGGTAATAGCCCCGAGTCTCCCATCGTGCACTATGGTGGTTGCGTCTCGATAGCTATAAGGGTGTGGGAGATATGGGGGTTGAAAGTGGGAAAGTGGTTGACTTCGAAAATGTGTGATGCTTCAATGAGAATGTTCCAGTTTTTTCTAGAAAGTTCCAGAACCTAGAGATGAAATTTGGTACACAGTTAGGGTACGTCATGAAAACGCACACTAAGAAGGGATTTTTCGAAATTCCCCCCGCAGGGGGAGAGGGAGAGCATTAACCTGAAGAACGGCTTCTACTGTCCTATTTTAGATGCGATTTTTTTGTTTTTAATTACGTTTAGTCTTCATTGAGTACTCAAGTGTACTAAATTGATAACATTTCAGACATTGTTATAAATATTTTTATATATTTCGATTTTTTTTAACCAAATGTTCGAATCGTTTTAAACTCGAATTTGTTATTGCATATTGGTTCGATTATAGAACGATTGTAAACGTTCCAGAAAATTGATCAAATTAAAAACAGTTCGTTTGATTCTCAGCAATTCTCATCATTCTCAGCGGTAGGTGTTAAATAACAATTACTACGGCTGTTGAAATATCGAATGTAAATAGCAAAATCCGCGGGTAAAGCTAGTAATCTATAAAATTAAATTGTTCAATAAAAATAATCATATTTTGTAATTTTAACGTAATAAATCGAGTAATAATTATATCATAGCCAAAACTACTGTTTACTATCAGTGATTTATTATCGAATTGAATGGCTGTGTGAATAACTCCATTGAACACTAGCCGAGGACAGTGACCTGACAAACGAGCACGTGGAGTTTTCCGAGTTTTCTTCCCGTGTCTGATACCTAAATGAAGACGTTTCTTGTAGAAAGGCTTCCTGGCAGGCACCCACTTGGCACATTGTGTTGCCTTCTACCATCAATCCAACCAAAATTTTCAATTTTTCTAAAAACGTTTAGTTTAAACGTTTGTAAATGGATATCTTCACAGACATAAAGCAAGGTCACTACTTTCAATATACTCAGTATCATTACTTGAAATAGCCAAAAACGTTCCACTTAAATATGGATTTCATACAATCATGTAGGAAATTTGCATCAAGCATTAAAGAAAGAGGAAGAAGTAATCAGAAAACACGATTTTTTAATTTTTTCCTATGATGGGCACCTTAAAGCACACGGGGCCCAGGTATCTTGCAGACGTGTCGACGTCGTCTGTACTATAAGCTAATTTGGGGCTGCGTTAGACAAATTAGTCAATGGAGGCGTAAGTAACTTTAATATAGTCTCTTGTTAAATACAATAATTGTGTCGTTACACGTCACGACACGAAAAGTTAAGAAAAAGGGCTTTGTTTTGCATATCAGACAAAAGGGTTTAAGAGTTAACAAGGTGAGAAGAAATCAGAGGAGGAATGGGGTGTCCAGGTCTCATTGTAGTCTATATTTTCCTCAGAGTCCGAGTTAAGCAAGAATAATTCTGAGCAGATAAAATAAAAAGCTAAGAACAGAGACACAAATATTCTATATATATTCTATAAAACCGACGAGGGCCATCTAGTTCAGTGGTTCCCAAAGTGGGCTCTAGTTGTTTCAAAAAAACTAGGGAATCGAAAAGAAGCAAGGTGCGGCAGCGGGCGTTGGAGGCTGGGTCCTGACTGAACGGTGACCATAGACGGGAAAAAGGATTGGGAGCTTGGGTACAAGGTTATGGAAGTATAGCAGCGGTTGCTCGAAAAGTATGGGAATCACTAGTCTAGTCCAAAAGACTAAGGAATTCTAATGAGACATAACGGTTCCGAGGAATCGTCTAGCTTAACGGTTCCAACGAAACTGTTCCTCACTCGGATTAGTTCTAAGAGTTCCAGTTCCAGAAACTTAATTGGATTTTCCACCACTAATTATTCAGACTTGTAGCCTGATAGAAAAACTGGGTATTCGTTTGGTACTTGAAATAACTATCGGGTTTTATTTATTAAGTACATAATTTCTTCATTTCCAATACCAGAACTCTGTAGTTTTTCTTAATGGTGTAAGGAGTACAGTGGCTCAAAGTCTGCTACGACAGAATACAAACTGATTTCGGGACGTAACTTTAAGTTATAGCATTGATTTTATGGGAAATAATCACCTCGCTTTAAGACAGTTCATTTAAATACGGCTTTTCCAGCAACTAAGCATGGTAGTTGCTGGAACAAATATAGTACTATATAGCACTTATTTATGCCAGCAACTATTTTCTTTAATAAAAAATAACAAAAATTCAGAAAGGTCGAGATTAACCGATCGACATTTATTATCAATTTTAAAAATTGCATCAGCTGAATATATTCAACCAAATTTGATGACTCGCTTTGTGAAAAACGTTGTCAAATATCTTCTAAAAAGTAATATTAAACTGCGATTTTGTATATTTCTTATTATAACTTTTGTTTTTTATAAAAAATATAAAATATTTTTAAGTTTAAAAAATAATATGAAATATAAAATGTCTATGTACGTATAATATACAATATATTGAGTCTAATAAATACATAATATAATCATACTAAAAATCGTATTTTATTAATTTTTTGAACATTGAAAACATGCGGCCCCCGACTTATACAAAATAGATCATGTGGCCCGTAATATCGTATGAGTTTGACATGCCTGCTCTACACTATGAATGTGCTTCCAAGTGAAGGTTGAAAAAAAAAAAATATATATATATATACATATGTACACAATGTAATAGGACGTGGAATATTTAAAACATGGCCAACCATGTTTAATTACTTTAAATAATAAAACATTTCTCTGAAATAGGCGTAAATAATATAAAAATGATATAAATTTTAATCACTGTACAAGGGAGAAAAACAATATATTTATATACGTGACATATATCATTAATTATAACTGAAATTCAAGAATTACTATGTAAAATTTACCCAATTTATTAAATTTTATTAATTTATATTTTATATTTGCACTTTAATATATATTGTTGGTTATATGCATCGATGTAGGTAAAGAATACAGGAGCTTATTTTATTTCAACGATTGTAAAAACATAATTTTAGTCTTTATTTGCAAAGAAGCCATTTACATCAAATTACTTCAGTAGAATTTTACAATGCTAAAATTTTATTAAAGTAATTTGGTTGTGGACTGTGGTTGTGGATTATAGTTCGAATGATAATATTGATGTTGCCGCTGATTAGAAAAATATCCGTTGTATATATTGCATGCAAATGGTAATTTGTATCAACATTTATTCCATGGCTGACTTTTTAAGTCTGAATAAAATGTACAGTAAAATCTGTGAAAATCTGTGAAAATATTTTTGTTGCTTGGTAGGTTTGCTTCCACTGTGTAATTTAGGTAAATATTTAAACTTGAAGATTACCAGAAGAAAGAAATACAAGTAATTACAAAAAATATCCACAAACGAGTTGCTTAACTTTACCGGCAATATTTCGTGGCGTCATCTATTACGCTATTTCATTAAAACAAATTTTTTATATTTTTAACTATTATAATTTGGCAGAAAGCTTTAACTTTAAGGCCTACCCTCAGCATTTACAATTTGTTATAAAATCCACCGTAGGGTTGGATTTTATAACAAATTGTAAATGCTGATAACGAGTGAAATCTTCATTAAGTTCGACCATACTCTAGATATGACACACGACTCGCTTTATCCCTCCACTTTCTCGATCATTAAACAGGAAAATTTAATATCATCAATCCTCCTTAACTTCTCTGCAAACTTTCAGAAATTTGCGAAAAAAGCAGAGTAATTATTAAGCTTCAAAGAGGGTGATTCCGCACACGTACAGTACCTATACGGGTCTATGTGTATAAACGGAACACGGCTTGTCCATGGGGTTCTGGAGAACGGTTTCAGTAAGATAAAAATAAAAAATGTCTGTTCAAAAAAAGATGAGGTTCCAGTGTAACGAATGCTGATATTTCTCACTACCAAGATTCAAGTGTAAAGAATGCTAGAATTCATCATTATCGACGTTCGAGTATAAACAATACTTATATTCCAGACTATTGAAGTCGAAGTATAAAGAATTTTCGTATTACACACAACTTAGATCTGCATTAAACAAAGCATTCGTGTTAATCTATCGTGTTAACTTGTAGAAACGGGAAAATCACTCTACCCTTAAATAAAAAAAAAATAACTTTCAGCATGCAAAAGAAAACATTTGTCTTCAGCTTCAATAGATTTTCCAAGTTTTTAATTAAAACCGTGTTTTTAATATACAGTTTGAGAAGTAGAGAATCAATTATTAGGGCCATTGAAAGATTGGCTTGTTTAGTTTATATTCGTATGTTCTTACCAAGAAAAACAAATTATTTGTATGAGCATACAAACAAAAGAGAGAACATAAAGCTACCAGGTGTTGTTTAACTGTGAGGAACCAAGAGTATATAATGTTTGTATACCACTTAATCGGCTACAGGATGGTAAATCCTGCTCACTTTGTTACTGGCTTTTTAATAAGTTAAAGATGTTGGAGACAATAAAATCGCAAAATTTTCGTCTCCGTCAGGATTCCTGACACTAGTTAGAACTATTGTTTTTCTATTGCGTTGTAACTCGCGATATAAGTTATAAAATAAATCCTAGAAGGCGGGCTTTAAATATCGAGTGGGGAGGAGTTATGGTAAGGTTTGTTTATAACAAATTAAATGTCCGTACTTAATCAAAAAATTAGAGAAGAAGTTAACAAATAATAAAAGAATTTAATAAATGAAACTATAATAACTACAAAAATCTGGATACGTAAGTCAAAGTAGGTTAAAGTTTACCTAGGGAACCCCAATGGCCGCACTTCCGGTCGCCATTTTGTTTGCTGTACTACGCACGCGTACTACGTTCAAAAAATTATGCACATTAGTATGTATAATTTTTTGAAAAAATAGTAATTACATTAGTAAAAAATAAATGTTTTAAGATTATTTTGCAAGTTCAGCTAGCTATGAAATATAAAACAAACTGTTACTCACGTGTTTGACGCTCTGTCATACATTTCCTTTCCGTTTCTTCTCGCTTTTCCTTGATTTGCGATCCCTATCGCTGATGTTTCTCTTTTTACTTGATATTTTTACACGTTTTTTAGTTTTACCACACGAATGTGCCTTACTTTTTTTCCCCTTCTTACACTCGTCGCTTTGTGTAGCAGCTGGAACGGACTCCGGTTCTTTTCATTTCGGCTCGATTCCGGACCCTTCTCTGCACACACCTCCTACAACCCACCTCGTCCCCTTCAATTTTCTACCTTTCTCGTATTTTCTCTTTGCAATTGCTGTTTCGTCTATTTCCACAACTTCATTTATCCCGCCAATCTTAAAAGTACATAGGTTATTAATGGAAACCATCATAACAAAACGTAAAAAGTTTGCCCAGTCGACTGGTGTTTTTTTGGAGATTCCCGAAGCTCCAGCAGCAACAGTTAGCGAACACTCTAAACACAGTAGGTGCCAGATAAATGACAAAATACTCTCCCACGACAAACGACCACATTTCCCTTTAAAGGTTCCTTGGAAAGCTGAATAATTCGTCTTGCAAACATTACATCGCATCGATACAAAGTTTTTATCTGCTCTATACATTAATTTACGACGTTTCCCACATTTGTCGCATACCTCTTCTACATGTTGCAAATTCGAGAATATTGCAAATTTCACAACACTAGGTATTTTCTTATCTATTGCCAAATCATCGAAACCAGAGTACATTAATCTAAAGAAACGACCGGAGGTGCGATTAATCCAAAAATTTTCAGAATTAATGTATGCAGTTTCCATTTTGTCAACAAAAAAAAAACTTCTTACAACAATAACGAATACGATAGAATTATTAAATTTGCTGCACGTTGCATCACGAAAAGTAGACGGAATAAAAACTTACCTATTTACTATTAAAAATAGCAGAAAGCATTTTCTCTTCAAAATTGTTTAACTGGTGAAAAAAAAACCACTCGCAGCAGTCGAGCCGTCACGAAAAACAAAAAATTTGCATACGATAATGTTATTTAAAAATTGCGCCACCTACACCGAATTTCTAACATCACCTGCCGTCGAGATTACCGGAAGCGCGGCCATTGGGGTTCCCTAGGTAAACTTTAATTTCAAAGTATTATAAATCGAATCTAGATAACTTATACCTTTAGAACCGAGAGAGAGAGTTCACAATATTATTTAAATATAATGCCTCTGAATAATTAATTCATTCCATGGAGTTCGTATGAGGGCTTGTATGGAGATCAGAAGGAGACCAGGCACAAATTTAAGATAGATGGCGATTACGGTAGAATGCGCCCGGAGTTTGGTGCGTAAACTCTTTTTATACAGAAACTATCTTCCAATGGAGAATAAGTATTTGGACTATCTGACGGGATGTCAGGATGAGCCGTTTTGTTAGTCAGCTATATAGTCATAGGAGAGACAAAGATCTCTCTCAGGAACTAAAGACCCAGATGTTACGAGAGCATCCGAAAATGTCCCTAATTGTTTAATGACCATCAACGTGCAACAAATCACCGATTGGCGGTTCGACTCTAGCGACGTGTTGGTCATCAGTCGAAGTCAGCGCCGGATTAAGCCTCTAGCGGGCCCTAGACAAAATTTAAATTGGGGCCCCATTTAAATAAGTTGCATCTAAACAAATCTTGGTTAATGTTACCCTAGGATCCAAAATGGCGGCGGGGGAAATTTTTCCCTACGTTGGAGACTGCGACGGGGAAAAAAATTTTCCCTCGATTCAAGATGGCTGCGTTTCCGGCCGCCATCTTGAATTTCTCTGCACACTCCGCGGATATTAACCGAAATAAACAAAAAAAAAAAAATTTTTTTTACTCACTTTTCGATGGTGGTTGCCTGCTTCTTCCTATCTTTTTTTCCTTTCCGAACGTATTTTTAAATATACGCCCTTTCTCGTACTTTCTTTTACATATTACGGTCTCGTCGATTTCCACAGTTTTATTCGGCACTCCTTTTTTAAACGATGTCAAATTACTCAAAGCTATAAGCAATACCAACCGTATGTGATTGGACCGATCGACTCCCGTTTTTCTGGATTTGCCCGCCGCAATCGCCGAGGTCGTCGCCGTACATTCCAGACATAGTTAGTGCCATATAAACGACAGAATGCAACTCCAAGAAATGTGGCCAAATTTACTTTTAAATGTTCCATCAAAGGCAGAGGTCTTCGTTACGCACTTACTACATCGCAAGAAACAGCTTTCTCTATTACTCCGATAGTAAATTTGCATAAAGAATCGCAATGAATGCAAACGGACTCGGTCGGCTGTATGCCTAATTTTACAGCAAATTTCAATGCGTTATCGATACTGGGAGGCAAACCTGGTTCCAAAAAGTCGTCTTCAATTAATATGGAGAAATCACGGGTGGTGCATTTCGACCAAAATTTGTCGTTGCGACTCAAATCTGCAAAACTACTCATTATCGAACAATTGCAAATAAACTATACGTTTACCGATAATAAATTGTGCGAGAATGAAATATCGTAACGAAATAAAACAGCAATTATTCCAATACGCAATTCGTCGCAACACTACAGCAAACGATTCCAACTGGAAACTAGTCGATTTGCATAAAATTGCCCGGAAAGGAACAGAATCACGTCGTAGATCATGCATTTGCATATTCGTTCGTAACACCCCTACGTATTTCCCGCCGATTTTACTCTCGCACGACGCTACGAAAAAGCTCCCTCTACCGTCGCAAATACACACTACCGTCCGTTTCGAGGTTACAGGAAACTCGGCCACGTCGAACGCAGGGTCGAAACCGAACGGGCAAAAATTCTCAACGGCGTCGACGTCACGACTCTAGGGAAAATTTTTTTCCCGTAGTAGTCTCCGAAGTAGGGAAAAAAATCCCACCGCCGCCATTTTGGATCCTAAGGTAACATTAATCCAAATCTTATATAAAGTGACATTAGCGTAGCTAGTATGGGTGACACCCGGTGCGGATATCGTAGTGTCACCCATAACTTTTTAACTCTTTTATAAAACACTGTTGAATTGTAATATCTTCGCACTCGAGCAACTTGAACGCTATATCGAATATGCGATGTCGCGACGTATAGGTGTAGATTTAGAAAATAAATCATAACCCATAACCATCCATACATCAGTACTACCACGAGACGCGGCCGTAGGAATATTTGTAGATGGCGCGAGAGATCCCGTGGCGTACATTACTTCTGACGCACGGGTGGCTGTTGACCTTTTTTTTTTTTTTTAGGTAATGGCTAGTCGAGCGGAGCCTAGTAAGAATTGTTAAATACAGCCTTTTCTGTCCTATCGAATTTCGAATTCGAAACAGAGCAGTCTTCTGCACTGAAGCCGGGCCCCTCCGGATTACGAGCCCTAGACATTTGCCTACTTTGCCTATTCGATAATCCGGCCCTGGTCGAAGTGGATGGTCTACCGAAGTACGGTTCATTTTTCATGCGATCTCTGCCTTCTTCCAACAACTCGTACCATTCAAAACCTTCTGTTTCTGATAGATAATCTTTAACGAAGGCTTTTTGTAACATTTCCAACGTGTGTGTAGTAGTAATTATGAGGTGAAAACAAGATTTAATGCACGTTTTCCGCTCGATTACACTGGACATTTTGAACAATCGCAGCCGCAAAAATTTGTCACACGCAAACAAAGCGTTTATTTGCGAAAAAAAAAAAAAAAAAAAAAAAAAAAAATAGACAGAGACGTACGGATTGCTACTAGACATCGATGAAAGTCGTAGTAAACGAACAAAAACACGTCGACGTGCAAACTTTAAAGGAACCATTTGATTAATGTAATATACAGAAATATATGGAAACGAAAACAGGAGTTAAATACAGTAAAACTTGCCTAAAACGGAAATTTCCTACACGTACGACTTTCGTTTTCTCAGATTAATTCGTGTTAACAGAAAATAAAGTTTTTTACAGCGACGATTATAGAAATTCTGCTACATTATCTTAATAACGATTTAACAACACTCAGAATCAGCAGCTTACTAGCGTCACAATAGAAATAGCGTTTCAATTTTAAACGTATCTTAACTAACTTCGAACGTCCAGTGACTGTAAACATAAAAATTTTGACGTTGATTTAAGATTATTCTGTTTACACGTTTTTGTTTAAAATCTTTTCTGAAAAAGTGGCCATTGTTTATGAATGATATATTGGCGATTCGACTGTATTTATCGAACAGCACAACTGAAAAACTTTTTAAGGAAAGTTTCCTGTCCATTAAATCTGCAGATTCCGAAACATGTCGAATACATTCCACTGCGATTGTCATTTTATGGGGAGATATGGTAACGCAACTCGCGGACGGGCAGTAAGGAAAAAAGTCTCACGGGTGAGGTTTCAATATGAAACTGACCATCATTCAGGTGTGAGACACCTGAGAAAACTCAATGCCTCTACGTCGTTGGACAGGTCAGAACCCAAGACCAATCTATCGGTGTTCAGAGGTTTCATAAACTCGGACACTAGTGGGTAGAGTTGGTTTTTAACTAGCTTTATTAATTCATATATAACACAGATATACACAATTACATAACTCAATACAGAGTATCAAATGTATTATTAATATTCGACGTTTAAATCTCTGTGTATGGCGCATATGCATGTATAGTTTGAGTCGCCAGACCTTATAAGACACGCTCCAAACCAATAGTTCAAATATTCACAACTATCAAGACAGTCTTTTACAGTAAAATTTCCAACGCAAGAAGCAATATACTTGATGTATAATTCATCGAAATCGCCTGAAAGGAATATAAAAGCAATAAATATTAATGCAAATTTAATTAACACTATAATTATAAAAGAATGTTTGTTGGTTTATTCCGGCTAAGGGGATACCTATGGGGAAAACGTTACTGTGAAACTGGCCCCTATTTTACAAACGTGAAGCAAACACAGAAAACTCCACCTGGGCAGGCTGTTGGAGAGTGGGGAACCCAACATCAACTACAAGTGTTTAGAGATTTAATCCACTCGGCCACTGGTTGGTTATAACACACAGTTGATTATAAGATCAAAAATTTACATGGTATTGAAATTTACCATAATAAATTATATAATAAAATCACTTGTTATTGGTAACGAAATCAATTGAAAAGTGATCAATGTCACAGCATTTATTCACTATTTAACAATTTATAGGTGCATGTAACAATACAATAATTTTTATTACTATTACAACGGAAAATCAAATATTTCGTGTACGTTTTGTAGACTATCTGCCACTTTTGAAAGTTGATAATCCTAGAGAATTATCATTTCATTGAGCCAAGATATTGTGCATCAAAGTATGAGCAATAAAGTTATTCTTTATTTTAGATCTCTATTGTACTGTACTGTACGTAATCACAAAAATACTTGATGTTTACTACAACTTGTTTACTTACTTATACCCCAATATAGAACGTATTGTTTTAATTGTATATGAGAAAGAGAATCAAAAATCAAAAGGGGGTAGAAACATATGACAGAGCTTTGGTCACACGACGAATAGATAAAACTGAACGAAAATGTTACTCCTATTGGTATTAGCTTATATTAAAAGAGTAATTTTGAACTCAAAATTATTTTAAAACATCACCTCCCTCCCAAAAAGTTTATTTGACTTATCACTCGCACATATCGAACCAGGTCAAGTTGTTCTCTTTGTATTCGTACAAATACCTATGATAAGCATGAAAAATGCCCATTATACGTTCTAATAGTACACGGGATAACTGGCGTAAGAATGTATAGGGTAAAAAAAGTAAACGAAAAATTACACTCGAATACTAAATGTAAAGATCGATGTAGGCGTGTTCCAGCCAGTAGTCGCTTAAGCAGTTATTTCTTTAATTATATAAAAAGAATTCTACCTATTAACCAGTAAATAACAATTTATTAAGCGATTTTATTTCAATCATGACTAGAAGCCAGTTAATGCGTCAATCTGGATTCAAGTCCGGTAGATTTAAAAAACTAAAATAGAGTAATATCACCGTGCAATATGGATTCGAAATCGCATCCCCTTGGACAAAGAAAAACATTCAGATGACCATAATCTATTAAGTTGATCCTACATAATTACACGGACATATCTGATCATGGCAATACGAAATTCAGCATCGTTTCTCACCCCTTCGCTTATATTAATCGATTCCATTGAGGGTCAGGCCAACATGTAATGAGTATAATTTGTGATAAACCATAATACCTGATGGCTAGCGTTAAAAATTTAATTATTTAAGTGGAAATGTAAATAATTTATTAATGATTATTTTATTTCCCATATAAAACCTAATTGTCATCTCTTCATAAAACCACGACCAACGGTCGAGGATTCGGGCCTCGTGAAAAAGCTGGACACGTGAAGTTTACCCATTAAATCAAAAGCAAAAAGCTTCATATTCTTAATTAAATATGACCAGTCTGTAATTTACTTAAAATTTCTTACTATGGGCTACGATAAGAATAGTACAGATGAGCAGAAATGCCAGTACTCTAGAATTAGGCATTTTTGATGTTATTCCTAAACGTCGAGAACGTGGTTCTAGAACATGAATGTGCTTCCAAGTGAAGTCTGGGGAATCCATATAGGCCCTATATATGAACCCAATATAATATGACATGGAATATTTATGGTCAAGAATCTTTAATTTCTTTAAATAATAAAACATTTCTCCGAAATTCTAATAAATAATATAAAAATCATATAAATGTTAATAACTGTACAAGGGACAAAAACAATATATTCTTATACGTGACATATCATTAATTATAACCGAAATTCAAGAATTTCTACGTAAAATTTACCCAATTTATTAAATTTTATTAATTTATCTCTCTATATTAGTACTTTAACACATGCTGTACCTTATATGCATTGATGTCGGAAAGAATACAGAAGTGTATTTTATTTCAACGATTATAAAAATATTATTTTAGTTTTTATTTGCAAAAGATCTGTTTACATGAAATTACTTTAGAAGAATTGTATAAAGTTTAAAATTTTATTAAAGTAATTTGATGACAACGAAATCTTCATAAATAACAGGTATACGAGTTTTATGTGGAAGATTTTGTTTAAAGCTGAATTTAAAGATGGAGAAAAACAAAAAGATTATAAATTTAAAAAATAAAAATAAAGGCGAAGGAGAAGTAAAACATAGAAAAAGAAGTAGAAGCTAGGCCTTATTCAAAGATTTTTTTTCCTATGCGCAAATGATAGAGAAATCTTAGTTTTAATAAGAAATTATTTATAGTGACATCGATGTCACTATGGAAAAAGTATGATGTACAGGGAGAAGGCACTACTGCTTTTATGTGGAGAGCATATATGTGTTACCGGCAAAACCCGATTTTACGCCAAACTAGTTTTGCCTAGGCCAAACTAGTTTAGAATTATTATTCAAGTATATTAATGGTTAATTTAAGTTTATCATAAAAGACAAATAAATTCATTTTTAATATTAGTTTGATTTTTAAAAGTTATTTTTATTATTTCGTTTGAATTTTTGAATATATTTTCGAAAGTTAATTACCTTTAAAAGTGCATGGCTTAAAAAAAACAACTGATAAGTACTGATTAGCTTATTTTTATTTTATAGTTTTGTACAAGTGTTGTGTCACTTCTAGTCAATACCGTTTTTGGTTAATGTTCCCCTACGTATCGAAGATGGAGGCTCGTCTCCGATTCTAGAGATCAGAAGACAGGAAACAGTGGGGACGCACGTTCTAACCTAACCTAACCTATTCTAATAAATTACCATAATTATTAGCAACCAAATTACCAAAATATTTGAATAAATATAATATATAATAGATATAAATAAATATTGAATAAATATTGTTCATCTAATCGATTTCCTTTTAATTTTAATTTAACCATTAATATACTTAAATAATAATTCTAAACTAGTTTGGCCTGACTCGCTTACGCCAAACTAGTTTGGCGTAAAATCGTTTTTTGCCGGTAACATATATATATATATGCTCTCCTCATCAAAGCAGTAGTGCCTTCTTCCTGTAAATTATACTTTTTCTTTAACAATAGTCTTACTAATCATTTGCCTAACACCTTTCAGGGAAAAATTTGAAATACAGGGACATCTAGTTCGCATCGGAAGTATGTAGACAAGTAATCGTGGCTTCCCGCATCCATGTGTTCCATGTCTGGTCACGTCTTTCGTCTGTTTAACTCTGTTTATGTGTATAAGCGGAACAAGACTCGTTCATGGGATTCTGGAGAATGATTTCACGAAGACAAATGTAAGAAATTCTTGTTGAAAAGAGATGAGCTTCGAGTATAACGAATGCTCATATTTGTCACTACCAAGATTCAAGTGTAAAGAATTCTATAATTCATCACTATCAAGGTCCGAGTATAAACAGTACAGTAGTTATATTCATTACTACCGAGGTCGGAGTGTAAACGTTAGTTGAATTGCAGACTATTGAGTTTCAAAGTGTAAAGAATTTTCGTATTCTACACACAACACAAACTAAACAAAGCAATAGTTATTATGTTTATGTAAACTAGCAGATGATCTCGGCGTTGCTCGGACAAAAAGTAAGAGCAACGCCGAGAAATTAAAATTATTAGATTATTTCGTACTTTTAACTCTTATAGTATAGTATTTGGTGTATATAAATACAAAAGTTATCTTACGTAAGAGATTATCACACCGAGTGACCGATTTAACACACTTTAAAAATTCTTTAAACTGTTTACTGTAGAGGATTTAAGAATTTTTATGATGATTAGATCAGTCGGTATGATAAATCCTTACGTAAGATTCATTTGTAGTTATATAAATCAAATAGTCTAATATAAAAAACATTAAAACGAAAACCCACATAAGGGGCCGTCCATAAATTACGTAAGGGCGATTTCGACCATTCCAGACCCCCACCCACCCCTGTGTAAGAAACCTTACTTTGATTTCCCTCCCCTTCTCTATCTTACGTAATATTTAGGCATCGTTTCATAAAAAGTTTTTAACGAAAAAAAATTCTTTTAATGAAACCCTAAAAACTTTAGGTATAAAATATATAATTACTAGGAAGTAGGCCCGGCGTTGCTCGAGCAAAAGTAACGATAGCGAACATTAAGATAGTCACTATAGACATTATAGTCACAAAGAAAAGAGTAATTTCATCAACGAATTAAATTTTTCTAAAGAAAGATCGAATTTGAAAATAGAATGTTCTAATATTGTTCGATTTTCACGACGTGTTCTGATTATATCCTTCGATTTTCATCGAATGTTCTAAAGAAGAAAGGTCGGGAAAAACCGAACTAATCTGTTTAAATTTGAAAGTCGAATATGTTCCTACATATTACTCTTTTTCTTTTTTCTTTTTTTCCAGAGCCCGTAAATCTTGCACGTCGCTTTGTCTTGTTCTCCATTGTTACTTAACACTTTGGAACTTATATCTGGTACCATAACTGTGCACCAAATTTCAACTTTCAACTCCTAACCGTTTTAGCGAATATTAAGATTAATACATTAGTCAACCTTACCCGTTTTCACAGAATGCAAGAATTGGGTCCTCCCTGTTTCCAGACTAATTACAGAATTTTTAGATAGGTCTAAAAATATGTTCGATTTCGAAAAATACTGCATCTGCGTCTTGCACTTCGCTTTTTCTTAACATTTCCATTGTTACGTAACACTTTCATTGTTGACTCTTCCATTCTTAACGCTTCCATTGTTGACATTTCCTTTGTTACTTAACACTTCCATTGTTACTTAACCCTTACATTGTTACTTGACACCTCCATTGTTGATGGAAGTGTTAAGACTTGATCTTGTCCCTCTCCCCCGTGGAGAAAAATTTCGAAAAATCCCTTCTTAGCGTGCGTTCTCATGACGTATCCTAGCTGTGTACCAAATTTCAACTTTCAACTCCTAACCGTTTGGGCTCTGCACTGATTATTATTATTATTATCAACTCGTCTCGATTATATATAATTATTAATTAGTTAATTAATATGTACTATTATTTATAAAATACTTTATGTGAACAAATTTAAAAATATAAAAATTTAACGAATTCGAATGAACAACTTATTTTAAGAACTTTATTTTTTAATTATTAACAATCTTTTTATTATTATCATTAATCAACGTCATAATATTCATTGTTATATTAATTTTAATTTTCACAAAAGAAAGCAAGAGACATTGACAAACCGACTAGCTAGTGCACGTGTAAACAGAAACGTCATACAAAATAAAACAAGAGAGAATAGAGAGGAAACACATTCCGTTGCCATATTGATTACATCTTGGCTAAGGCCAAAAAAATAAACTACATGCAACTAAAATGTGCTAGGTGCACCCGGGGACTAAATCATAAAGCATGTAAAACTATATATAATGGAGCAATACAAGAAATGCTACTTTACGCGGCCTCTAGCTGGGGTCTTGCAACTAGAAAAGATTCAGTAGCCAGTAAACTACTCTCTCTTCAAAAACAGTTTGCCATCAGAATTTTAAAGTGCTGCAGAACTGTTTCTACTAATGCCACTATGTATTGTAGAAAAGGTTCTAAACTACTACATCAGAACTACAAACATCAAGGCTCAACAACAGTCTCTACTTCTATCTACGTCTGTCCATATGCTACCACATTGCAATTATCCTACTATCTCTGATCGTCACCCTGTAAACAAGGTACATTTGGTGTCATCTGCTTCCTCCATGGATAACCATGCAGACATTAATATCTACACAGATGGGTCCAAAAGCCCCTTCGTGTCGGCTCAATTATCTGTATCTTCCTCCAAACTGACATTTTGCTTAAAATATGCTAGAAAGTACAGATACCCCCCACATACCTCCATCTATCAAGCTGAAGATGCCGTCTACCAAGCTGTTCGGTGGGCACTTCACTATCAAACAAAACTCAGGCTATCGGCATTTACGGTAATTCTCAGTCTGTCTTAAAAGCTCTATTAAATCCCAAATGCAATAGCAATAAAATTACACGATATTAAAAATCTTGTAAATAAGATAACTTTTATATTTGTTCTTGGCATAATAACAATGGAATATTACTATTAATAAGAATATTACGTAAGACGAGATCTATTACCCCCTACCCCTGAGTAAAAAATCGTAAGAAATCCTTGACCTCCAACCACCCAAAATATTTTACGTAATTTATGGACGGCCCCTAAAGAGATTGGTTATTTCAGCCAATGTTTCGTTTATCGCGATACTCGGATAGTACAAAATGGCACAAATTCAATAGTGAGGTACGCAGGAATTAAAAATGTATCTTATATTTTCAGATATTTTCTAATGTTAACTCTGAGAAACTGTACCATTCACAGTCGAATATCAAATGGTAATCTGCCAACCGATCTAATTTCGAAAAGAACGGACCAAATATTTAAACCTGGCATACTCGAAAACTGCTTAAATCATATTTTGTGCTGGCGGGTAACATTGAATTATGCAATTTTCCTATTCGAATGCCACCATACCGCTGGTCCTATAGAAAGAAGGGACCGTTGCAGAAGAGGGTTGAAGTAATTCGACCAAAAGCAGTTGACTTCCTCCTGCAAGACAGGATGGTCAACAACTACTAATTAATACCGGTCTACTATTAATATTTAAAAAGTGATCCGTGTTAGACAGGTTGTGATGTAATCGAAGTTGCTAACGTTGACGTTCGAAAGACTTCATATAAAACTTGTTTAAATAAAACAAAAATCGTGTAAAAATGAGATAAAAGTTCTTTTCATGTAATAATAAAGTGTTTAAATTTTGGCAATAGATTGTATAAACTACATGAAAAGTATGTCTTCGTAAATATACATAAAAAAATTATTGGGCTGCAATTTGAAAACATGATCGAGACCAAATATGGAAAGCTTAGCCCAGGAAGTGCAGGATTAACTAAATGTGAGCTTTTGGTTTGGACCGGAAGTCACGTTACTTCAATTGAAATGTTTCCAGCGAACAGAGTCTGATAGATTACTGAAGTTTATTTTATTGAAACATCTACCTTATACAGTGTATCCATTTTTCTATGAAGCATCTACTTCCATATGAGGAACGTGTCGAACGAGGGTGGAGTTTTCTATGCAAACTATTGAGGATAGTTTTCACAGAACACATCACATTTTTTAAGTACTTCACGTGTATACTGTTTACATGGAAAAACTCAATAAATATTCTTCGTATTTATACGTCGTATTAAGTGTTATGGAAATAGTAAAAAGCAAGTTTCGAGTCAAGAATTTAAAAAAAAAAAATTTAATTGTAAATTAAATTAAATAAAAACAATGTAAAAATTTACCTTGTGCCCACCGGTATTCCAGTGGATAAGACAACGAAACATTAGTAGTTGGTTGTGGGTTCGCGCCTCGCCAAGACGGGCTAGCCACGTGATGTTTTCCAGGTTTTCTTCATATGTCAAACACGTAGAGACAAGATTCCCGTGGGTATCCCTCATCCCTTACAAATCGCCCGTGTATTGCGCTGCCTTATCCTAATAATCTTACAATATGAACATCGTGGTGGGCCGAATGCCAGTTCGCACGGGCCCTTCCAAATCGGATCTGATCAATTTTAAGTAATAATTCCTGTTTGACTGACCTCATACAACGTATAATAACGAACGGTGACCGAATAAACGGCCAAAAATCTAATGACGTAACCATAGATGTATTTTTTAAAAAAACGTCTACTGTTACATCATTACACTTATATATAAAATATCAGATGTTTTCTCATAAAATTTAGTTGAAAAAACCTACAGTAACATTTAAATAATCTTTGATGAAATTCGTGTTAATGTCACGGCCTTTGTACATCTGTACTTCATGTGTCACCTGACTGATATTATTCAAATTATGCTTGCATCGTATTACTTATAATATATTATTATATTTATATATTTAAATTTAATTTATTATATTTTATTAACAATCTTGAATTACACAGGATGTCATAAATTTATTTTTTTCGGTAGTTGTAATGTACAGTACATTATATAAGTGAATGAAACTCACGATTTCTACTGTTAGCAAGACTGCAAACAGGGATTTATGCTAGGAAAAAATGAAGTTTTTAAGAAATTTACTGTTTATTATAGTCATTGGTTTAATTTTCGTTGTAAGGAATGGTAAGTAAAGTGTATAATTAACTTTTAATTAATGATTTTTTATATTAATTGTTAAGATGAGACGGACGAATGACCGAGCGGTTAAGGTGGCAGCCTACCGCTCTGGGGATTCAGACGGGTGGAAAAATCCCCAGAAATTGTTCGGGGTGATCCGTTTGGATGTGTCAGCCTCGTCTATCACCATTGTGGGACTGGCAAACCCATAATGGGCTTGCTAAACAAGGCTATCTTAATAGGGAGGAAAGAGTTTAAAAAAACGTTAAAATGAAATCGAAAACTTGATGATTGCGTACGACAGCATGTCATTATCATTGTTATTTGTATATTATTTAGCATTTTACACATCGTATTTTGTTTTTAGGATTTTAAACAAGAGATAGATTAGTTTACAGTAAAATTCTAATAATTTACTCACAGATTTTATATTGATTATTAAAAATGTACACTACAATTCGATTACACATGAACCACTTCCTTAATCCTTACAAGTGGTCCAGAAGATAAAACTACTAGAGGAAAATTACATAATTAGTTATTTACTGTAATTTCTTGCGTATAACTCGCACACGCGATGAAATCGAACTCGATACATAGATAAGTTATTAGCAGAAAAGTCGGTAGCTGAATAATTTTCTACTAGATTGTTAATACATAATTTTTATTTATATTTAATTATTTTCTTCTTGTTTCTTATAGAAGCTACGGATCATCTAATACGTGCATGCAGACGTGATCTGTATGATAGAATAGTGACAGCATGCAGGGAGAAACTTGAAAAATGGGGTTGTAAGTTTATTTATCTTGCCTCTTATTAAAGCTATAATATTATAAATAAATTTTCGATTAGTTTATTCATTTTTTAACGTAATTTTACAGACAGTTCCTATCGTCTATATAACTTTGCATTCTTTCTTGAAGAAATTGGAGGAAACTTACACGATAAATGCTGTTGTAACAGATGCTTTTATTCAAATTTAAAAGATGACGCCGTGTGTAAACTTCTCATACCTTCTTCTTCAATTAAATAATAAAAGTCATGCATAACTAGAATGAAACTGTAAATGAATTTACATAATAAAAATATACCAAACAGTCATTATATTGTAAATATTTCAGTTATTTTGGTGTAATTTCGATCTTATTTACTAGCAAAAGTCGACAGTATCTAACATATTCCTATCAACTATTGGAATAGTTTGTGAAATAAACTTTCGTAGTGGACCATAGATTATAGTGATACACCCTCCACTGTATTATAAAGCAATTAATATTATTATCGTTTCTATAATTATAATAACCGATAACTAATATATAATGGAATACATGTAAGAACTCAACCAGTGCGTTCTGAGAAAACGCGCTGAAACAAGAAATGGTTTCATATGAAACACTAACTGCAAACACATTTACAAGATTAACAACGAAGGGAAAATACCAATAAAACTCCATGATAGAATACAACGTCAGCAGAAAGATATAACACAACAACTAGGAGGAATAATCACAGAATACTATGATAGCACACAACGATAAAGACGGGAAACCCCTATCCTTACCAAAGTAAGTATCGGGAACATGCGACAGAATATGTCAATGGGAACGACAGAATAGTACGATGAGAAAGGATAGAATACAACGAAACGGAGTACAAGAAAACAGCGATAAAACACAACGGGGAGGAAGAAGAAATACACACTAATACCATAGAACAACACAATAAGACATAAGAATCCTCTTAATACCGAAGTGAGTATTGTGCACAAAGTGTTAAGGGAGTTCATAGGAGCTTAGACAAGGAAAAGACAAACTGTCACTACTCAAAAACTTAACAAACATTGTAACACGAGTAAACTTTCGAACTCATCAACATTATCCGGATACAAATAAATTATAAATTATATAACAATGTCGGGATAATAATATAGCGGCTACGTCCGCACGTATGTATTTAAACCCTTGCAAAGCAAGATGCGAAGCAAGGTCGTGAATAAAGTTGGAGTACCACCCTCCTGACGAACAGTCAGGAAGGATGGACTGCTCCATTTAAGAAGAAGAAGAAGATTACCCCGATCAACTATACACGAATTTCCTGCTTGGGCCAGAAGTGACGTTATTTCAATTCAAAAATGTTTCTTGAATTCACAGGGTTAAGAATCACCGATCAAACTCAATTCAGGGAAAATTATGTTGTAAACTTTAAATTGTGAAGAAAGATGATTGTTCAGATTAAAGAAAAATCCAAAATTCCTCGAGAGTTATTTCAGATAATTTAATTTTCTTTACCGGTTGTTATGTATACATAACAAGGGAAAATATTGGATTCGCGTCAAATTTGATTAGTTTTTTTTAAATCTCCATATTTTGAGACGTCCGGAATCCAAATAAGTCAAAAAGGGGGCAAAAAATTCCTTGCATATGTATGTACAGTACATATGTGTATAAGGGGTTTGTTGACGTTTGTTTCGCTTAATTTCTCAGGATAGGGTAGAGATTACGTAACGAAATTTGGCATTATAGCTTGTAAATGAGGGGCGTTGATGCTATTAAATTTTAGTGATTACAGATGGGGGGGAAGGGATACAAAAAAAGTCGTGTCTATCTCGAGTAGCGTGAGACGTAATGAAGATTTTACTCGTTATTGGCATTTATATTTTTTTAAAACCTAACAATACTATTGAAATTAAGCTTTTTGCCATTTTATAATAATTAAAAGTATAAAATATTTTAATAGCAAAATCTCACAAGAGATGGCGCCACACGCGATTTTATTTAGTTGTATTTGAAATTATCAAATTATTTTCTAAATAAGATCTCATAAGTTACACTCGTTGCTTGATTTTTTAATGCACCATTCGTTGGCAATTGTTCTTCTCGTAACGAAAATTCCCAACTCGATGTATTAACAAGATCATATTGATGTTGTTGCGGTAATAATTTTCTATATTTAAAGTAGGAAAGAAAGTAATTTGCGCTTTTCTGATAAGCTATTTTGCAAAGAGATACTTTTCCTGAAATGCTGGTATTTGTCAGTGGATATTTTCATTTTCTCTTTGGTTATTTGTATTAACTCAATTCAAGTACTTAAAAATACCTTCTAAATATGTTATTTATCACACCAGATATCATTATAAAGACGTTTTATAAAAGCATTTGTATATTCACATTCAAAAAAGTCAAAGAATTTGCTCTAAACTTCTAAAAACGGGCATTTTACTTTACCCTTGAAAAACAATATAACTTTCAGCGTGCAAAAGAAAAGATTCGTTCTGCGCTTCCATAGATTATCAAACTTTTTCATAAAAACCCCGTGTTTTTAATAAACTTGATGTAATTTAACGTATTTACTACGTGGTCTAGTGTAGGTTTAAACGTAAAAAACGTTAATGTTTTTGAAAGTAGGGATTTTCTATGCAGCATCTTTGCCTTTACCTTCTCGGGGTAAAATCGTCTTTGCATAGATAACAAGGGTAAAGTCGAGTAAAGGGTAGTGTGAGGTCGCCGAATTCGAGATTTCCAAATGTCAGGACTTATCGTATGTGGGGTGAAGGAAAGTGAGGCAAATAGCTGCAGTGACAAACAAACCCGTTTATTTACACTAAGTCTTACAATCTAGTGTGTCTTGCATGTCTTGTCTTCTGGTCGCTCTTGATGGTTCGGTTGTTGGCCCCGGGGCAGACAGTTGATGCTCGACCGTGGGAGGTTGTGACGAATGGTGAAAGCCCGAAGTTCAATCGGATGGTGTCCACTTGTAGAGGCAGGGAAAAGTCTGGACAGTTGATTATAGTTGTTAGCTGGGGAAAGTCTGAACAGTGGTTGACACGGACAGAAGCTGGGAGAAGTCTTCACAAGGGGAGGCAGAGAAAAGTCTTCACAAGGGGAGGCAGAGACAAGTCTGCTTTGCCCTTGAGATCCAGGTTTTTATAAGATCTTTCTCTCCTGGATCTCCAGCTCCTGATTGGTCGGTTTCCTGTCTCTAGGCAGACGACCGACCATTTCGAGCTATCAAAGGTTTAAATTCGACACTGTGTTTTATTCCGATCAAGGGAATTTAATCGCAACTTGAAACCTCTGCTCGTATTCAATTGTTTCGAATTCTTATAAGTCTGATACATAATATCAGCGCTGCATCTCCTTTTAAGATTAAAAAAAGAACATTTTTCTCTCGATTAATAGCTTTAATATTTCCCGATTTAAAGTATCCTTCCAATTTCTACGAGCATCAGAATCAAAAGCTTGTTCCCTTGATTTGACATTTTTATGATATCAAAAACACATGAGCTCGAGTATCGCTCGGGCTTCACAGTAGCGAGAGCGGCAATTCTATGTGGTCACCCGTTCGCGAATAGTCGACCCACTACCAAATGACTAATGTTGAGTGATTTTATCCATTAAGACACTGATAGTCACTTGCAATTTGAAATTAACGATTAGGAAAGTTTAACGAGTGACGGATGATAAGAAAAATGAGCGCCATTACATGTCAAAGACTTGTGAAGAACGTTTTGCGACTCTTTATACACATAAAATAGTTAAGCGATAAGTTTTTAATATGAATATATAAGTTATATATACTTATATACATACATACAGATAATGAATTAATAATAAATATTCTGAATAAAATCACGGTTTATGCATTAGTTATTAAAATACAGTTTCCTAAACTTTCTACTTTTCCATCGAGGATTACGTAGGAGTAATCTTAAAACTGAACTATCCATTAAACGTACAAAGAAAGTAAGACACGTTTACCGTACCCTGTGATCAAAAGGAATCAAAAGTGGTTCAATAAAACGCAAGATTTGAATTTATTCATCAAAATAATTCCCCTCCACTGCAGCGCACTTATACCAACTTTTTTCCAATCAAATAAACACACTTAAATCTCGTTTCATTGAAAACTCTTCTGCACTGGCAGCCAATTTTGTTTTATGGCATCGATCAGCTCACAACGGTGACTACCAAGCAGTAATTTTAGTCAAGGAAACAGGAAAAAGTCACACGCTGACATACCACGTGAATACGAAGTTCGCGAAAGACTCAAATAATATTACTGGCACGATCTGTTACAATATTTTATTCAAAAAAGTTTTTATATTTATAACTATTAAATCTGGCAAAAAGCTTAATTTTCAGGGTAGGGGTGGATTATATATCAAATTGTAAATACTAATAACGAATGAAATCTTCATTAAGTTCCACCCTACTCTAGATATGACACACGACTCGCTTTATCTCTGCACTTCATCGACTTTAATCACAAAAATTTATTAGCATGAATCTTCATAAGCGTGAACTTCTTGGCAAAATGGCGGAACTTTTCGAGGGAAAGCACAGGAGTTATTAAGGTTCAAGCAGGGATACCCATGGCTGTAGGATAACACGAAGATGCTTAGCGGTGTTTCTACATAATAATAGGAACACAAGTAATCTTAAATAATACAAAATTGAGCATCATTTCTTACTCCTCATCCATTCTGAGTAAAGCTTGTCTGTAATATGAGTAAATTGTGATTAATCATACATCACGTAACGCATTCATGCCTCGCGTTAATTAATTAATTATTCAAAGAGAAATGTAAATAATCCATTAAATTAACAATTATTTTATTATTTTCTTAAAAAAACAAATGTCATCTCTTGGTAAAACCACGATCACTAAATAGTGGGCTCGGGCCTCAAGGAAGAGTTTAAAAAGTTTTTTTATGGAAAGTTATCTGTCCATTTAACCTGCACAGATTCTGAAGAGTGGCAAATACATTCGACTGCGATTATGAGATGACAGACAAGATAGAAATAAAAATCCCCACGTCGTCGACGTCTCGACTCTAGGGAAAAAAATTTTCCCCCGTCGCAGTCTCCAACGTAGGGAAAAATTTCCCCTGTCGCCATCTTGGATCCTAAGGTAACATTAACCACATTTTTAAATTAGCTTTATTAATGCATTTAGAACACAGATATACATAATTATATAACTCAATACAGATTATCAGGTGTTCTCCGAAAGTACATCGAGAACTATAATATTATGTGTATCAAGTGTATTATCCAAGTTGTTCTTCAAAAGTCTTGTGTATGGCGCACATGCATCTATAGCCTGAGCTGTCGTGCTTTTTACGACACACTCCGAAATAATAGTCCATCGATTGACAAGTATCATAACATTCGTATGAAGTATAATTTTCATCGCACGAACCAATATATTTGATATATAATTCATTATCGTATTGGCCTAAAAGAAATATAAAAGAAAAATATTAATGCAAATTTAATTCACACAAAAAGTATAAAGTTTATCGGTTTATTTGGGAAAACTGCCGAGAGGATGTCTCCCTGAAAGACTTTACTGAGAATCTGGCCCCTATTTACGTCTCACAAATCTGAAGCAAACCCCGAAACCTCCGCCTGCCTAGACTATTGACGAGAAACGAACCCAACACCAACTACAACTGTTCGTTCACTGGTTTTATCCACTCGCCACTGGTTAGCCACAACAGAAAATTCATAACAGGACCAAGAAGTTATATCTTATTGAAATTTTTCATAATAAATTATATAATAAAATCATTTGTTAATGGTAACGAAATCAATGGAAAAATGATCAGTGTCACACCATTTACATGTGCATGTAACACTACAATATTTTTTATTACTGTTACAACGGAAAATCAAATATTTCGTGTACGTTTTGTAGACTACCTGCCACTTTTTGAAAGTGGAGAATCCTAGAGAATTATGATTTGACTGAGCCACGATATTGGGCATCAAAGTATGAACAATAAAGATATTCTTTATTTTAGATCTCCATTGTACCGTACTGTACGTAATCACAAAAGACTTGAAATTTACTATGATTTATTTACTTATGTCTTTATAAATAAGATATTGATGCCATTGAATTTCGGAAACGAAATGAAAAAAGGTGCAGAAAATATGACAGAGGTTGGGTCATGCTACGAGTAGATAGAACTTAAAACTTTATATTAAAACAGTAATTTCCGAATTAAGAATTGTTTCTAGAAACTCATCCTCCTTCCAAAAAATGTATTTGATTCATCACTCGCATATATCGTACCACGTCCAATCGTTCTCTTTGTATTTGAGCATGAAAAATGCCCAATATATGCTTTAACAATACACACAATAACTAGCGTAAAAATGTACAGAGTAGGAAAAGTGAAAGAAAAATTACGCTCAAATACTAAATGTAAAGACCGGTGTATGCGTGTTGCATCCTGTAGTCACTTTCGCAGTTATTTATTTAATTATATAATAAGAGCTTTACACCTCTTAAAACGTCTACCGTCGCTTAATAATACTGATGTGTAGCGTCGAAAAATTAATTATTCAAATGAAAATTTACATAATCCATTAACAATTATTTAATTTTTCATATAAAAAGCTATTTGCCATATCTTGATAAAACAACAACCACAACCAACCAGTCATAAGTTCTGGCCTGGAGAAAGAGCTTGCCACGTGGAGGTTACCAGGTTTTCTTCCCTCGTGTAACACCTAAATAGGGCCCTATTTGCTGTAGAAAGTCCGGATGGCCGAGCGGTCAAGGTGGCAGTCTACCGCTCTGGGGGACCCGGGATCGAATCCGAACGGGTCGAATAATCCCCAGGAATTTTTCGGGGGGTGGTCCGTTCGGATATGTCGGGCCCCGTCCCTCACCACCCGGTCGCCCCATTGTGGGCCTGGCCGAACCCATAATGGGCCTACTAAAAGAGGCCCTCTTAATGCCCACAGGGCGGAAAGAGTTAAAAAAAAAAAAAAAAAAAAGGGCCCTATTTGCTGTAGAAAGTCCTGCCGGGAGACATTCCACACGGCAAATCGCTCTCGTGTTGATTGCCGCATCCGACGAAACCTCAACCAAAAACGTTCATATTTTTAATTAAATATGCCCAGTCTGTAATTTCCTTAAAATTAACTTAAAATTTACTTATAATTTCTTACCGTGCGCTACAACAAGAATAGTACAGATCAGCAGAAAGGCGAATACTCTTGAATTTACCATTTTTTATGTTACCCTAAACGTGGAGAATGTGGCTCTACACTATGAACGTGCTTCCAAGTGAAGGTTGAGAAAGCGTATATATACACATATGTACACAATGTAATATGACATGGAATATTTATGGCCAACCATGTTTAATTACTTTAAATAATAAAACATTTCTCTGAAATAGGCGTAAATAATATAAAAATGATATAAATTTTAATCACTGTACAAGGGAGAAAAACAATATATTCATATACGTGACATATATCATTAATTATAACTGAAATTCAAGAATTACTATGTAAAATTTACCCAATTTATTAAATTTTATTAATCTATATTTTATACTTGCACTTTAATATATATTGTTGGTTATATGCATCGATGTAGGTAAAGAATACAGGAGCTTATTTTATTTCAACGATTGTAAAAACATAATTTTAGTCTTTATTTGTAAAGAAGCCATTTACATCAAATTACTTCAGTAGAATTTTACAATGCTAAAATTTTATTAAAGTAATTTAGTTGTGCTCACTAGTATCAACAGCACCAATAATAACAACAACCACCTTTCTCAAGGTTACGCAGATGATACGGTCATCCTTGTATCGGACAAAAACAGTGATAATCTTCCTATTCTCTGTAATAGCCTCCTCACCAAGATCTCGAACTGGAGTGCCAAAGTTAAATTACCTATTAACTATTCGAAATGCTCCTACATAATTTTCTCAAAAGCCACCCCGCTTCAGATGAGTCCACGTATAGAAATTGATGGTATTCGTATTTCTCGAGTCAGAGAATTCACCTACCTTAAAGACAGGCTAGAGCAACGGCTGCAGTGGACCAGCCACATTGATATGATGGTTGCTAGGGCCACAAAGGCATCAAACGCCCTCACCAGCATTGCTAAAAATACCTGAGGCATCGGCTTTAAAGCGGCCAAACATATCTACCTTGGGGCCATCGAGCCAATTCTATTATATGCAGCCCCTGTCTGGGCTAATGCCACATAAAGGTGTATATCCAAAGAAAACTTCTGAAGGCCCAGAAAGTTGCTGCTCTTAGAATATGCAGAGCATATCAGACAGCTCCGACTTTTGCTCTATTGGTTATTGCTGGCCTGATCCCTATTCACATTAAGGCCAGAATGATGTTGAGAAACTGGAAGGCCAATAACCTTTTTCTTGATGATTGCCCTATCAACAATATTGGTAACAGTGACATCCTCTCGGAACTACCCAATAACCTCAAGGAAGACATTTTCTCCTATGGAACAGAGCTAAAGAGCACTGCCTCAAACATTCTCCAGGATTATCCTTCAACCATCAACGAATTATCTGACCATAATGATACCAACGATATATCCATTTTCACTGATGGATCTAAAAACAATGACAAGGTGGGTGCTGCTTTTGTTCTCTACGACCACCAGACAGGGAAGACTTACCGCTCTGCCTTCAAACTTGGCCCACATTGTTCTGTTCCTCAAGCTGAGATCCTTGCCATCACTAAGGCAATGGATCATATTTTTGCCGACTGGTTCCCACATTCTAAATCCATCACAATCTATTCGGGCTGCATGACTGCAATTTGCTCCATTACTGGCCTAGGGAAAAGGGGAGATAATGTTCTTCGTATTCATCGTTACCTCATGCACAATACTCACGGACATAACATACATTTTAAGTGGGTGCGTGGGCACTCAGGTGTCATTGGTAACGAGGCCGCTGACCACCTTGCAAAATCTGCAGCCATCTCCTCACTCCCCTCCTGCTACAATAAAATTACTTTCTCCAAGATTAAGTACTGGAACTATCAAATTGCCATTCAACAGTGGCAAGAGGAATGGAACAGCAGCAATACTGGTAGACTGACTTTTGACTTTATTCCCAGCATCACTCGCCGTCTAGAATGGAAACACTTTTCACCATCCTTTGCCATGACCCAGCTCTTTACTGGCCATGGCAATTTTCACGCATATCTGAAACGCTTCCGCATACGAGATGATGATGTGTGCACTTGTGACAATTCATCTGTCCAAGACAGTAAACATCTTTTTGACTGTTGCCTATTTGACAGCAAAAGAAACAACCTCCTTGGAAGTGTTCTCCATGCTGGATACAACTGGCCTTGCCCTCTCAAGGTTCTCATTGAAAACAAAGACATCTACCATAATCTTAGCGACTTCTTGTTGGAAACAGAAGCACTAAACCCATCGAGGGATCCGCCCAACACCTATGGTAGGCGTGACACTGCATGAATGAACTTTTCTATTGTAGTGCGTCTGCCTCGTACTGTATGTGTTCCCCATGCCTCTTTGCATAACCTTTGGTTGTGTTTTCACTCATGCTGAGTCAGGTACCTCCTGTTGTTTTCATGCTCTTAAGAGGTATCCTTCTGTATCTTACTGCTGTAACCTAATTTAACCCTTATATTTGTACTACCTCCCATGTGTTTTCGCGTTCGGCAAATCTTGCCGTCCTTTACTATTGTAATCCTTATTACTGTCGGTTCCTCCTATGTATACTGTGCTCGCTGTGTATGTTGTTTATGCTTGTCGCGCCATCTTGTACATAGTTTTATATTTTTCTCTGTTTTTATCCATATACTCCTTTTGTATTCATCATGTATTTTGTATTTTTGTTATTTTAATAAATGCGATGCAGGCGCCTTGAGCTCTCATCTGTACCCTGACCTTATCTTCATCCACTTCTCTTCATCACTCTCCCATCCTTCTTTCACCACCTTTCTTACCTCCAGGTTGTACCTCTGAGTGAAACCTGGAGCCCCCCTTTTCCAATTATTATTATTATTATTATTTAAAATACAGTTTTCATAAATTTTTTACTTTTTCATCAAGAATTAAATAGAAATAATCTTAAATTAAAATTTCCATTTAACTGTGAGGAACCAAGAGTATATAATGTTTGTATACCACTTAATCGGCTACAGGATGGTAAATCCTGCTCACTTTGTTACTGGCTTTTTAATAAGTTAAAGATGTTGGAGACAATAAAATCGCAAAATTTTCGTCTCCGTCAGGATACCTGACACTAGTTAGAACCATTGTTTTTGTATTGCGTTGTAACTCGCGATATAAGTTATAAAATAAATCCTAGAAGGCGGGCTTTAAATATCGAGTGGAGAGGAGTTATAATAAGGTTTGTTTATAACAAATTAAATGTCCGTACTTAATCAAAAAATTAGACAAGAAGTTTACAAATAATAAAAGAATTTAATAAGTGAAACTATAATAACTACAAAAATCTGGATACGTAAGTCAAAGTATTATAAATCGAATCTAGATAACTTATACCTTTAGAACCGAGAGAGAGAGTTCACAATATTATTTAAATATAATGCCTCTGAATAATTAATTCATTCCATGGAGTTTGTATGAGTGCTTGTATGGAGATCAGGAGGAGACCAGGCACAAATTTAAGATAGATGGCGATTACGGTAGAATGCGCCCGGAGTTTGGTGCGTAAACTCTTTTTATACAGAAACTATCTTCCAATGGAGAATAAGTATTTGGACTATCTGACGGGATGTCAGGATGAGCCGTTTTGTTAGTCAGCTATATAGTCATAGGAGAGACAAAGATCTCTCTCAGGAACTAAAGACCCAGATGTTACGAGAGCATCCGAAAATGTCCCTAATTGTTTAATGACCATCAACGTGCAACAAATCACCGATTGGCGGTTCGACTCTAGCGACGTGTTGGTCATCAGTCGAAGTGGATGGTCTACCGAAGTACGGTTCATTTTTCATGCGATCTCTGCCTTCTTCCAACAACTCGTACCATTCAAAACCTTCTGTTTCTGATAGATAATCTTTAACAAAGGCTTTTTGTAACATTTCCAACGTGTGTGTAGTAGTAATTATGAGGCGAAAACAAGATTTAATGCACGTTTTCCGCTCGATTACACTGGACATTTTGAACAATCGCAGCAGCAGAAATTTTTCACACGCAAACAAAGCGTTTATTTGCAAAAAAAAAAAAAAAAAAAAAAAAAAAATAGACAGAGACGTACGGATTGCTACTAGACATCGATGAAAGTCGTAGTAAACGAACAAAAACACGTCGACGTGCAAACTTTAAAGGAACCATTTGATTAATGTAATATACAGAAATATATGGAAACGAAAACAGGAGTTAAATACAGTAAAACTTGCCTAAAACGGAAATTTCCTACACGTACGACTTTCGTTTTCTCAGATTAATTCGTGTTAACAGAAAATAAAGTTTTTTACAGCGACGATTATAGAAATTCTGCTACATTATCTTAATAACGCTTTAACAACACTCAGAATCAGCAGCTTACTAGCGTCACAATAGAAATAGCGTTTCAATTTTAAACGTACCTTAACTAACTTCGAACGTTTAGTGATTGTAAACATAAAAATTTTGACGTTGATTTAAGATTATTCTGTTCACACGTTTTTGTTTAAAATCTTTTCTGAAAAAGTGGCCATTGTTTATGAATGATATATTGGCGATTCGACTGTATTTATCGAACAGCACAACTGAAAAAGTTTTAAGAAAAGTTTCCTGTCCATTAAATCTGCACAGATTCCGAAACATGTCGAATACATTCCACTGCGATTGTCATTTTATGGGGAGATATGGTAACGCAACTCGCGGACGGGCAGCAAGGAAAAAAGTCTCACGGGTGAGGTTTCAATATGAAACTGACCATCATTCAGGTGTGAGACACCTGAGAAAACTCAATGCCTCTACGTCGTTGGACAGGTCAGAACCCAAGACCAATCTATCGGTGTTCAGAGGTTTCATAAACTCGGACACTAGTGGGTAGAGTTGGTTTTTAACTAGCTTTATTAATTCATATATAACACAGATATACACAATTACATAACTCAATACAGAGTATCAAATGTATTATTAATATTCGACGTTTAAATCTCTGTGTATGGCGCATATGCATGTATAGTTTGAGTCGCCAGACCTTGTAAGACACGCTCCAAACCAATAGTTCAAATATTCACAACTATCAAGACAGTCTTTTACAGTAAAATTTCCAACGCAAGAAGCAATATACTTGATGTATAATTCATCGAAATCGCCTGAAAGGAATATAAAAGCAATAAATATTAATGCAAATTTAATTAACACTATAATTATAAAAAAATGTTTGTTGGTTTATTCCGGCAAAAGGGGTATGGGAAAAACGTTACTGTGAAACTGGCCCCTATTTTACAAACGTGAAGCAAACATAGAAAACTCCACCTGGTCAGGCTGTAGGAGAGTGGCGAACCCAACATCAACTACAAGTGTTTAGAGATTTAATCCACTCGGCCACTAATTGGTTATAACACACAGTTGATTATAAGATCAAAAATTTACATGGTATTGAAATTTACCATAAAAAATTATATAATAAAATCACTTGTTATTGGTAACGAAATCAATTGAAAAGTGATCAATGTCACAGCATTTATTCACTATTTAACAATTTATAGGTGCATGTAACAATACAATAATTTTTATTACTATTACAACGGAAAATCAAATATTTCGTGTACGTTTTGTAGACTATCTGCCACTTTTGAAAGTTGATAATCCTAGAGAATTATCATTTCATTGAGCCAAGATATTGTGCATCAAAGTATGAGCAATAAAGTTATTCTTTATTTTAGATCTCTATTGTACTGTACTGTACGTAATCACAAAAATACTTGATATTTACTACAACTTGTTTACTTACTTATACCCCAATATACAACGTATTGTTTTAATTGTATATGAGAAAGAGAATCAAAAATCAAAAGGGGGTAGGAACGTATGACAGAGCTTTGGTCACACGACGAATAGATAAAACTGAACGAAAATGTTACTCCTATTGGTATTAGCTTATATTAAAAGAGTAATTTTGAACTCAAAATTATTTTAAAACATCATCTCCCTCCCAAAAAGTTTATTTGACTTATCACTCGCACATATCGAACCAGGTCAAGTTGTTCTCTTTGTGTTCGTACAAATACCTATGATAAGCATGAAAAATGCCCATTACACGTTCTAATAGTACACGGGATAACTGGCGTAAGAATGTATAGGGTAGGAAAAGTAAACGAAAAATTACACTCAAATACTAAATGTAAAGATCGATGTAGGCGTGTTACAGCCAGTAGTCGCTTATGCAGTTATTTCTTTAATTATATAAAAAGAATTCTACCTATTAACCAGTAAATAACAATTTATTAAGCGATTTTATTTCAATCATGACTAGAAGCCAGTTAATGCGTCAATCTGGATTCAAGTCCGGTAGATTTAAAAAACTAAAATAGAGTAATATCACCGTGCAATATGGATTCGAAATCGCATCCCCTTGGACAAAGAAAAACATTCAGATGACCATAATCTATTAAGTTGATCCTACATAATTACACGGACATATCTGATCATGGCAATACGAAATTCAGCATCGTTTCTCACCCCTTCGCTTATATTAATCGATTCCATTGAGGGTCAGGCCAACATGTAATGAGTATAATTTGTGATAAACCATAATACCTGATGGCTAGCGTTAAAAATTTAATTATTTAAGTGGAAATGTAAATAATTTATTAATGATTATTTTATTTCTCATATAAAACCTAATTGTCATCTCTTCATAAAACCACGACCAACGGTCGAGGATTCGGGCCTCGTGAAAAAGTTGGACACGTGAAGTTTACCCATTAAATCAAAAGCAAAAAGCTTCATATTCTTAATTAAATATGACACAGTAAATTAAGATGTTGTTAGTTTGTTCGCTATGTATGCCTAAACCGTTCGACCAATAGGGCGTACACCTTCTGAAACTAATAGGTTTCACTAACTTAGGTTAGCAACTACGATTACGTGTGGGACCATCACGACATGTCTAACACAAATCACTTTTCAAATATTAATAGTAGACCAGTATTAACTAGTAGTTGTTGACCGTCCTGTCTTGCAGGAGGAAGTCAACTGCTTTTGGTCGAATTACTTCAACCCCCTTCGGTAACAGTCGCTTTTTTCTATCGGACCAACGGTATGGTGACACTCGAATAGGAAAATTACATAATTCAATGTTACCCGCCAGCACAAAATATGATTTAAGTGGTTTTTGAAGATGCCGAGTTTAAATATTCGGTCCGTTTTTTCCGAAATTAGATCGGTTGGCAGTTACCATTTGATATTCGACTGTGAATGGTATTGTTTCTTAGAGTTAATATTAGAAAATATTATGTATGACATCTGGAAATTTAAGATATATTTTTAATTCCTGGGTATCTGACCATTGAATTTGAACAGTGATTGAAATTAATGGATAATTATACGGATATAAAATTCGTGTAATTTGTGATTTTTTTCATTCATGTCCTTTAAAACAGCATATTGGGCTGCAATTTCAAAAAGTTCTAGAGCTATAACGTCTGCCTGTTTTTCCTTACTCTCGAGAACGGAATTAAATAGTCAAAAGACGTGACAAGATATAGAAGCCATAGGGGCAGGAGGCCCCGATTAACTATATACCTACTTCCGATGCGAACTAGATGTCCCTATATTTCAATTCAAATTTTTTTCCTGAAATTGTTACATTTCTTCGGCTCGACTTAACTATTAAAGGAAAAGTATGATATACAGGGATAAGACACTACTAATTTGAGAGAAAGAGCACATTTATATATCTATATATATAATCGAGACGAGTTGATATAATAATAATAATAATCAGCGCAGAGCCCAAACGGTTAGGAGTTGAAAGTTGAAATTTGGTACACAGTTAGGGTACGTCACGAGAACGAACACTAAGAAGGGATTTTTCCAAATTCCTCCCCACGGGAGAGAGGGACAGGATTAAGGCTTAACACTTCCATCAACAATGGAAGTATTAAGCCTTATTCCTGTCCCTCTCACCCGTGAAGTGTTACGTAACAATGGAAGTGTTAAGTAACAATGGAATTGTTAAGAGAAAGTGACGTGCAAGACGTAGATGCAGTTTTTTTTCGTTTTTGCGGGAAATCGAACATATTTTTAGACCCATCTAAAAATATAGGCCCACCCGCTAGTATATATATATATATTTCAATAAAATGAATTATAATATGATTAAAAATAGACGATGCCACAATAAATACAGTAATTGCTTCTTTAAACTAGGATTAATCTGGTATTTGCTCATAGGAAAAAGATCTTTGAATAAGGCTTAGCTCCTACTTCTGTTTCTATGTTTTACTTCTCTTTCGCCTTTAATTTTATTTTTTAAACTTATAATCTTTTCGTTTTTCTCCATCTTTAAATTCAGCTTTAAACAAAATCTTCCACATAAAACTCGTATACCTGTTATTTATGAAGATTTCGTTGTCATCAAATTACTTTAATAAAATTTTAAACTTTATACAATTCTTCTAAAGTAATTTCATGTAAACAGATCTTTTGCAAATAAAAACTAAAATAATATTTTTATAATCGTTGAAATAAAATACACTTCTGTATTCTTTCCGACATCAATGCATATAAGGTACAGCATGTGTTAAAGTACTAATATAGAGAGATAAATGAATAAAATTTAATAAATTGGGTAAATTTTACGTAGAAATTCTTGAATTTCGGTTATAATTAATGATATGTCACGTATAAGAATATATTGTGTTTCTCCCTTGTACAGTGATTAAAATTTATAAAGCTTTCGTATTATTTCACGACTATTTCAGAGAAATGTTTTATTATTTAAAAAAATGAAAAATGGTTGGCCATAAATATTCCATGTCTTATTACATTGTGTACATATGTATGTATATATACGCTTCCTCAACATTCACTTCGAAGCACATTCATAGTATAGAGTCGCATTCTCTACGTTTAGGATAACATCAAAAATGGTAAATTCAGGAGTACTCGCCTTTCTACTGATCTGTACTATTCTTATTGTAGCGCATGGTAAGACATTTTAAGTAAATTACAGGCAGGGAACATTTAATTAAGAATAAGAGGATTTTTGGTTGTGGTTTAATGGGATGCGGCAACCAACACGAAGACGATTTGCCAAGTAAGATGCCTCGCGGCAGGACTTTCTATAGCAAACTGCTCCCTATTTTGGTGTTAGAAGAAAACCGGAAAACTCCATCTGGCCAGCTCATTTTCCAGTCCCGAATCCTGAACCGGTTGGTCGTGGTCGTTGTTTTATCAATAGATGGCAATTAGGTCTAATATGGAAAATAAAACAATCATTAATAGATTATTTACATTTCCATTTGAATAATTAATTTTTCAACGCGAGACATCAGCATATCATGATTTATCACAAATTATGCCCATTGCAGGTTGGCTTGAGCCTCAATGGAATCGATTAATATGGGTAAAGGGGTAATAAACGATGCTGAATTTCGTATTGTCATGATCAGTTATGTCCATGTAATTATATAAAATCATCGAAATAGATTACAGGCATCTGAAAGTTTTTCTTTGTCCTAGGCGATGCGATTTCGAATCCATATTGCACGATGATATTATTGTATATTAGTTTAAAGAATTTTTTTACTTAATTTCAGCACTTATTGAATTTTTTCATTTGAATTATTTTAAATGTTTGTTATAAATAACTTTTTCGTTAATTATGTGTGGTTTTTTGTTCTATGGGCACAAATAGAAAGTTTTATGAGACCCATCTGAGCTCGGTCAGGTCCAAGATGATCCTGGCCGAACTCACCGTGTGGATACTTCATATCATGGTAGAAATACAGGGGGCCCTCTTATTAAAATGCTACTTAAGAATTAAGAAGTAAAACTTTTATTATATAATTAAATAAATAACTGCATAAGTTACTACAGGCATACATCGATCGGTTTTTACATTTAGTATTTAAGTGTAATTTTTCGTTGACTATTCATACTTTGTGCATTCTTACGCTAGTTATTGCTTGTACTGTTACAACACGTAATGGGCATTTTCCATGCTCTTCATAGCTTTTCGTACGAATACAGAGTGAACGACTACGCGTGTTTCGATATATGCGAGTGATGAGTCAAATTAATTTTTAGAGAGGGAGATGATGTTCTATAATAATTTTGAGTTCAAAATTACTGTTTTCATAGCCGATAGGAGTAACGTTCTCATCAAGATTAATCTACTCGTAGTATGACCCAAGCTCTGTTATATGTTCGCATTACTTTTCATTTCGTTTTTAAAATTCAATGGCATCACTATCTTATATATATGGATATAAGTAAATAAATCGTAGTAAATTTCAATAAGATGTAATTTTTTAATCCTGTTATCAATTTTGTATTGTATCCAACCAGTGGTCGAGTGGATGAAACCAGTGAACAGTTGTAGTTGGTGTTGGGTTCGTCTCTCGCCAACAGTCTAGGCAGGCGGAAATTTCGGGTTTGCTTCAGATTTGTAAAACTTAAATAGGAGGCAGATTCCGCTAAAGTTTTTTAGGGAGACATCCTTTTGGCAGATTGCCCCATATAACCCAATAAACTTTATACTTATTGTATGAATGAAATTTGTATTGATATTTTTAACTTTACTTTTATGTTCCTTTTAGGTCAAGACGATAATGAATTATATGTCAAGTATATTGGTGCGTGCGATGAAAATTTTACAGACGAAAACTGTGTTACGAGTTGTGATTCAATGGACTATTGGTTCGGACTGTGCATTCAAAAGGCTGATATGTCAGGCTTTAGATGCATGTGCGCCATACACAAGTCTTTAAATATCTAAGATAAATAATACACTTGATACCGATAACATTCAAGTTCTCAATATAGTTTCAGAGAACACTTGATAATCTATATTCAGTTATGTAATTATGTATAATCTGTGTTATAAATGCATTAATAAAGGTAATTTTAAAAAGAACTCAAACCACTAGTCTCCGAATTTATGAAATTTCTGAACACCGATAGGTTGGTCTTGGGTTTTGACCTGCTCAAGGACGTAGACGCATTGAGTTTACTCAGGTGTCTCACACCTGAATGATGGGCAGTTTCATATTCAAACTCCACCCGTGAGACTTTTTCCTTGCAGACCGTCTGCGTGTTGCGTTACCATATCCCCCCATAAAAAGCCAAAAACAAAATCTTAAGAACTAGCAAAACGTTTTAAAAGAGGTGCCGAGTTTTCTTTGATACCCGTTTTCTAATCAACTTAAAATTTATATAAAAGAGTGTAAGCAACGATAAATTTAAAAATGTAAAGTGCATGTATAATGGGACGGAACAACGCAAAACTTAGACAATTGGCAAAGGAAGATTTTCTACAAGAAACTGATCGCTGTTTCTATAGAAACGAAAAAACACGAAAAATCCCAGGTGGCCAACCCGTTAGTAATACGCGAACCCGCAAAATAATTCTATCAACTCTGGCAGTTGAGTAAAGACCCTCTCTTAGTGTTCAGGGTGGAAAGAGTTTAAAAAAACATATCTACATTACAGTATTTATAAATTTTATATATTATAAATAAATGTATAGTTTAAATTTAATTAAAGTTTTAACATTAATGAAATTTTTATTAATTTACAATTTAGTTTTATTCTCAATTTTTTCATATTTTTACTCTTTTAACCAATGTTAACACCGTGTGGAATGAGGAGTTCACACTTTTGATAGCCATACAATACTGGATAATCACATCTGTTGTTGCAGCACATTTCTACAAGTGTTGGTCCTTCTCCTCTATCAAAGAATCCTTCATAGTATGGACGATAAGCTGTAACTGAAATTAAATAAAGTTGCAGATATTTTATAGTACCACAATTAAAATCACGTTGTGATTCGATAGTGAAATTTACTTACGATTCCATGCTCTAATTCTTGAAAGACAGGCTTGAACCAACCATGAGTACAATGCGTGCCCACATGCTTGAACTTTACCAACTTGGCATGCTGTAAGGAAACACGAAACAAAAGTGTAAATATAAAGGTATATATTATTTAAAATTAATCCAATCTATAGCATTTTATAACTAAAATAATTTCCTATAGGAGTGAATTGATGAAATAAAGGCAGCACAACACAAGGACAAACTGATATATAAAGCATTATTTCTAAGTAAACATGCAATTTTTATTTCAGTAAAGATTTCTTACCGTATGGTTCAATGAGGACCGTACAAACAAGAAGAAAGAAGATAATTTTTCGTGAATTTATCATTTTCCCATCCATTTCTAATGCTCGTGAACAATCTTCGTTGCAAATGTGCTCATAAATACAAGCTTATATAGTAATAACGTAGCGTAGAATGGCGTATTATGTTTGATTTCTTTGTGTAATATAATATTTTTATATATAAAATAAATGTAAAGATTATTTTTAGAATTATATAAAGTTTAATAGACACGAATGTTTAAACGAAATTCGTATTCGTGACTATTTTGGCTTCTAGCAAAATTTTATAACTCTAGCGTAAAATTTATTTAACACCTAATTAGGGTCCAGTTTCCAATAGAAAGTCTTCAGAGAGGCATATTGCTCCCCTAGCATATTGCCCAAGTATTGCTTTTCCTTAACAGTTTATGATATTAAATTACACAGAATACACTTTCATTTATATTGGTTGTAACTGATACTCAGTTTGCCATTCTGTAAAAATTTAATTATACATTAAATATTAAATTCTATAAATTTCACAAGCTGCTACTGAAATTTTAACCGTACAAATGTATATGAAAATTTAATTTGTAGAAAGTCACGTGTAATTTAAATAATGACGATTATATATAAAAGTTTCCTTATGAACCGAGAAACATTCAAGGATTTAGTGCAGAAAATCATAATGGTGACTTCACGGTATATGATCATTTTTCTATTGTTTTGTTCCCTTTTGATTGTTCCAAACGGTGAGATATTTCTTAAATTTTATATGAAGAAAATCTAAATTCAAATAACCTTATTAATATTTATGTTTCTATTTAGAAAGTCGAGTGGGTAAAGTTCAAGCATGTGGACACGCACTGTATGTCTGGTTGGTTCAAGCATGTATTCCAAAACTTAGACAATGGAGATGTAAATTAATTCATTTTTCTGTATAAAAATTCAGTTTATTTTCAGATATGATGGAGTCTTACTCAATATATAATCTTTATTTAAATTATAGTAAACGAATATCGTCCATATAGTTACGAATTCTTCGATAGAGGAGAAGGACCAAGTCTTGTAGAAATGTGCTGCAACAACAGATGTGACTATCCAGTATTGTATGGCTATCAAAAGTGTGAACTTCTCATTCCACACGGTGTTAATATTGGCTGAATACAAAGAAAGAAAACCATTTATAAGAAAATTAAAAATTTGCTTACCAATACGGAGACAAAACTGCATTGTACAGTACAATTAAGTTTTAAAGTAAAAACAATTATTTATCAATATTTGAAGTGATAGTGTTTCATTTCGCTTTCCCGGCTCTGTTATACAGTATGTAACAGATGAAAAGTAAGATAATCGTTCAAAAAATAACCCTTCCCCTCGAGATTTTTACATTTTTTGGACTCGGAGGACCTAGAAACGTCGAGAAATACAAACAGATTCAGGAGTTTTTTTTTCTATATTTATGGATGTTAGTGTGTGTGTAGAAAGCACTATTTTCATCACTTTATTTGAAGCTTAATAACCCCTGTATATTTTGTCGAAAATTTCTGAAATTTTGCAGCGTAGTTTATGTATTAGGGTGGTTGATGCTATTAAATTTTGGTGGTTAAAGACAGACTGGGGGTGGGATAGAGAGGGATCGTGTGTCATATGTTGAATAGGGTGAACGATTTTACCCATTATTAGTATTACAATCTTTTTTTATGAAACCCATTCCTATCCTCAAAATAAAGCTTTTTTCCATTTTATAATGATTAAAAATATAAAAAAGTTTTTAATAAAAATAAAATTAAGAAATGAAAATTTGTGAGAGACCTGTCAAAGGAGCGGTGACTTTCGGGAGAACTTCCTATGGGAAAGTGGCTCCTATTTTGATATTAGACACTTGAAGAAAACCCAAAAAACTGCACGTGACCAGCTCGTTGATGAGGAGACACCCGAGATTAACGAACAGTGTTCAGTGGGGTATCCACGCAATCATTAATGGGAAAATTTAAAGAATGCATTGATATATAACGGGGCTTCTTAAACTGTGGGTCGCGCAATTGAATTTGAGTAAAATTGTCTACTGCATGTTTATGCAAAGCAGCATTTTCAGCATTGACAGTTATAAAATCAAAGCATTGGCCTACTCTGAAAACGTTGAAGTCGTCATGTATCCTGCATTATTAAATATTCTGCGAAGATTTAATTCTTTATGCGAAAATAAACAAGCTCAACCATCTTATTAGTATGCAAATCTCCTTTTGTCACTAATAAATGGTAAAATAATATGAATATGAAAGAATTATCTTATGATTTATTATCACCAAGCGATTTTATTTGTATAACTGTTTTAAATACCGGGGGATATTTGTATACGAAAAAGCGATCCTTGCCCTTTGACAGAGAGAAAAAGATGATAATTGAACCTATGGTGACCGAAGAGGCGATTGTTTTGTTCTTCTGTTTTAATCGTTTTTTTGCGCTAATTTTCCGTTAAGGGTATGCTTTTTTAATATATTTTTTTTCTCATAAATACAGTTATGTTCACTCAATCGTGTAAGAGGGCACAGACATTGTAACTTGAACTTTACCGAATCTCGAAAACGAAATCATGTACCCCCAATTTTATCACATTCTTGGATTCCTCACCGCGATTAATGGAAGATCGCTGTAACTCCTAAATAGGGGCCATTTACCCTTAAAAAGACTTCCTGGAATACATTCCCCCTAGGCAGATCGCCCAAGTGTTGCATTGCCATAACTTAATAAAACAAAAACTATCTCCCCTATGCACATGAGTATAGAGCTTACATTAAAAATTATTGATACAAAACTCTGTTAAGTGCATTGAACAGTTTATTAACTAACTTACAAATATTTATATTTAACTACGCCCTTACAAGAATTTTTATTATTTAAATTAATTAACAACCCCAATTTTTCGTTCTGCTACACACGCATAGAAGATCGGTCGATTCAGCCGAATAAACCACACAATTTCCAAAAGTATAGTTCTGATCTACACATGTTTTATGACAATGTTCAGCGTTCAGATCAGCATTGCAGACATGTAGATATTTCACTTCCACTTTTGAACCTAAATATTATTATATATAAATAAATATTTCTAACAACAACAAAAAAGTACAACTTGTAATTACTCACAATGAATTGTTAGAAGAATAAGAAGGAGAACAAACAAGACCATGCGAAGAATCGATTTCATGTTGATGAACTGTAACAAATGTTTTAATTCCACAATATATATATATATATATACAACATTTAAACACGTAAATATATATAGAGAAATCCCAAAATATGCAAAAACAAATAATTGTTATCAGATGGTTTAGCACGAACTTCAACAAAAGAAGTTTTATATTTCACTCAAATATTTCAAAATTGCAGATTTACTTGTTATCTGTTAAATTCGAACTTTATTATACTCGGAATCATTTTCCTTGTATTTATTTAATAAATATTGTATTTTTCTCCAAATCTTATAGGATTGTTAGAAAGAGTAGAGTAACGGAGTAAGGCAACACTTAAAAGGAATACTTCCTGGAAAGACTTTTTATAGGAAATTGGCACCTATTTAGGTTTCAAACTCTTGAAGAAAACCCCGAAAACTCCATGTAATCTGCCCGAATCTGAGACTAACGACTAGTTTTCTTTTTATATTAATTTTTGCCTCTTTTTGCACTGTGAACACTAAGAGGGTCTTTTTTCAAGCCCATTATGGGTTCGACCGGGTCCTCAATGAAACGCCGGGTGGTGAGAGACGAGGCCCGACATATCGGGAAAGGCCCCCGAAAAGCTTCTGGGGGTTTTTGACCCACCCGGGTCTCCTAAAATGGTAGGTTGCCACCGCTTGGCCATCCGGCCTTGTAACTACCAATCTTTAATGGTTTTTTTCCACTAGGCCACTGGTGGGCCAAATTATTAAAAGCAAAACTAATAAAGTACTTTTACCAGGAAACGAGCACGTAGTTTATTTCATATAAAACGAACTAGGTTTGCTTACTTGGTTGCTTGCCACTTAGAAAGAGAGTTTGCGTATGTATAATAATAAAATAAATAATAAACAATCAAAATAACATTATATAGAATTAATTTATTCTTAATGGCAATGTCTTTATTATAAATTAACACTAAAATGAAAAAGTATTAAATTATTAATGCATAAGTGTGTTCTATTTGTTGGAGCACTGTTTTTCATTCTCGTTAATTTGTCTCAATTCCATTTTGGTTAAACCCCAAATAAGCATCAGTATATCCTAACTTTACACCCTAAATGTGTTGGGACCACACATTAACTAATCAATCAATTACTTATTTGTATACGGGCCATTGCGGAATTTGAATGAATAAAACCCTACCATTAGTTTCCAGCAAAAGGAAAAAATACACAGGATGTTTAGTTTAACATTTATCCAGGCTCTAAAAAAGGTCTTTTCAGCATTGCATGAATATATGCCTAGCCTACAGGGCATTAAATCCAATTTGATATTTACAGAACGATAAATCAATTCTTTCAACAAAGGAACATGTTTTATTTGCATGGTTCTTCTATGGCAATAAACATTACCGTATTTTACGGACTATAAGACGCACCTGAATTTTGGAGGCAATTTTTCGAAGAAAAAAGTGCGTCTTATAGTCCGTAAAATACGGTATTTGTGAGCATCACATTTTTATTTTGCATTTTTGTTTTAATATTTACGTATTGCAGCGAGATTTTTGCATTATTTATGTATGTTTGTTCTTGAAGGAATTGATTTATTTTACTGTAAAGTCTCATTGAAATTATCATATCGTATGCTTATATTAATGTGCTTCAATGCTGGAAAGACCGCTTTTGCTCCTGGATAAATGCCAGTGTTAGCCCTATAGATCAGCGGTCGGCAACCTTTCTCACCTCACGGACCACTAAACTCACAATTTTGAATCCCGCGGACCACTATCATGAATTTTTTTAAACAATACAAAATCTGTAGAATAATAATGATCATAAAAGTTTAATTTTACTATATTAATAAGAAACTCGCGTGTTTAATTATAACAAATTAATGCAAGCCTGAAGTTCATTGCTGCTTGTTTGAAACAAGTTTATGGATTCTTAGCACTTTTCTACGAAGGACGACAATCGCACTCACGATATTGTTTATTGTCCATTATTTATTGATAGCAGTCGCTTCGTATTTGATTTTAGATTCGAATAAAAAACCCCCAATATGTGAAAAAGTAACTAAGCGTTTTGCATTTCTTTCGTAATACTTCACGTAACCTTCTGTTGATCAATGTCCAAATTTCTCCACGGACCACCGGTTGCCGACCGTTGCTATAGATGCCCTGATAACCCGCAAAAGATCGAGTCAGTTTTTCAGAAGCAGATGTGTTAATTTAATTTGTTTTTTCTGCATTTGAGGTTATTTTCTTTTTTTGTTTCTTTACATTCTAGCCCGAATACACCGCTAGTATTCTGTCCTGTATGATTTTATTTGTTAAGAATCTGTCCACAGCAGCGCCGCTAGCTGTTTGAGTGCCCGTGTGCAATACCGATTATGCCGCCCCTGTTTATCTACGACTACCTACGCTGAGCTTGCCAGCAATACCAATTTGCCGCCCCGTGGACGTGCCGCCCGCGTGAGGTGCACGCCTTGCACGCCCGCTTACGGCGGGCCTGTCTGTCCCTGTGGGATTTTATCCGGTAGGATTCTGTACATTAGCATTTGGTCTCGTAGGATTTTATATAGAAGAATTCTATTCGTTAGGATTTTGTTTGGTGGGTTCTGTAACTGAACCCTTAAATTTGTAATAACTTTTCTATATAAGAGAAAATTCATTATTTTTAATTTAAAACACTATTTATGTAAAATTCTATTTTTTATACGTAATTTACTGAAATAATAAATATGGAAAAGAATGACAAGATTTTGATATATTATATTTAAAATAATAGAAAATATTTTAGTGAAATTGATATTTTATACTTAATTTTATTTCTTCTATTTGAAAAATATCGAGTTTCCATTTATGAAACTTTTGTAACGCTGTATGTGTATAATCGATATTCATTTCTTCCCGTACTAGTCCTTTTAACTTGATCATATATAATGTAACTTAGTCAATGGTGCAGTTTGTTCATGCTATCAAATGAACCAGATCAAAAATTTTTGCTCTGAAAATATACTCATTGCCATAAAAATTAGCGTGCCAAGAAAGGGTTATCGTATCGCTAAGAAACTTGTCACGCAGATAAGTCTCAAGCAGATATGGAAATGGTTAGAGTTATAGCGTGATTGCTCATTGTGTAATGCCAGAAGAAATCGTTAGAGTGAGTTTCCCTTGGCTTATAAAAAGCACGCTGTCTGTAGTTTTACGTGTTGCAGAGGGACGTTGTATCACTGGAAATACGTTTACGTCGCAGTCGAAGACCATATGAACAACTAACCGAATTTGGGAGGGGAAGGATCATCGGGTCAAGAGAAGCCGAATGATCATCTCGCCAAATAACTCAACACCTAAGCCGTTCTGACAACACTGTGAGGAGGTGTTGGGACCAGTGGACTAGAGAGCTCGCAAACATGGCGCCCAGGCTCAGGACGTCCTTAGCGGATTACTAGCCGAGAGAACCGCCTGGTCTTCCGGACATAGGAGACTCCTGGGTGAGGAGCATTTGTTACCACAGTGGCCGTTACGTGTGCTGCCATTGACACCACCCATCGTCTCCTTCGTTTGGAATGGTGTCACTCCCGACTGAATGGACCTCAACCGAATGGAACCCAGTCGTCTATAGCAACGAATTCAGATTCAGTTTGGGCACTGACGACGGCCGTGTTCTCCAGACCCGGTGGAAAACGCCTTACTCCTGCCTACATTTTGGAAAGGCACACCTCCTCCCACAGCTGGCGTAATGATCTGGGGTACCATCGCATACGACAGCCAGTCATCCAAGGGCCATGACAGTCCAGCGGTATGTTAGTGACATCCTGCAGCCTTGTGTGTTGTCCCTCGTGGCAGTGCTCCCAAGAGCCATTTTCCAACAGAACAATGCTCGACCAAACACAGCAAGGATGTCACAGGACTGCCTCGCCATATTGCCACACTTTCTCAGGCCTGCGCTGTCCCCCGATTTCTCACCGATCGAACATGTCTGGGTTCATCTGGGACAGCCTAGGAGTTTGGTCGAACTAGGGGATCGCTCGGAGCAACTGTGGATTGAGATACCGCAGGACACCTGTACGCCTCCATGCTCGCCCGTAACGCATCGTGTATTCACGCTAGAGGTGGCTCAACAGGGCAGTAGAACCTCTTTTCATTTGTAGTTTTTTCTGCAATAAATGATCTTTTTGCTTTCATTTTGTAGTCAACTGAATTTATGCAAAATTTTAGCACAAAATTTCAGCACATTAGCTTATATGGTCGCTCAAATAAAACGAATAAAATCTTCATTAAGTTTGACCCCACTCAAGATATGACACATGATCCACTCTATCTCATCACCCCTTGACCTTTAACCATAAAAACTCAAAAACATCAATGCCACTAATACGAAACCTCCTGCAAAATTTCAGAAATTTTCGACGAAAAGCACAGGAATTATTAAGCCTCACAGAGAGTGAACAAAATCGTGTCCCCCACACCCTGATATCCGTACATATAGGCAAAATTCCCAACTTTTCTGCATTTCAAGGTTTCCTGAGTCCAAAAATCTTGTGAGTATCTTTTTAATAATCGCCATACTTTTCCACTTATACATAGCAGCAGGAAAAGTACTACCTATCTCCAACCTTCAGAATTTATTTTCCATCCCATAAAATCAATTTTACTGTTTAAAAAAATTCAATAACAATTATTGTGCATTACAAATGTCTTTTTGACTTTTCTCATGGACATTATGACGAAATGATGTCGTGTTAGAACTTGCATTTTTTCATGCCCGGATAGAGAAGGTAGGGAATGGATGTTTTTCTTGTTTTTGGCTCATCCTATAGTATGACCACTAAGAGGCCCGTTTTCTGTACTTGTCACTTGTTCGACCAGATCCACAATGGACATCTGGGTAGTAAGGGGGTCGACATATTCGGGACAGACTATCCACGAAAAATTGTTGTAATGTTCTTCCCGATTTGATCCCAGATCCCAGGTTCAAAGGTACAATTTTGGAGAATCTAGAATCAAATTTGAAGGATTTGAGTGTATCCTAGATCCACCAAAGTTGATCCGGCCTTTTAATATTAAAGATATAACTTTTATACGATTGCAGGATACCGAAAAAGTATTTTGTTTCAAAGAGACCGTGACTATGAGCTTGCTTGATGATGAGACTAGCTCATTCTGGAGGCAATCATCGGTTATATACTTAGTTTTACGTGGTTCATAGATTTCGATTTATCTATTCGTTTGCCGCTGAAAATGACAGTAAATCGTGTGAGGTGCTAAACTGATGTATTTCAAACAATACGAATTTTATAGTCTAAAGCAGTGTTTCCCAACCTTTTTTTCCTCGCGAACCAAAAGAAAGGTCCGAAAAATTTGACGAACCCCCTATGTAGTCGTTAATGACAGGTAAAAAAAAGCAATAAAATTTGATAGAATATATATTTTACATATTGCAGAATAATATTGATTATATTAATCGTGAAACATTTAAATAAAACATTAATAAGACTAAAATGATGGCTATAAAAGTTGAAAACAAGATAAATTTAACAAACTGGTTCTTATGTTTTACATTTGGAAAAACTCTTAATGGGATATTTGTGGCTGTTTGATAGAACAAAGCAATTCAAAGTTAGGCTCAATATCTGACAATTTCAGTCTTAGATCAGGTTCTGCATTTAACCTGTTTCTGTATTTATCTTTCAGATAAGTATATGTTGAAAATCCTTTCTCGCATAGATATGTTGTGCAAAATGGTAATAGAACTTCAATGGCTTTTTTTGACAGAACAGGATATTCATTTTGTATACTGAGCCAGAAGTCAATTAAAGATTGATCTTTAAAAATTGCTTCTAGAGAACTGTCACAAGATAACTCTATGAGTTTTTCTTTTTCCAGTATATTTAGAGAGGTTTCTGAACTTACATTTCCTTGAAATGGATTACGTATCCAGTTGTTTGAGATGGATATATTGCATCTGTTGGGAAAATAGTCATCGAAAGTTAATCGAAGATAGTTCAGATGTTCACATATACTCCTTTTAATGTTTTCGTCAAGTTTAATTGAATTTTCTGATAAAAAAAAGTGCTGACAGAATCGAAACATCCATACTCATTCATCTGCAGGCATTGAATCCAAAAATTGATCTTTTTCAACATAGCCTCAATTCTATCATGTACACTGAAAATGGTGACACCCTCGCCTTGTAAAGACATATTTAATTCATTCAGTTTACAAAAAAATGTCAGCTAAATACGCAAGCTTTTGCAGCCAAAGAACATCGGATATACAAGAAGACAAATGAAACGGATGATCAATAAAAAATGCTTGAACTTCAGACTTCAATTCAAACAAACGCGTCAAAACTTTACCACGGGAAAGCCATCTAACTTCTGTGTGAAGTAGTAAAGAAACGTGGAAACTTCCAAAATCCTCACAAAGCGTACGGAATAGACGGCAATTTGTAGCACGCGATTTTATAAAGTTCACAATTTTCACAGCATCACTTAAAGTAGTAGATAACTCTGCAGGAATACGCTTACATACTAAAGCTTGTCTATGAATACAACAATGAGTCCATTGAATTTTCTCGTTGATCTTCTTCACCCGTGCCACAAAACCAGAAAATTTTCCTGTCATTGATTTTGCACCATCTGTACACACACCCACACAATAAGACCAGCTTATTCCATTCTTTTCAAAATACCCATTGATCATATCGAAAATCGCTTCTCCAGTTGTGTAGGTTTTCAAAGGTTTTGCAAATAGTACATCTTCTTGAACAATATTCGTAAAAAGATATCTAACGTAGACAAGCAAGACTGCGGCATTTGTTACATCCGTCGATTCGTCAAGTTGAATTGCAAAATAATTCAATTTTATTCTTTTTAGAAGTTCGTTCTCCACATAATTAGCCAAGTCATTAATTCTACGCGACACCGTGTTGTTTGATAAGGGAACTAGCTCAATTTTCTTTGCTGCCTTTTCCCCAAGCATACATTTGGCGATATCTTTCGCACATGGTCCAATTAAATTTTCTGCTATTGTATGCGCTTGTCCAGATCTTGTAATTCTATAGCTTACTCGAAATGATGCTTCAAGGGCCATTTTACTATCTTCGTTTGAAGTCAAGAAAGAAGAAAGACTACACTTTTTGATATCTGCTAATTTTCTTTTGAAATATTCAAGAGGTTTATCTTTGTGTGTCGGATGTTTTGTTTCAATATGTCTACGAAGAAGTGATGGTTTTAAACTGCTGTTGGCAAGAACTTCGTTACATATAACACAAAGCGGTTTAGGTTCCGACTCATCCCCAGTAAAATGAAAACCCAATTGTAGATAGTCGCTGTCATATTTTCGCTTTTTCTCTTTTCTATCATCATTTCCTTTGTTTTTCGTCTGGTGAAACGGTACCTCACTACAGCTTTCAGTACTATCATCTCGATTATCATGTCTCGTTTCTAAACGACCCGTTTTTAACCATCGATCCATAATAAAAATAAGCTATAATAATAATTAAATTAATAATTATTAAATCATTTACACGAGAACTTGACAGTCACAGTATCACTATCACTCAAGCTTTACAAGTGCTAAGCCTATGTATGAACGTCGGTTAATACAACACTACTCTCCCAGTTTCCGGTTGTGAACAAGTATCTAATTCTAAAATCTGTAGTAAACTGCCTTAATTTGATATTTATTTCCAATTGTATTGTAAAAAAAAAAAAAAATATTACATAGAAGGGAAAACTGCTGCAATGATTTTAAATATAAAGCAGAACATGATACTAATCACATTGATAAAATGTTTTAAATATAAATAAATGTTTGTAATAAAAAGAGAATAGTATTTGATTACTTGAATAAGAGGAATAAATTATAAGGTATAAAATTGTTGATATAATTTGATATTGATGAAGTAATTTTGAAAAACAAATAAGGAAAAAAGAAATGAAAATATTGAAATTTATTATAGATTTCTTAACAAACAGGCAGCGAACAATCTGTTTTACAGTGGGTGTGTTCTTTAATTTTTGTGTTTTTGTTTTGTTTTTTTTTTTGCTTTTGATTTTAATGGCGTTTTAAAAAATCCGCCATTACAATATTATTTTCGCGAACACCCCAGGGGTTCGCGAACCACCGGTTGGGAATCACTGGTCTAAAGCAATGAGATGGATACACAACAATGGGTGAAAATGTCGTTTCCAATGCAAAATAGTACACTCATTAATTCGCACTTACTGAGAGATTTTTGTTTGATATTCGTAAAAAATCCCCGCTTGTAAGTATTCGTTATTATTTTACGATCATAAAGCTGTGCAGAAGAGCGCTATACCGAGGTTTTATTCAGTGAAAAGCTAGAATATGATTCTTATATTACACGCATTTACTTTATTTAGACATTTATTAAGTACTTAACAAGACATAAAGTTAGCTCAATTTTGGTTTAATTCACAATAAACAGGTAGAAGATACATGTTTAAGAAACTGATACATAAATTTTTATTATTTGTAAAGATATTGATATTAATCCATAAACCAATTCACTCAGCCTTGCTACACACGCATAAAAGATCAGGAGTATCGAACGAAACTCGTAAACAATTTCCAAAATTGTAATTTTTTCTTTCACATGCTTCTTGGCAATTGCTGACACCAAAATTACTATCGCAGAATCGAAGATTCTTCACTTCAACTTCTGAACCTAAAGTTTATCACGTGTAAATAAAGAATATTTTAAAAGATAATCGATGTTTTTAGTTACTTACATTGAATTCTTTGTACCGAAAACACAAAAGATAACAGGATCACAGCACATTTTGATCTCATTGTTAAATATTATTGCTTTAAAACACTTTAACTGTGCCTTATATACCTTTTCACGTATGACAATAATAGTCCAAAGTATGTAAAAATATTTTAATGTACAGCCATGACGATTTAATTAAGAAATTCAATAAATTAAGTTTTACATTTCATTCGTTTATTTGAAACTGTATACTCGATTTTTAATTATTGTATAAATTTGAAATTAATTTGATAATATAGTCAAATATTTAATAATATTTATAATATATCTTTTGCTTGGTAGAATACGGGACAAATGATATTGGTACTTATTCTTACAAACCACACTAAATTTAATCAAATACTTTTTAATTTAACAGATAAAATGTGTTAAATTTCACGACTGGTACACACAATCCCACAACTATGGCAGCAGTTGCAGTTGGAAGAAACGTCGTTATTAGAGCATTTAATCGTGTTATTTTTACATTAAATAATGTGTATTTGCGGGTTTAAGTTTATCGAAATGATCTGCAAATGATGATTCAAAAATTACTTAATAAACACACTCAATGATAAAACACATACGCATTGAAATCCAATTATACGAAACACCGAAATAACTTCAGTATAACAACCATCTAAATCTTCAATGCAATCATTCATAAGTAGTATCGCATGTTTATTGTCAATGTCATTATGACATATTAATGGTTATGGAAAAGGTTTGTCAGAAATATTTTTTGAAGACAAAGATTTGCATTTACAAATATGATATTGTTTAATTCAATATTTTATATACTTTCAGATTTCCGTTATTTGTAATATACCTATATTTGGTAAGTTTTTCCAAGGACATCAGCCACTTCCGAACACCGTCCATCAGCTTTTCATTGTTGTCAAATCGCTGCAAACACAACTAAAATTTCATTTTTTCGAACACCTCCCATCGAAATTGTTGGAACAAGTCTTTTGTGCGTGCGGCTGTGTGAGGTCGGTATTGTCGTAGACAAAACAACGCCTGAGGACTAGGGATTGCAGTCCAGCAGTGTTTTCAATCCAGCTGGGTTTTGCTGGACCATCATTCCAGCTGGATCCAGCGCGGATGTATTTTTAGTGCAATTAAGTGTTATCTATCTATCTATCCGGAAATTTATGGTTTTTTTAAAAGAAGAAATAAAACATTTTAAAAATACTTAAGAAACTTTTATTATTTAGACTGGTCACTATAAATCAGTTGAACGTCTTACACATTTAGGTAGAAAACTTAACTTTGGTTCGGTTTAACACTTGAGATAGAGATAATTAACTTTAAATGTTTAGTTAGATTATAATTATAATGTAATCTTTAAGTTAAATAATAGCAAAGGTAATACTACTAATTGATTTGTATTAACATATTATAATAATGTAAGGACGGATAATCAGTGGCTAAGTGGCTATCAGTCTTACCAATTTTCTTATATAGGCTCTACATATCAATCTGTAGTTATTTATAAGTAATTTAATCATTAGTGTTAGTAAAGTTGTGAGTAAGTAATTAGTAGTAGTCTAGTAGTTAGTTATTATTATCACAATCATGAATCACATACATTCATATCATGATATATCTAAGATACTGATACTCATTAATTTAATTAACTATTTAACTAATTAGGTAGTCTCAGTTTCTCACTAATTTTCACAATAATATTGGTTAGCCTAGTCTAAGCTAGGGTTGGCAATATTTCCAGGGAAACTTTCCACAAGAGGAACAGGAGTTATTAAGCTTCAAATAGGGTGAACAAAATCGCGCCCCACACACACTAACATCCCCGAATACAGAAAAATAACCCCGAATTTTTTGCATTTCTCAACGTTTCTAGTTCCCCTGAGTCCAAAAATGAAAAATTCTTGGGTGGAGATTATGTTTTGACAGAGCACCATACTTTTTCTGTGTTTTCTCATATATAACAGCAGAGAAAGTAATAAGAAGAATATGAAGTATATTTCTAAGTTGTTGACTTAACCTTCACGCTGATCGGCGTGAGGTGGCGATTTTCGGTCGATTGCACTTGTACTGTACTGTACATTCTGAGAACCACCTGACGTCACATCCCGCACACATAAAAAACGTAACGAACGTGTTTATATGCAATTTTTTCTTCAAATCAGCTCCTTAAATACTGTTGATACATAACAACCACCCTGTTTATTGTATTAATATTTAATTAAATCATTTTTAAACTTACGACGGTCTATATTTGAAGCGATATCTCGATAAATATTCCTAAATAAAACTGTATTTATTCAATTATAGTCGATACTTTTATTGTCAGCACAATTTTTCATGTGTAATGTTATGATTTTCCATGTTCAAATCTTTATTTTCATAATTATTTACACTTAAATACCTTGGTTTTTTTACTAGATTCATCAATCCTGTGTTGCAATATGGCGTACATCATCAAATTTTTACTCTTTGCACTGATATTATTTAGGATTTCTTCATTTACTGACGAATCTCTTCCTGGTAAGTGTTTTGTTTTGTCGTTACTCCTGTCGAGAGGCTTCTCGACAGGAGTTTGTATGAGAAACTGGCCTCTGTTTAGGTGTTACTAACATGACGAAAACCCGGAAAACTACATGCGACCACCTCGTTGGTGATATTCGATATCGCCACCACAGAGATTCAAGATTGAGATAAAATCATTTCACAGCTTGCATTATGCCTGACATACCTGCATGATTCTGGTCATGGAATGAGTACTCGACACAATCTTCTGCTTATAAATGACGGCCTTCAAGTGAACCTACAAGAAAAATCCATTAGAAATCGTATATGATATGCATATTAAGATGAGAACAGCGCTGAATTTCACACTACAGGCTGAAATTTTGAAGAAAAATACTTTCCAGGCTCTGTTACATGTAACAGAGGGAAAGTATGGCGATCGGTGAAAAAATAATCCCCCTAAATTTTTAGATTTTTGGATTCAGAGCGCGTTGAAACGTTGAGAAATGCAAAAATTCTGGGTTTTTTTTTCTGTATGTACAGATGTTAGTATATGTGTGGGGGACATGACTTTGTTCACCCTCTTTGAAGCTTAATAACTCCTGTGCTTTTTGTCGAAAATTTCTGAAATTTTGCAGGGAGGTGTATGTATTAAAGGGATTGAGGCTATTCAATTTTAGTGGTTAAACATCGAGGGAGTGGAGAGATGTGGGTCATTATATCTATAGTAGGGTCGGACTTAATGACGATTTTACTCGTTATTAGCATTTACAATTTTAATTTATATTCTTAACGTTACTTTTATGCTTCTTACAGATGATTCCTATGTAAAATTTCTCAAGTTTCTTCGTTTCTGCGACGAAAATTTTGATTTAACAGTGTAATGTGACCTGTACAGGAATAGACTACTTGGTCGGAGATTGTATTAACCACCCTACTGAAGAATCACGCTCTATATTCTTATGTACAATACACGAGGACGTACAAAATGTTAATCAATAATACACTTGATACACATAATATTGAAATTCTCAGTGTATTGATACTTTCAGAGAACACTTGACAATCTGTATTTATTTATGTAATTACACACATATATATTTGTATGTAATAAATGTATTAATAAAACTAATTCTAAAGAATTCCGACGCAACAGCGGCCGAGTGTATAAAATCAATTAACACTGGATTCAAAAGTAACCCCCCAAAGTTTTTTACATTTTTGGACTCATGAAACGTCGAAAAAGGCAAAAAAAAATTTCAGGGGGTTTTCTGTATGTATGAACAGAAAAGCCTATTACCAAGCCAGCTGGAATCTAGCAGACTATTGTAGTATAACAAAGCTATCCAACAACTGAAGAAAATCTAGACAAGTACAAAGGCCAGTTTAAATTCCTTGTTGACAGCATAGTAGCATTAAATATCCTAACTAAAACAGGAAAAACAACCTTACTTGGGATAGACGTAATAAAAGAGGTACTAGGCCTGAGTAAACAAAGAAGAATACACTTTAGCCGGGTACCAGCACACAAAGGGAAGAAAGGTAACGAAAAGACCGATCTCTTAGCCAAACGAGCAACAACACACAAGACAGTCATAACCTACAACAGAATACCAAGATCGAAAATTAAAAATACTTTAATGGAATGGGCTATAAAACAGTGGCAAAAAGAATAAGACGAATCCACAACAGGAAGGAAATGCCATCAATTCTTCCCAACAATATCTAAAAGACTTACAACAAAATTCTTCAAACCAAATTACGAATTAACACAATGCATCACGAACCACGGGAACTTTCAATCATACCTGACCCGATTTGGTAAAAGATCAAACAATAATTGCAGCTGTGATGAAATAAGTGAAGGTGACGCAACACACTTCAGCTTTAACTGTGCACACTACGAGCAACAACGTTTCTCTTTATTTAGGGAGTGTGTCCAGCAAGGACTAAGCTGGCCACCAGACCCTAAAGACCTTCTGAACATCATACAGATTTGGAGGGAATTTAAAAAGTTTGTGACTAGGACTAGAGCACTCCTTCCAGACTACACCAAAGGCCAGAACACAACAGAGACGGAAACAGAAACAGTGCAGAACATAGAAAGTGACACGGAACACAGTGACTCAGAGGAAGAGACAGAATAAGTGTAGCTGGGACTTCACAAGTGTGAGAAGTAATGAAAACGATACCCAACAATGGACAACAATCAACTTGGTAACCAAGGCTTCCGGGGCTTTAATCCTTACTCGTTATGTGAGAGCACATATATCACTATGGTCTCAAGAAGAGGCAAAACGTTTGTTTTTGTTATGTACTATTATTTTAAGATATATTATTTTCGATTTCAGACACAGGTAAGAACCTGTTAGTCATTGTATTTACTAAGTTCTGTAAGGGATAAGTGCTCCCAAATGGTTATAAACATTTAATCCTTGTAAATATTTTTACACTATGTATATTATTTTAATTAATTGTATACTACTCACTGGTTACAACCGTGAACAACCGTTACAATGTGGGTTACAATGTGGATACAATGTCAACCGTTACAATGTGGGTTATGATGCTGCATAACCCACATATGATGAGGTTATGCAGCATACAATGTGGGTTATGATGCAGCATCATAACCCACATTGTAACGGTTATGGTTGTGGGCAGTAGCGTAAGTTGTAAGTAAATTACCTCTGTTTGGTCATCGTTTAGTATTGTTAAGGCAAAAGCCAACAAATGTCAACATGCCCTATCGCGATGTAAGTTCATCGGTGAATGATCTGTGGGCTGTTCAGTTGGAACAGTGTCACTCCACACTAGTCTTGTAAAGTTAGCCATAATAAGCTATTATTAATAATAATTGAAATTTATGCCTCTCCAGACTTGTTAAAAAAAGAAACGTTTGTAAACCTCTCTAGAAGTGGAAGCCTTTGTCTGTGAAACAGTTATACAAATTGTCATAGACTGTAGTTGTAAAAGCCTTACTGTCCTTAAATTCTAATATTATTGTTAATTGTCTACTTGGACTTTACTTATTAATAGGACTTTATACTTGTGTTTAAAGATTCTCTCGATAATGATGATGATGATGATGATGATATGATGATGATGATGATGATGTGTTTAAAGATTGGCACAGTAATGAGAGTTAGTTCGGGAAAGAACAAAATTTCTTTATTATACCTGACCCGATTACAAACAGAAATTATTACTACAGGTGATGTAATAAAGAAATTTTGTTCTTTCCTGAACTAACTCTCATTACTGTGTCAATATTTAAACACGAGTATAAAGTTCTATTAATAAGTAAAGTCCAAGTAGACAATTAACAATAATATTGTCATAGACTATTACAGTCTATGACAATGTTATCTTCGACTGAATTTTGCAATGTTACTAATCGATAACTCTTCATTGGTTCAACAGCCCACAAATATGTTGTACACATGCACTTGGGTGCACTCAATACTTCATCTGTATATATGCTTTCAATGTTTATTGTAGATATATTGTATATAATTGTTTGTTTTAAATAAAATACAATGCAGACGCCATCAGACTCCGTTTTCCGTCCTATCTTACTATTTTTTCGCCTTCAAATTCCTAACCTCTTCTTCTTTTCTTCAACTCTTCTTTCCGTTTCCGAACAGGGCTTATGTCTGTTGCAAATTAAACAGATGGCTCTACTGAACTCTCTAATTACTGTATGTATGAATGTTAGTTTGTGTGTATGGGGGTGCTTTTGTTCAGTCTGTTTAAAGCTTAACAACTCCTGTGTGCTTTTTGACAAAAGTTTCTGAAATTTTGCAGGGAGAAAGATCACAGAATGAAGCGAATGAGGTCGGAATTGCAGTTTTTTTAACTCTACAATACTGATGGCAACGATTTTCTGGACAATATCATAATAGGCGATGAAACGTGGGTTCACATTGAGAACGTTCACAAAAACACAAGAAAAGACAATCAAAACAGTGGATAAATACGACCTCGCCGAACAAATATGTGAAGTTTAAACCAACATTGTCAAGCAAGAAGCTTATGGCTATCAGCAACACTACCTTAAAGAGTGTTGCTGATAAAATTTATGGATCTTTACTTTATAGAGTACAATCATTACTGCGGATGCATATTGCGAAACCCTCAAAAAGCTTTGACGAGAGATTCAAAACAAGAGGCGAAAAATGTCCTCAGGCGTTGTTTTGTCCGCAACAAAGCACGCCTTCACACAGCCCAGCCGTACGCTTAAAAGACTTGATCCAACAATTTCAATGGGAGGTGTTCGACCATTCACCTTACTGCTCGGATATTGCACGAAGCGATTGTCATTTGTTCGAAGAAAGGAAAATTTAGTTGTGTTTGCAGCGATTTGACAACAATGAAAAGCTGATGGACGGTGTTCGGAAGTGGCTGATGTCCTTGGAAAAACTTACCAAATATAGGTATATTACAAATAACGGAAATCTGAAAGTATATAAAATATTGAATTAAACAATATCATATTTGTAAATGCAAATCTTTGTCTTCAAAAAATATTTCTGACAAACCTTTTCCATAACCATTAATATGTCATAATGACATTGACAATAAACATGCGATACTACTTATGAATGATTGCATTGAAAAAAAATCACATCATGATAAATAGCTAAAACTGCCAACAACGGATAAAAGCTTTCTAAAACACACAGCAGTATTATTGATTTCTGTGAAAAGAGTTGAAAGAATAATGCCCAAATTTTTCTAAGTCCAATCTCAAATTTATGTGAACTTTAAAAGTAGACTTGCTGCACTTATGCTGAAGTTTTTCTGAATTTATGCTGAACTTATGGTGAAGTTATGGTTGCTTTACACAGAAGTTATGATAAGGTTATGGTAAAGTTAGTCTAAAGTTATGATAAATTTATGGTGAAGTTAAGAACATGCTGCTACAGATGGCTCCAGTACTCATAAAAAAATTTAAAATAAATGTGCACACAAACAGGAAAATGGTAAACAGGATTTGAACGTAAAACTATCGATGATAGCTTACAAGGATTTATAAAACATAAAGCAGTAGTGATTGCTTGTGCAAGAAGTTGCAAAAATAATGCGCAAATTTTTATACATGCCGAGGGAAAATATTTCTCAGGAAGACTTTTATGGGAAATTGGCTTCTAATTAGGTGTTAAAAACGTGAAGAAAATCTGAGAAACTTCACGTTGCGGGCCCATTGGCGAAGTGATTTGATCCGGAAACAAATTTAGAAATATGGTGCTTATAGGCCTACAATGCGCAAGTGATGCCCAAACTAATAGCGCCACTTTTGCATCAAATACTTCTATTTAATAATAGTAATTTTGAAATAAGTTGAATTTTTTATAGGTTTTTATTTTAAACTTACAATTTCAAATAAATATATATTTATCCTCAGTTAAAATTTGCAAAAGTTTATAACAAATCACCTCAAAAGCACAAGAATGTTTAAATTACGTAACAGAAACTTCTATCCTGCAGAACGTCGTTCTTGGCAAGAAAAAACGAAATCACACATACAAATTCTTTGTTCGCCTACCTATAATTATGCAACGATATCGTATGAATTTCTGTCTCACACTAATTAAATAATTTTGAGACTTAACCTGTCTTTCAGGACTCCCGGGCTTTCAACTCAACCTTTATTCAATGTATTCTAAACAATTCATATGTTCTTAATCACATCTTTACAGTAAAATTAATTAACCGAGTATAACAATTTTCGTAATGTAAATGTTCTCGTACATTATATTTTTAACAGGAATAAAAAAATTAAAAAACAATACAAGACACGTTTAAAATCCAAAATAAATTAGCGGTGTTAACAATACGAATTATTATTACTTTCCCGGTGTGTGTTAGTGCGGGTGTGGAGGGCACGATTTTGTTCACACTCCTTGAAGCTTAATAACTCTTGTCCTTGTGGTCAAAATTTTCTAAAATTTTGCAGGAAGATTCGTGTATTAGGAGCATTGATTATATTAAAATTTGGTGATGAACGATCTAGAGGGATGGGAGATAGAGGGTCGTGTGTCCTATCTCAAGTACGGTCGATCTTAATGACGATTTTACTCGTTATTGACATTTATAATTTTTATAAAACTTATACCTACACTCAAAATTAAATTTCTTTTCTCATTTTACAATAGTTAAAAGTGTAGAAAGCTTTTTAATAAAATATGATAAAAGACGGCGCCATCAAATGTTACGGGGAAAGTTAAGCAACTCGTTCATGAATATTTACATGTTTATAATACCTAAATAGGGAGCAATTTCTTTTAGACAGTCCTCCCGGGAGACATTCCCTCGGCACATCTCCTAATTGTTGCGTTACCGTATACCAACAAAAACAAACAAATATACAGAATAGAATTTAACATCAAAGTTTAATTATTTATCAAATCTATAACACAAACATATGATTCTGTTGTTTCCATGTTTCCATAATGTACATCTTCCACGTGTATAACCTGCAGCAAAGCAACTAAAGTCACACTGTGGATCATCGAAACCACCTTCACAATCAGAAAGTGTTTTCGTACGTAGTTTTCTAGCACTTCCTATTCGCATTTATTTTTGATTAGTGTAATTAGAAAAATATAAGGAATAACGATAAAACATAACACTTACCAGGAATAAATTCGACCATGAATAATATCAGTGCAAGAAGTAGAAATTTCTGGATATACGCCATATTGCAACACTGAATTCACCAATCTAGTAAAAGAAACAACGTATCTAAGTGTAAATAAATATGAAAATATAGATTTTATCATGAAAATATAACTGAAATTAACTTAAGATGAAGATTGCCAAGTGTCCGCGTGTCTGCACTCTATAGTATTTAGGAGACAACGAAAATATAGATTTTATTATGAGAAATGGAAACACGAAAACGTGGGAAATTTACACATGAAAAATTGTACTGTGGGCTAATAAAAGCATCGGTGCAAAAGCTAAGGTGGCTGTTATGTATCAACAGAACTTAACACCTGTCCCCCCCTATTGGGACGTTCAGGTAAGGACCCCAACATATTGTAGCATATAAATTTCTGAACCCATCAGGAATCACAACCGATGCTCGATGGCTCTTTACTCCCACGTTCAATCGCTCGTATTTATGAATTAATGTCCAGAGCCTTCTAGACGAGTGAGTTGGGGATTTTTCCACAGAGAAAACTTAGCGTCCGTAATGCGGTAATGGTTTCCGTCATTATAAAACGAACGTTACTTTTACTGCTTTGAGACTACTTTTTATTGATTAACAAACATTTTACTCATTTTATATGTTTGAAAATATAGCAAAGATGCCCTCTCTACCCCAAAACCCATAAAAGTGCTCTCGACTGCCTTAATATCTATGAATTTATTTCAATATTCTATTAATAAAATACTCTCGCGTATTCTTAACTGAATAAGTAAGAACTTAAAGAATTACTTACGTAGATACGAGTAAAACTTTGGAGAAATCCAATGGTGCGAACGATTAAATTACTGCAAAAATAATGGTTAATCTCTGTGTGTTGTTGTTATTTTATATGGATTCTCCTTTACCCGGAATAATTAGTTGCAATTATTCAAAAAACATGACTTGACTAAATGGTATAATTACGTTTAAGTAATACTTTATAATTACTTTTTTAAATTATAAATGTTATTCACATAATTTTTTATGGGAAAATAAATGAAATTACTAGAATTATTTCATTTTCATCTTGAAATCTTTATAAGTGATGATGAATTGTTTCTTTGAACAATTAATTTGTTTTCGCTAATTTACGGTGAGGCATTATAAAGCATAAAGTATGATGATAAGGCTCATTGTCAAAAGTACTTTGTACATAATTCTGCTTAAACGTTCCTGAAAATAGGGCAGTTACTGGAAGATCGATCGTAGAAGCAGATATTTGATCCTATCCGAAGATTTTTTCATTTTTGGATTCATGAGACCTTAAGACGTCGTAAAATACATAAAAATTTCGGGGTTTTCTGTATGAATATTAGTGTGTGAGAGCACGATATTGTTCACTCCTTTTTTAAGCTTAATAACTCTTGTGCTTTTGGTCGAAATTTCGAAAATTTTGCTGTGAGGTTTGTGTATTAAGGAGATTGATGCTATTAAATTTTTGTGGTTACCTGGCCGAACCCATAATGGGCATGCTTGGGCCCGCTTAGTGCCCACAGAGCGGAAAGAGTTAATTACAATTACTATTTTAACTAAATTCAATGAATGTTTAACTAAATTTATACACCATAAAGTAGAACCCTCTGTTTGTTGCTAATTGGATTGCAATTTTGAAATTAAAGACCTATAAATTCCGACTATTGTTCACTTGTCAGCCGTCTTGAATCTCGACAATAGAATTAGACAGATGAAAATGGAGTCCGGATATGGTAAGCTTAGGGCCGTCACCCCCGATTAACAATACGCGAACTTGCATTTTATACAGTAATAATAATGAATTTATATCGGTCGTAGAGCGGGCATCTATTTACTTTCTGGTGTAAAATTTTAGAGACAAACTTTTGGATATTTTCTCAAAGCCTGCCGGATAATCGAGGCGATGAAAACGTCAATCTATCGTTATGAAAGTCCAGAATCAAATTCGGATTCATTCTCAGAAAACTTTTGGGTCTGTTTCACATATGTTACGCCTGTTCTAACCCTTACCCTGTTCCACCTGGAAGCAAAAGAAGCAAGTTGCCCTGAATCCCATTAAATTGTAGGCTGCAATACAATGTTTCTTTCGTTTATGTCCTCATTGCTATGTGACCTCAATATGTATTTTGCCCAAGACACACGTTACTCTCAGGTCAGCACAGCCCTTTACCATCTGGTCGTCATTTTGAGAATTTCGTCAATCTCAGAATGTTCCTAAGAAAGGGGCCACCAGTGGCCGAGTGGATAAAACCACTGAATGATAGCTGCTACTCGCTGTTGGTCGTGGATCAGCATCGTCTACTGGCTGACCATGCGGAGGTTTTTGGGTCTTCTTCACGTGTTTAACATATAAGCAGTTTTCATAGAAAGTCTCCTTCCTTATCGCCCATGGATCGCGTTGACGTATGAAATTCGAATCCCCATAGCTAAAAATCTAAAAAGCCCTTCTAGTGTCCTTGGGGCGAAAAGTTCAAGGGAAAAATATATCTGTTCACAAGAATATTAGCATTTATTACTCCTATTTATCATATGTTTTCAATCCACATAACACAATTTTCTTTATTTTTAAGCTTAAATTACATTTTATTATTAGGTAAATAATTATTTTAGGATATTTTATTTATTTGCTGTTAGTTTTGAAATTAAGATAATTTGATACCTGAAAAATTCATTAATCAAATTCAATTATTTATATTTTCGATAAATAATCATAAAATTTTAGAGGAAAACAAAAAATATATACAATGAAGAATTTGATTATTTGAAAATATCAAATAACAAACATCTGAAAAAACTATAAATTAGTAGCGTTTTATTATGTAATTTGCCATTTTAAACGTATAAGGAAGTATCTGTAAGTATGGCAAATCTTTGTAAAATTTATCGTAAATTCGTTCATTGGGTTAATAATTTAAAAATGATTTATTCACTCTCCGTCCTGTAGGCGCGACTGGCCCTTTTTATTCGTGTCCATTGTGGACTAGTCCGAGTAGTTCGAGACTGAAAGCCAAGTATTCGGGAGGAATTTTTCGGGCGTTTATTCAATCCCGGATTCGATTCCGGATATCCCAGAGCGGTTAACTGATGCTTTAAACGCTTCAATTATACGAACTCTTTGCTTTATTTAAAAAATACACAATAAACAAACTTAGAAAGGAATGGATTTGATTGATGGGATAAGGCAATTCAACACTATGGCAATATTACATTGATTCATTCATTCAATATCTTTTATTAGGTACAAAATAGTACATGCCCGGTACCACAAAGCATTGCCGGGAGTGGAACAGATATGTGATATAACACGTGGTGGATAAAGTATAATTGATTACAGGAGACAGCACAAATACAATAAGCAATGTTCACATAGGTGAACAGTGATTACAGGATAAAGCTAAATGGTTACAGAATATAATGAGATGATTACAAAAATATACAGTAATAAAATAGCAAATACAGAATGGTTACAAAAATAAAAGTAAAGATAAGATATAAAAAACAGGTATAATACAATAGTATATACAATATGATACAAGTGCAAAGGTACGGTATACATTGTAGGGTTGAGCACAACTAGAAAGACAGTCAGTCAATCCCTTGTGGTGTTGGTTGCAATCCTCGAATAGTTGTGAGCGAGTTTTTGAAGAAGAGGATAGAGATCCTTATTGTTAATAAGTTCGTGGTGTGGACAGGGCCAGGGAATGTTCATATCTTTGGCAGTGATCTCGATGGCTAGCCTATCCCGCTCAAGACACACACATCTGTACAAGTAGTGGTCTGGACCATCAACCTCCCTGCAGATGGCACAGAGAGGGGAGTGTTTGCCCGTGAATCTGTGGAGATAACTAGAGAATTTACCGTGTCCAGTGATGAGTTGGATAGAGTCAGGGTCAATGGTAATCTTCTGGTTGAGGTACGTAGTGATGTCAGGAATAAAGTTGAAGGTAGAATTGCTATGGTTTTGGCTCCAGGAGCTTTGCCAGCAGTTAATCAGGTCTTTATGGAGTAGGTTTTTAATCGTAGACAGACTGAGTTTACTGTAAATGGGTTGGAGTGAGTTGTCATTCGCGGCCTGCTTAGCAAGCTGGTCAGCTCGCTCGTTGCCGATGGTACCCTGATGTCCTTGGGTCCAGCTGATGTAGTATCGGTTGCTAGAGTGGAGGACGGCTTTTTTGATGGCAATGGTTATGGGATGAGGTTTGTCGCTGTTGATGAGAGAGATAGCTGACTGGCAGTCAGTGTAGATGGTAATCTTCAGGTTGTTGTAATACTCTTCAATCCAGATTATAGCTAAGTGGATTGCTTTCAGCTCGGCCTGAAAGACCGAGCAAAGACTGTCAAGCTTAAAGCCCTGATGAAAAATTTCGGAATTGTTACCATAAACAACAAAGGCACATCCAGTATTGCCGTTGATTCCAGAGCCATCAGTGTAGATGTTTAGGTCAGAGTCCATGGGAGAGTCAGTGATAATATAGTCGTTGATGTAAGGAGCAGGGAGATCAGCAGTAGTGCACATGCCCTCATACCTGGCAGCAGGGATAGTGAGGCTGGTGGTGTGTATGTCTTGCCCCATCTTGAGGCTCCAAAGCTGGTACCTATTGTTGATGATATCAGTGATGGGTGGTTTCTTGGTAATCACCTGAAGACTAGTATTGGGAGTAGTTCTGTAGGCTTTTGAAATGAGGATGAGGCCTTTGCGCTGCGAAGAGATCAATTTCCTGTGAGAATGGACCTTCTTGGCAGCCCATCCCCAGCTGCCGCAGGCATAAGTAATGATGGGCATATAGATGTAATCGTAGATGACGCCCATAGCTTCGGAGTTTAGACCCCACTTCCTGCGGGCAATCTGAGAGAAAGCCTGAAAGATTAGGTTGGTCCTGTTTGTGATATATTTAATGTGATCGTCCCAACCAAGGCGATGATCCATCCAGACTCCAAGGTACTTAATAGATTTTTCGACTTTGATGGAGTGGCAATTCATACGAATGGTAGGTGTACGAAGGTATAAGTTCGGATGGCCGGGCTTGTTGAAAACAACGCACTTTGTTTTATTTGGATTGAAGTCAATTTTATGTTGTATTCCCCATTCATGAATTTTTGTAAGGATCTCATTGCCTTTAGTTTCTAGGGCAGCACGAGAGTTGCCACCTACGATGACCAGAACATCATCTGCATATGCGATAGTGCAATCCTGGCCAAAGTTCTTCTGTAGAAAAGTGTCAAAAAGGAGGTTCCACAACAACGGCCCGCAAACGGAACCCTGGGAGCAGCCGCGGACAATGTTTCTTTCGATGTGTTGAGTCCCCTGCTGAAGCACGGCCTTCCGCTCGTTTAGATAGTCTTTAAGTAGATAGTAGAGATTTGCTGGGCAGTTAATTTCTTTCAACTGATGAATAATGAGAGGCCACCAGGCCGAGTCGAACGCCTTGGAGATGTCGAGGCTGGTGGCCAGTACATATTTGTGGGTATCAAGGAGGTGATTGATGTTGTTGGTGGCTTGGTAGATAGCGTCGCAGGATGATCGCTGACGGCGAAAACCAAACTGAGAATCACTAAGAGCGTTGTGAGATTCAACGTGCCAGGTTAGTCTATTTGTAATAAGGCGCTCCAACACCTTGCCGAACACGGGAAGAAGGGAGATAGGTCTGGCCTCATCAGGCCTGCCAGGTTTTGGTACAGGTATTATTTTCGCTGTTTTCCACTTGGTAGGGAAGGTCCCAGTTTGAAGACAGCTGTTAAAGATGTTGGTAATTTGACAAGGGATGAGGTTCCATATGGCCTTAGCCAGCCTACTGTCAATGCCATCGATGCCTGGCGCTTTGTTGTCTTTCAGGCTAAGGAAGGCCTTATTGATTTCATCGTGAGTGAAGATGGGAGAGTTTTCGGTAAGAATTGGATCATTCATACTTCTTCTGATGAGCTGATGCCAGGGAGTATCATTGTCTAGGTTGTCGGCAATGCAGAAGGAGTTCATCTGTGCGTCTAGGATGTCGTGGTAGTTGCTGTTGGCTGCATCAGAGTTGTTGTTAACCAAAAACTGTGTTTTCCTAAGTTTGTGCAAAGTTTGGTGAGGTACCCCCAAGGGTTACTCGAGGCAGCGGTGCAAAATTTCTTCCATGACTGTAATTTAGCTATCTTAATTTCATTTTCTATATATTACAGGGATAGGTCTTTTGAAAAGATTTTTTATATAAAACTTAGCCCCAATTAGTATTAGACACGTGAAGAAACCGGAAAACTCTACGTCGCCAGCCCGTTTGTCAGATGCAAACCCGCGACTGACTATGCTGTTTAGTTGTTTTTCTTTCTAATTTGCCAAGCGGTCTTTGTACCCTAAACACTGGGTGTTCGGTCGTGGGTTCGCGCCTCGATCGGACTGGCTGGCCACGTGGAGTTTTCCGGTTTTCTCCACGTCTGTAACGCCTAAGTTAGTTTCCCTTAAAAAGATCTCCCAGAAGGCATCCCCCCTAGGCAGATTGCTCTAGTGTTGCGTTGCCATAACTTAACAAACAAACATCACTTTGCTACTGATAGCCAGCTTAGAAAGTACTGAAACATACAGATATGTGGGGAGCAATATAATCTTCCTTAATAACCTTGTTTGAGATGTTTACAGCCTGGATTAAATCCAAGCAAGTAACTCTAAGAATTGGTCACAAGTGATCTGTCCCGGATCCTTCAAAACTCGGCCAGATCCATTGTGGGCTCGACAGATCCTACAATGGGTATATACGATCAACGGATCAAATTTTAATTTATTTCAAACCATCTTTTATGTTTTTTTAATTTTTTAGAGTTTCCTTTCCACTCTGATCAGGATTATGAAGTTTTTATTCCTTATTGTACTGTTATGCTCATGTGACTTCCTTTCAGGTAAGCAACATGTAAATTATAATTACCAGATTTACTATTAAATCAATTTACATTTTCTTAATAGGTAAAGCTCAAATACTTGTTACAAAGTATCTTCATCATTGTAATAATTCTCCATTGTTACTTAACACTTCCATTGTTGATGGAAGTGTTAAGCCTTAATCCTGTCCCTCTCTCCGTGGGAAGGAATTTCGAAAAATCCCTTCTTAGTGTACGTTTTCGTGACGTACCGTAACTATGTACCAAATTTCAACTTTCAACTCCTAACCGTTTGGGCTCTGCGCTGATTATTATTATTATTGTTATTATTATTATCAACTCGTCTCGATTATATATATAGATTTGCCATTTTAAACATATAAGGAAGTATCTGTAAGTATGGCAAATCTTTGTAAAACTATCATAAATTTGTTAATTGATAATAGATAATGTTATCACTGTTTGATGAGATTTATCTGCTTGAATAACTGAAAAAAGAAGAGAAATTAGAGAAGAAATAGTATTTCGAACATTTTTTTCCTCCCAGCCGCCCCATTGTGTGCCTGGCCGAATCCACGATGGGCTTGTAGAAAGGCCCACAGATTGCCCCCAGGACGAATAAAGTATTAAAAAATAACACATAGATGACAAAAAATTATTTATATTATTGAAATTGAAAATCATATTAGTGAACAAATCAATGGTGAAACGAAGTAAAAAATTTTTTAAATTAACCCTTAGCAGGGTTAATTTTAAAAATTAACTAGATCCTAGCGGATTGCAAAAGTAGCAATTCACACTTGATCCGAGAAATTATGGGCTTTAGTATAATATTTCATTCATTTTCTTTCTTATCATTAAAATACTCCAATCCAGAATCTCAAGAGGCCTTCTACTGTCCGAAAGGCGAAAAGTTTTATTAATACATTTATTACATACAAATATATATACAGTAGAGCGTCGTTTATCCGAATCAATTTGAGACTGGGGTTGTTCGGATAAGTGATTTGTCCAGATAACCGATTATGAACGAAAAAATATTTTAACCTATCCGATGTTGAAATTTTTCTCCGTTGCGTGTCGCTTCGTGTTGAACTTTCGTCGATTTTAAGCCTAACGAAAATTTTTATAATAATAATCGAGGCTATTGTATCGTAAAAATTATTTCTTTATTTTGTACAAACAAAATAAATATATTGAAAAATATAAAAATATAAAAATTATACTTTAAAAGTTAATCTAGTATCAAAAAAGTTCGATTCGGCACGACACAATCCGACTGGAAAGCGTTCGGATAACCGGGGTTCGAATAAACAACTCTCTACTGTATATAATTACATAAATAAATACAGATGTCAAGTGTTCTCTGAATGTACATTGTACATTCAGAGAACACTTGACATCTGTTCAAAGTAACATTGAGAATTCTCAATGTACTTTGAACGTATATAATCAATATTATACATATCGTGTATTATTGATTAACATTTTGTACGTCCTCGTGTATAGTACACAAGCATATAGGGCGTGATTCTTCAGTAGGAAAGTTAATACAATCTCCGACTAGATAGTCCATTCCTGTACAGGTTAGATTACACTGGGTTAAATCGAAATTTTCGTCACAGAAACGAAGAAACTTGAGAAATTTTTCATCGGAATCATCTGTAAGAAGCATAAAAGTAACGTTAAGAACGTCTTCCATAGAAATGACAAAACAAAACACTTACCATGAAGAGATTCGACTCTACGTGAAAAAACCCGACATATTATTAGTGCAAAGAGTAAAAATTTGATAATGTACGCCATATTGCAACACAGGATTGATAAATCTAGTAAAAAAAAACAAGGTATTTAAGTGTAAATAATTATGAAAATAAAGATTTGAACATGGGAAATCATAACATTACACATGAAAAATTGTGCTGACAATAAAAGTATTGACTATAATTGAATAAATATAGTTTTATTTAGGAATATTTATCGAGATATCGCTTCAAATATAGACCGTCGTAAGTTTAAAAATGATTTAATTAAATATTAATACAATAAACAGGGTGGTTGTTATGTATCAACAGAACTTAAGGAGCTGATTTGAAGAAAAAATTGCATATAAACACGTTCGTTACGTTTTTTGTGTGTGCGGGATGTGACGTCAGGTGGTTCTCAGAATGTACAGTACAGTACAAGTGCAATCGACCGAAAATCGCCACCTCACGCCGATCAGCGTGAAGGTTAAGTCAACAACTTAGAAATATACTTCATATTCTTCTTATTACTTTCTCTGCTGTTATATATGAGAAAACACAGAAAAAGTATGGTGCTCTGTCAAAACATAATCTCCACCCAAGAATTTTTCATTTTTGGACTCAGGGGAACTAGAAACGTTGAGAAATGCAAAAAATTCGGGGTTATTTTTCTGTATTCGGGGATGTTAGTGTGTGGGGCGTGATTTTGTTCACCCTATTTGAAGCTTAATAACTCCTGTTCCTCTTGTGGAAGAGGAGTTATTAAGCGTCAGATTATGGTTTTCCTCCATTTAAATCATAAATAGATCAATTGATCTATTTATGATTTAAATGGAAAATTCATCAATAAAAAAAATTACTATAAAAATAATATTTCATTATATTAAATACAAATTTGCTGCATTATCATTTTGAGGAGAAAAAAAAAATAAATGAACAATTTAGTGCTGTTACTTTTACATAATTTTTATTGGAGTTTCAATAAAAAGAATTTTATTCATAAAGTGCATTATATTTATGATTCAGATAATAATATATAACCAATATAATAATGTAGTTGGATTTTCAGAGGATTTTAAAGTTGAGGAGATTAACTCTTAATATTTAATCTATTCCACATATAATAACAACAATCCATCTATTTATCTGAGTTATTATAATTATTACTACTTTCTCAGTTATAGGTTCATCCAAAATAAGCCCCTGTGTGGATGAGTGCCAAGTATCACATTACTTTTTTAGTATTATTGAATTATAAGAATTAAAAGGATATAATGTAGCTACACAAAATGTCATTTGAATTTGATGTTAAAGAAAAATGATCATATTCTAGAATAATAAAAACTAGAGAAGTGAATGACAATTAAGATATTAATTGTTATTCACTTCTCTAGTTTTTATAATGATCAATTATTAGACAGTAGTAGATTAATTGGAGCAGCACATCAGTCACAATATGTATTTGCAAATATTCACAGTAATTGTGGAAACTTTCTGAAATTTGGCAGAGAGGTTCTTGCATTAAAAGGATCGATGCTGATAAAATTTGGTGATTAAAGCTATAGGGGATGGAGAGATAATAGGGGTCATGTGTATCTCCAGTAGGGTCGGACTTAATGACGTATTTACTTGTAATTAACATCTACAATCTTTTATAAAAATTCATCTCTACTCTAAAAGTTAAGCTTTTTGCCATTTTATAACAATTAACACGTGCCCACCCTATTGTGACGTTGAGGTAAGGAGTCCAACATATTATAGCGTAAACACTTCTGAACCCAACAGGACTAGAACCTATAGCCATAGGTTGGTCTTTTATTTCTTCGTCCAATCGCCAGTTGATATATTTAGGAATTAATTATTAATTTAGGAATTTAAGGCCTCCTAGAGATTTCTCCCCAACCCAGATAAAACGTAGGAGCCATAATGCGGTAATCGATCTTACACTTATAAAACGAATTAAGACTGCTTTTATATTAACCCCCTCGGTTTTCAATAAGAGTTTAAAGTAAAAATAAAGCATTACTTACGTAGATACAAGTAAAAATTTGAAGAAACCCAAAGGTACGAACAAATAAATTACAAACTAAACTCGAGTCTAAACTCTAAAATGTGTGTGTGTGTTACCACGTTTTTTATATTGTTTTCATTATTCGAAATATTAAGTTGCAACTATTTGAAAAAGTGACTTGACTAAATTGTAATATTAACTTTAAACAATTGTTATAATTAATTTTTTAAAGTTATAAATCATCATTATTGTAATTTTTAATGGGAAATTATTAAAATTATCTCATTTTTAATTTGAAATCCTTATAAGTGATGATGAATTGTGTGTTTGAACAATTAATTTGTCTTCCCAAAATTATGGTTAGGCATTATAAAGCATAAAGTATGATGATAAGGCTCATTCTCAAAGAAGTTTCATACGTAAATTCGTTGAAAATATTTACTGAAATTTGCTGATAAATCGAATCTCCATTAATGGCCACTTTTAAAAGGCAGTTCTTTTGTAGAACCATTTCTTGTTAGAATGCATACAAAATAACATCTACATAATGGCATCTTTTTGTAATATTCCCGTCACATTAGAGGTTCTATATTAGCCATTCAAAAAAAAAAAAAAAAAAAAAAAAAAAAAAATGGTTCTAAAATGGAAATTCGATTGTGTAAACAGATGAGTAACGTTATCTTTCGTAAAATAAATGAAAAATTATGTAATAAGAATATCAAAATTACTAAAACATTTCGAGAGTCATCAATATTATGGCTCAATACTCACTACGTAATATTAATACTTCAAAAATTACGTCAGATTAACACCTGTTGTTTACGCATTTTACTATCTATATATATAATCGAGACGAGTTGATAATAATAATAATAATAATAATAATAATTCCACGTAAAGATGGCGGACGTGGCCTGATTGACATAGTTAACCTTCACTACAAACAAATACAGTCAGTGCGAGAGTTCTTCTACATTAAACAAGAAATATTACAATTACATAAAGCAGTAACTCTAGCAGACTCAAATAACACACCATTAAACTTACACTCACATCATATGTACACAACACAACATATAAAAAGCATAGACACCATTAAGCAATCGTGGGCTCGAAAGGCACTCCATGAAAGGCATCCTTACGACCTGGCCCAGGATTTTGTTGACAAAACTGCGTCAAACAGCTGGTTAGCTCGGGGATGCCTCTTTGGGGAGACGGAAGGATTCATGATCGCCATACAGGATCAGGTCATAAATACTAAAAATTACAGAAAACACATACTCAAAGATGCAACACTCACAAATGACACATGCAGAAAATGTCACATCATGCCAGAAACTATACAACGCATCACTTCTGATTGCAAGCTCTTGGCACAGACAGATTATTTACACAGACATAATCAAGTGGCAAATATAATACACCAAGAGCTTGCAAAGAAACACAAATTAGTAGACATCCACGAACCATACTACAAATACATTCCACAGACAGTATTGGAAAACAACACGCACAAAATGTACTACGACAGAGCCATAATCACAGATAAAACAATTTACCACAACAGACATCACACTCATTGACAAACACAATAAAATCACATACATTATAGACATATCCATTCCAAACACTCACAATATACAAAACGCATGCACTGAAAAAATAAGCAAGTACACAGAACTCGCCCAGGAAATAAGGCATCTATGGAGGATGGATAGGGTGCTTATTGTACCTGTTGTGTATGACACCTGTAGAGGCTCTCCTCTACAGGTGTCATACCACACACACTGCACAAAAGCCTGGGCACATTACAATTGAATAGAAACACATACATCACACTACAGAAGGCCACTATATTGAATACATGTGATATTGTGAGAAAATTCCTGAATACAGACACACACACTGATACACTTTAATTTCTGTTTTGGTTACTATGCCTTGACTTTGGTCCAGCATAGCACATAGCCACCGGTGTTAACCGAGTATATCTCACTTAACCCAACATAATAATAATCAGTGCACAGCCCAAACGGTCAGGGGTTGAAAGTTGAAATTTGGTACACAGTTAGGGTACGTCACGAGAACGCACGCTAAAGGGATTTTTCGAAATTCCTCCCCACGGGGGGAGGGACGGGATTAAAGCCTCTATATACATTATCGAGACGTGTCCAAACGGTTAGGTGTTGAAAGTTGAAATTTGGTACACAGTTAGGGTACGTCACGAGAACGCACGCTAAAAAGGGATTTTTCGAAATTCCTCCCCACGGGGGGAGGGACGGGATTAAGTCTTAACACTTCAATCAACGATGGGAGTGTTAAGAGAAATCCACGTGCAAGACGCAGATGCAGTTTTTTTCGTTTTTGCGGGAAATCGGACATATTTTTAGACCCATCTAAAAATTCTGTAATTAGTCTGAAAACAGGGAGGACTCAATTCTTGCATTCTGTGAAAACGGGTAAGGTTGACTATAACATAATAATCTTAATATTCGCTAAAACGGTTAGGAGTTGAAACTTGGAATTTGGTACACAGATAAGGTACCAAATTTAAGTACCAAAGTGTTAAGTAACGATGATAGTGTGAAGTAACAATGGAGAACAAGAGAAAGCGACGTGCAAGATTTACGGGCTCTGGAAAAAAAAGGAAAAAGAAAAAGAGTAATATGTTAGAACACATTCGATTTTCAAATTTAAAAGGATTAGTTCGGTTTTTCTCGACCTTTCTTCTTTAGAACGTTCGATGAAAATCGAACGATATAACCAGAACACGTCGTGAAAATCGAACAGTATTAGAACATTCGATTTTCAAATTCGACCTTTCTTTAGAAATACTTAGTTCGTTGATGAAATTACTCTTTTTCCTTTGTGACTATAACGTTATAATCTTAATCTTCTCTATCGTTACTTTTTGCCCGAGCAACGCCGGGCCTACCTGCTAGTTGTTTTATACATTGAAAAAATTAAAATTTGCAAAACCAATTCTCGAAACTATAATGTCATTAAGTAACATAGAATAATACTTTAACAATAATGTATTTTAAATACCGTATTTTACGGACTATGAGACGCACTTTTTTCTTCGAAAAATTGCCTCCAAAATTCAGGTGCGTCTTATAGTCCGTAGCGTCTCGTAGCTATTTTTTAAAAAAAATTGCTTAAAAATTTAGGCGCGTCTTGCAATGTGATAGCATATGAACAGCCGCAGATAGGAGTAAAGACTGTTGTTGAGCCTTGATGTTTGTAGTTCTGATGTAGTAGTTCAACACCTTTTCTACAATACATAGTGGCAAAGGAAGAAGCTCTGCTAGAATCAGAGAGACATTAGTAAAAACAGTTCTGCAGCACTTTGAATTTCTGATGGCAAACTGTCTTTGAAGAGTTAATAATTTACTTGCTACCGAATTTTTACTAGTTACGTGACCCCAGCCAGAGACTGCGTGAAGTAACATTGGTTGCATTGCCCCATTATATAGAGTTTTACAAGCTTTGTGATTTAGTCCCCAGGTGCACCTAGCACATTTTAGCAGCATGTATTATAGTTTTATTTTCTTGGCTTTAGCCAAGATGTAATCAATATGGCAACGGAATGTGCTTTCTCTCTATTCTCTCTTGTTTTATTTTGTATGACGTTTCTGTTTACACGTGCACTAGCTAGTGGATCTGTCAAAGTTTTTTGCGTTCTTTTGTGAAAATTAAAATAAATATAAAAATGAATATTATGACGTTGATTAATGATAATAATAAAAAGATTGTTAATAATTAAAAAATAAAGTTTTTAAAATAAATTGTTCATTCGAATTCATTAAATTTTTATATTTTTAAATTTGTTCACATAAAGTATTTTATAAATAATAGTACATATTAATTAACTAATCAATAATTATATATTTTGGACCTAAAGTTTTTAGGGTTTCATAAAAAAATTTGTTTTTGTTAAAATCTTTCTATAAAATGATGCCTAAATATTACGTAAGATAGGGAAGGAGAGGGGGAATCAAAAAAATATTACGATTTTTTACACAGGGGTGGATGGGGGTCTAGAATGGCCGAAATCGCCCTTACATAATTTATGGATGGCCCCTAGTGAGTGAAATCGTCTTTAAATCCGACCCGACTCGAAACCCGACACATCACACACTTCATTCGTCATCCCCTCGACCTTTAAATATAACAAGTAAAGATATTCAGGAGAATCATATAGCATCTCACATATTTCTGTTTCGCTTCTATCACTAAACACTATAGTTAGTCGCGGGTTCGCACCTGATAAATGTCCCAGCTACGTGGAATTTACCGAGTTTTCTTTACGTTGCAACTAAATCGAGGCCAGTCTGCGTGGAAAGTTCTTTCGGGCGACCCTCCGCAGTTTTTGTTGCATATCTTATCTAATCGATCCAATCAAATTGAAGTTTTTCTGTTTGTTTGTTCGCCGTCGGATGGCCAAGGCTGTTAAGACATCAGTCTACAGTGCTGGGAAGGCCGAACAAAACAAACCTTATGGACACATATAGTTCGTTTTAATAAAACTATTTGCCTTTGGGACACTAGGAGGCCTCTTCAGGTTCTGGATTTGGGTTAATTGCATACAACATCATAATACATGGGTTAGGGAATCAAAAGAATAGAACTTTTTATAATTGAAGAAACTGAAGAAAACCTAGAAACTCTGCATGGTAAATCAGTTCTCAAGCCACGGACGTACGATCGTGGGTTCAGCCAGTTTTACGATGGAGTGGCCGGGTGGTAAGAACAGGGCTACCTAGAAAATAACGAGCAAAGTACATATTGGAGTCTTATAAATAACAATAAGGAAGTAAACGAATGAAATAAAGCCCATAATTTCTCTAACCAAGTGTAAATTGCTACTTTTGCCTTTGGGATGCCCTACCTAAGATTTAATTTTAAAAATTTTTTACTTTGTTTCAACATTGATTTTTTTCGTTAATATGATTTTCAATTTCAATAATATAAATAATTTTTAATACTTTATTCGTCCCGGGGCAATTTGTGGGCCTTTCTACAAGCCCATCGTGGGTTCGGCCAGGCACACAATGGGGCGGCTGGGAGGTAAAAGATGTCTCCCAGCCCCCCATTAAAAAAGAAATATTACTATATCTTTTCTAATTTTTTTCCTTTTTTCAGTTATTCAAGCAGATAAATCTCATGAAAGAGTGATGATAATAGTTATTATCAGTGTTTAATAAGACTTATCTGCTTGAATAACTCTAAGTTTATGTGTTGTAAAATACCGGAATAGTATAAAATGAGAATTTCAAACGTTCACCAAAACCAAACAGAACAATTAAATGAAAAAAAAAACATTTTATCATAAATTAATAAGTTTAGACATAACGTTAATATATTCATCGGTTAAATTAAGTATGATTTAGGCCACTAGTGTCCAAGTGGATTAAACCACTGAACACTGGTGGTGGGTTGGCTCGTGGCCAATGGTTCTCCACACGGAGTTTTCCAGAACACCTAAATAGGGTCGAGTTTTTATAGAAAGTCTTCTGTGGAGAACATCCCCACGGCAGATAGCCCATGTGTCTCATTGAGGTATAGAAATTAAACATTAAAGATTAATTAAGTATCTGGTCTCTATATACATCAGAGAACTAAAAGAATTTGCTTTCAAAACAAATTTTTTCTTAGTTTCAAATAATTCTGCAGAAAAAAAGGATGGAATATTTACGGGTTCACTTATGGGTTCGAAGCTACCAAAAATCTGTATGGTGAATATCGAACATAACATTAAAAAGTATCATGTTTCTTTGCAAGATGACATTCTACTAATATTCATTTATTCATTTACATGGTGTTCTTTTTACAGTGGTAAGATAGTAGCTGGGCCTCACTCAGAGGTATAGCCCGCTTATAGACGAAGTAGAAAGAAGAAAAGGTGATGTAACAAGAAGTTAGAATGAAGGAGAAAGACAGGAGGATAGGATAGGTGGGAAAGTAGAATAATAGGGTCATGGGACCCACGGGCGCCCTGCTTTGCATTTATTTATAAAAAGACAAACAAAGTACAAAAAATAGACAGAACAGTGAAACAAACAGAAAACATACATAATTGGGTGGCGCGACATTAAGTAACCAAAATTACACAGTAAACAAGAATTACATATAGAATCAAACACATAAAACATTTAGAATTACAATAGTAAATTAATTGACGAATACAAAACGGTATGCACGCGCGATAATTTGTAAACAGAAATTACAGAATAACCTGAATTACATAAAATAAGACAGAGATAACATTTAGGGTTTACAAAATTACTAATAGTGACAAAACAGTGCTATTAAACCAGCACGCAGGAACTATACATTAATTAGTGGTAAAGACATAAGGCGGGAGCCAACTTGAATTGGCTAGACAAATAAATGGGAGAACAGCTTAAGTACATTACTGAACATACAGTAGCAGATACTGGCACGAGGAAAATGAATATAACATTATAACAATAAGGAGGACACACAATAATTATATGGCTGGAAGACAGGCAAACACCGAGGTTTACACTTATGTAGTGGGCGAATAGTTAAATCTCTTTGCCATTTCTGTGCGAACACGCTTCAGGGTTGGGCAGTCCTTGCTCATGCAGTTGTGGTTTTGCTGTGACTGTTTTTGCCTCTTGCAGTTAATACATGTTGGTGCATCTTTTCTCCTTTTGCACTCTTTATGTAGATGGTGCCCACCACAGTGGCTGCAGGTACTTTCTTTCTCGCTACATGTGCTGGCTCTATGTCCAAATGCTAAACACTTGAAACATTGTATGACTGGCAGAAAGTCATACACCGGGCATCTATTCCATAATATGTTTACACGTTTCTCTCTCAGGAGAATATTTCTAATGTCGGCAGTTACTTCTATAATCCATGACTCTAATTCATTGCTTTTTTGTCTAACAGGAAATTTGATGTTTGCTCTTTCTAGGAATTCCCTTCTTGTGTAGTGCACTTGTAGACATGTGTTCTGCTTGTAGATGATATTGGTTAATTTTTCTCTATCTATGTCCTTTGGGACTGAGGCAACTTTAATTAGTGGGGGTCTCTTTTCTGCGAGTCTTGCACCTATCTCCTTCAGCTCTGAGATGGCAACATCTGTTCTTTTTACAGAGGGTTGCAGTTAATGGACAAGTTCTTCTCCACTCTTCACGATGGTAGGTTTTTCCCAAGCTTGAGCCAATCCATTTTTTGATGTTGTCTTGTCACGTTAACCTTGGTCTTCTCTTTCTCTGTCTGCCCTCCACCATCTTGGGTCACAGTGAGAAGAACGAATAAATGGTGTCAATTTCTTAAACTTGAAAAAGTTTGCAAAGTTTTAGTTGGAACTGGAACTTGAAGTGGGTGCACGCTTTGCCAACGGGCTGGCGTACACCCATTTCTAGTGGTTAGTAATGGCCTTTTGGCCACTGCTGGGATGTCTTTTTTTGATATTGAATTAATTTTTTGCTCTTTCCGTTATTACAATATGGTTTTTCGCAACAACCTAAACTCAAGCGGTTCCTACTGTAGAAAGCCCTGAACTTCAATAAGATCAATACAGTCTAATGTATAATGTAAATCAGAGTTAATGGAAGTCATCAACGCTTTATATACGGTGTATACCGTAAAACCATTTTCAAATTACACCCACTGTGGGCGAGTTGTAAACCCATAAAAATGTCAAAGGATAAATTTTTATAAAAGTATTTGTAAATAACACATAAGCAGATATGATTGATTATCTGGCATATAAAATAAATAAGAAAATTATTCATTAATAATAAATTATAAGATGTTTTCTGTACAAGAGTTGCGTTTAGGACTGCAGTGTCACCTGCTGGATTTTGATGTAAATATACTTTACAGTACTTAAATATCAAACCCAGCTTCCTCTTAAAACACTTAATAAAACCTTAACACCTTATATCGCTGAGAATAATTTATTTAAACGTTCGATTGGCTGTTCACCTGGTGATGGCCTATCCAATTGGGCTGAAAACGTTTGTGATTAAATAAAGTATTCTCAGCGATATAAGGTGTTAAGGTTTTATACTTTACAGTACTTTGATTGTAATTTACTGCAAAATTTATCTCTATTTGACAGTTTCCCGGCTACTGTGTATACATAAAAAGGAAAAGAACTGGAATCGTGTCTAATTTGACCCTCTGAGATTTTTGCAAATTTTCACGTTTTGAGATTTTCTGAAACCCAAAAAATCAAATGGGGGAAAATTGGCCATGTATATAGGTATGTGTGTGTGTGTGTTGCCGTATAGTACATTTAATACCTCAAAACGAAGTAATGATTATGAAACGAAATTTGGCAAGGTAGCTTGGATATAAAGGGCATTTATGCTATTACAATTTGGTGATTAAAGATCGAGGAGGTGGAGAGATAAAGGGAGTCGTATGTATCTCGAGTAGGGTTAGACTTAATAAAGATTTTATTTGTTATTAGCATTTACAATTGCTAATAAAACTCACTTTTAGCCTTAAAATAAAGGTTTTTGCCATTTTAGAATAATTAATAATATAAAAGTTATTTTTAAAGAAAATCTTATGACAGATGGCGTCACACGCAATATCAATTTTGTACTAGTGTATCTTAGTGTTTTTCGCATTGACGGTCGAATGGCCATGCGGTTAAGGTGGCAGCAAGGGATCGAATTAGGAGGAATTGAAAAATCATCAGAAATTTTTTGGAGATGGTTCTTCCAGATATGTCGGTCCCTATCCAAAAAACAGGGCCCACAAGGTGACAAGAGTTAAATACTGAATACAAAAAATCTTTTCCCCCGGGAAAGTTACGGAACTCGTCGCTAGATATTTTTTTAACAGTGTATAGTAACTTTACACTCCGAAACCGTGTTTTTTAATTTCTTTGGCTTTCAAACAAAAAAATGTGCTACTACTTAAACACTTGGCTTTTTTTTTTTTTTTTTTTGAAGGCAGTGTAAGCCCGAAACGTGTAGTAATACTCGTATCAGCTGAATATAGATGAAAAAAGCCAAGTGTAGCACATATTTGTGTTTGAGAGCCAAAGTGTGTAATAAAACAATTACGAAAAATAACTAATTCTTCTATATCTTTTTATTTCATTATTATTATTATTTCAAATAAAGCATATAATTTCATAGTAATGCATTATTCCGGAACAAATTTAGTGCAAAGACATAATTGAATTGGAGAATCACGAGAAAAAGTTTCACAACGTCCATTGGTATAAGACATATATAAGCAATGCGTTTTACATTCCTTAGAATCATACAGATTATTACAATGACGAAGATACTTTGTAACAAGTATTTGAGCTTTACCTATTAAGAAAATGTAAATTGATTTAATAATAAATCTAGTAATAATAATTTACATGTTGTTTACCTGAAAGGAAGTCACATGAGCATAACAGTACAATAAGGAATAAAAACTTCATAATCCTGATCAGAGTGGAAAGGAAACTCTAAAAAATTTAAAAAAAAAAAACATAAAAGATGGTTTGAAATAAATTAAAATTTGATCCGTTGATCGTATATACCCATTGTAGGATCTGTCGAGCCCACAATGGATCTGGTCGAGTTTTGAAGAATCCGGGACAGATCACTTGTGACCAATTCTTAGAGTTACTTGCTTGGATTTAATCCAGGCTGTAAACATCTCAAACAAGGTTATTAAGGAAGATTATATTGCTCCCCACATATCTGTATGTTTCAGTACTTTCTAAGCTGGCTATCAGTAGCAAAGTGATGTTTGTTTGTTAAGTTATGGCAACGCAACACTAGAGCAATCTGCCTAGGGGGGATGCCTTCTGGAAGATCTTTTTAAGGGAAACTAACTTAGGCGTTACAGACGTGGAGAAAACCGGAAAACTCCACGTGGCCAGCCAGTCCGATCGAGGCGCGAACCCACGACCGAACACCCAGTGTTTAGGGTACAAAGACCGCTTGGCAAATTAGAAAGAAAAACAACTAAACAGCATAGTCAGTCGCGGGTTTGCATCTGACAAACGGGCTGGCGACGTAGAGTTTTCCGGTTTCTTCACGTGTCTAATACTAATTGGGGCTAAGTTTTATATAAAAAATCTTTTCAAAAGACTCTCCCTGTAATATTGCCATAGTGTTGAATTGCCTTATCCCATCAATCAAATCCATTCCTTTCTAAGTTTGTTTATTGTGTATTTTTTAAATAAAGCAAAGAGTTCGTATAATTGAAGCGTTTAAAGCATCAGTTAACCGCTCTGGGATATCCGGAATCGAATCCGGGATTGAATAAACGCCCGAAAAATTCCTCCCGAATACTTGGCTTTCAGTCTCGAACTACTCGGACTAGTCCACAATGGACACGAATAAAAAGGGCCAGTCGCGCCTACAGGACGGAGAGTGAATAAATCATTTTTAAATTATTAACCCAATGAACGAATTTACGATAAATTTTACAAAGATTTGCCATACTTACAGATACTTCCTTATACGTTTAAAATGGCAAATTACATAATAAAACGCTACTAATTTATAGTTTTTTCAGATGTTTGTTATTTGATATTTTCAAATAATCAAATTCTTCATTGTATATATTTTTTGTTTTCCTCTAAAATTTTATGATTATTTATCGAAAATATAAATAATTGAATTTGATTAATGAATTTTTCAGGTATCAAATTATCTTAATTTCAAAACTAACAGCAAATAAATAAAATATCCTAAAATAATTATTTACCTAATAATAAAATGTAATTTAAGCTTAAAAATAAAGAAAATTGTGTTATGTGGATTGAAAACATATGATAAATAGGAGTAATAAATGCTAATATTCTTGTGAACAGATATATTTTTCCCTTGAACTTTTCGCCCCAAGGACACTAGAAGGGCTTTTTAGATTTTTAGCTATGGGGATTCGAATTTCATACGTCAACGCGATCCATGGGCGATAAGGAAGGAGACTTTCTATGAAAACTGCTTATATGTTAAACACGTGAAGAAGACCCAAAAACCTCCGCATGGTCAGCCAGTAGACGATGCTGATCCACGACCAACAGCGAGTAGCAGCTATCATTCAGTGGTTTTATCCACTCGGCCACTGGTGGCCCCTTTCTTAGGAACATTCTGAGATTGACGAAATTCTCAAAATGACGACCAGATGGTAAAGGGCTGTGCTGACCTGAGAGTAACGTGTGTCTTGGGCAAAATACATATTGAGGTCACATAGCAATGAGGACATAAACGAAAGAAACATTGTATTGCAGCCTACAATTTAATGGGATTCAGGGCAACTTGCTTCTTTTGCTTCCAGGTGGAACAGGGTAAGGGTTAGAACAGGCGTAACATATGTGAAACAGACCCAAAAGTTTTCTGAGAATGAATCCGAATTTGATTCTGGACTTTCATAACGATAGATTGACGTTTTCATCGCCTCGATTATCCGGCAGGCTTTGAGAAAATATCCAAAAGTTTGTCTCTAAAATTTTACACCAGAAAGTAAATAGATGCCCGCTCTACGACCGATATAAATTCATTATTATTACTGTATAAAATGCAAGTTCGCGTATTGTTAATCGGGGGTGACGGCCCTAAGCTTACCATATCCGGACTCCATTTTCATCTGTCTAATTCTATTGTCGAGATTCAAGACGGCTGACAAGTGAACAATAGTCGGAATTTATAGGTCTTTAATTTCAAAATTGCAATCCAATTAGCAACAAACAGAGGGTTCTACTTTATGGTGTATAAATTTAGTTAAACATTCATTGAATTTAGTTAAAATAGTAATTGTAATTAACTCTTTCCGCTCTGTGGGCACTAAGCGGGCCTAAGCATGCCCATTATGGGTTCGGCCAGGTAACCACAAAAATTTAATAGCATCAATCTCCTTAATACACAAACCTCACAGCTAAATTTTCGAAATTTCGACCAAAAGCACAAGAGTTATTAAGCTTAAAAAAAGATGAACAATATCGTGCTCTCACACACTAATATTCATACAGAAAATCCCGAAATTTTTATGTATTTTACGACGTCTTAAGGTCTCCTGAGTCCAAAAATGAAAAAAATCTTCGGAAAGGATCAAATATCTGCTTCTACGATCGATCTTCCAGTAACTGCCCTATTTTCATTAACGTTTAAGCAGAATTATGTACAAAGTACTTTTGACAACGAGCCTTATCATCATACTTTATGCTTTATAATGCCTCACCGTAAATTAGCGAAAACAAATTAATTGTTCAAGGAAACAATTCATCATCACTTATAAAGATTTCAAGATGAAAATGAAATAATTCTAGTAATTTCATTTATTTTCCCATAAAAAATTATGTGAATAACATTTATAATTTAAAAAAAGTAATTATAAAGTATTACTTAAACGTAATTATACCATTTAGTCAAGTCATGTTTTTTGAATAATTGCAACTAATTATTCCGGGTAAAGGAGAATCCATATAAAATAACAACAACACACAGAGATTAACCATTATTTTTGCAGTAATTTAATCGTTCGCACCATTGGATTTCTCCAAAGTTTTACTCGTATCTACGTAAGTAATTCTTTAAGTTCTTACTTATTCAGTTAAGAATACGCGAGAGTATTTTATTAATAGAATATTGAAATAAATTCATAGATATTAAGTCAGTCAAGAGCACTTGTATGGGTTTTGGGGTAGAGAGGGCATCTTTGCTATATTTTCAAACATATAAAATGTGTGAAATGTTTGTTAATTAATAAAAAGTAGTCTCAAAGCAGTAAAAGTAACGTTCGTTTTATAATGACGGAAACAATTACCGCATTACGGACGCTAAGTTTTCTCTGTGGAAAAATCCCCAACTCACTCGTCTAGAAGGCTCTGGACATTAATTCATAAATACGAGCGATTGAACGTGGGAGTAAAGGGCCATCGAACATCAGTTGTGATTCCTGATGGGTTCAGAAATTTATATGCTAGAATATGTTGGGGTCCTTACCTGAACGTCCCAATAGGGAGAGACAGGTGTTAAGTTCTGTTGATAGATAACAGCCACCTTAGCTTTTGCACCGATGCTTTTATTAGCCTACAGTACAATTTTTCATGTGTAAATTTCCCACGTTTTCGTGTTTCCATTTCCCACGAATAAAATCTATTTTCGTTGTCTCCTAAATACTATAGAGTGCAGACACGCGGACACTCGGCAATCTTCATCTTAAGTTTATTTCAGTTGATGTTCGGTTACAGTCAAGTTAATTTCAGTTATATTTTCATGATAAAATCTATATTTTCATATTTATTTACACTTAGATACGTTGTTTCTTTTACTAGATTGGTGAATTCAGTGTTGCAATATGGCGTATATCCAGAAATTTCTACTTCTTGCACTGATATTATTCATGGTCGAATTTATTCCTGGTAAGTGTTATGTTTTATCGTTATTCCTTATATTTTTCTAATTACACTAATCAAAAATAAATGCGAATAGGAAGTGCTAGAAAACTACGTACGAAAACACTTTCTGATTGTGGAGGTGGTTTCGATGATCCACAGTGTGACTTTAGTTGCTTTGCTGAAGGTTATACACGTGGAAGATGTACATTATGGAAACATGGAAACAACAGAATCATATGTTTGTGTTATAGATTTGATAAATAATTAAACTTTGATGTTAAATTCTATTCTGTATATTTGTTTGTTTTTGTTGGTATACGGTAACGCAACAATTAGGAGATGTGCCGAGGGAATGTCTCCCGGGAGGACTGTCTAAAAGAAATTGCTCCCTATTTAGGTATTATAAACATGTAAATATTCATGAACGAGTTGCTTAACTTTCCCCGTAACATTTGATGGCGCCGTCTTTTATCATATTTTATTAAAAAGCTTTCTACACTTTTAACTATTGTAAAATGAGAAAAGAAATTTAATTTTGAGTGTAGGTATAAGTTTTATAAAAATTATAAATGTCAATAACGAGTAAAATCGTCATTAAGATCGACCGTACTTGAGATAGGACACACGACCCTCTATCTCCCATCCCTCTAGATCGTTCATCACCAAATTTTAATATAATCAATGCTCCTAATACACGAATCTTCCTGCAAAATTTTAGAAAATTTTGACCACAAGGACAAGAGTTATTAAGCTTCAAGGAGTGTGAACAAAATCGTGCCCTCCACACCCGCACTAACACACATTGGGAAAGTAATAATAATTCGTATTGTTAACACCGCTAATTTATTTTGGATTTTAAACGTGTCTTGTATTATTTTTTAATTTTTTTATTCCTGTTAAAAATATAATGTACGAGAACATTTACATTACGAAAATTGTTATACTCGGTTAATTAATTTTACTGTAAAGATGTGATTAAGAACATATGAATTGTTTAGAATACATTGAATAAAGGTTGAGTTGAAAGCCCGGGAGTCCTGAAAGACAGGTTAAGTCTCAAAATTATTTAATTAGTGTGAGACAGAAATTCATACGATATAATTGCATATTTATAGGTAGGCGAACAAAGAATTTGTATGTGTGATTTCGTTTTTTCTTGCCAAGAACGACGTTCTGCAGGATAGAAGTTTCTGTTACGTAATTTAAACAATGTAATTTACTTGTTTTATTTTTACTTAATTCCTAATAAAGCGTATTGTAAAAACACATAGGCCTGAATAATCATTAATAATTTTAGATACCGGTATATCCCACAAAGAAGGTTTGGATTGATTTCACCCAGGTTGCAAATGATCACCATAAGTTTAAAAGTCACTATCAATAGGAAGTAATAAATTCTTAATATTTAAAGAAAACCGTTACGACATCGGCCCCACACAACAACAAAATATTAAAGTTTGTAAATGAAAATATATAATATTGATCACCATTTTTGATGCCCTATTCTTCGTGAATGCTTTGTCTGTGCACCTGCCTAATTAGAACACTGCACTTAAATAACAAACAAATTGATAGGATTTTACAGATGATATTTATATCAAGAATTCGACATCTCTGCATTGTCATGATTAAACTGACAAATACTTATTCAATACAAATATACGTTACACTGATAACATCATTATTTCGACACTGATTTATTAGGCTTTTTTTTCTTTCATTCTGAGTCATTATGAGGTTGGAAGCATGACAAATGATAGAGAATGATGACCCGGTCAATACTACCCTAATGATATAACGGGTGATCTGAAATAGAATTAAAAACTCAGTTTCTTACAATTGTGAATACTAACATTTACTCGCAGGTATATGTGACGATTTTAAAAATATATATCGACAATCTTAAATAATATTAAAATTCTACTTTTAAACAAAATTCTTATTCGTGCTGTTACAGATACAATAAATTTACATCTGGCATTATTAATTCACACGTGAAAACAGAAAAGAGATCAGCGGTTAAAAGTGTTAATTTGGGTCACATTTGTAATTATTTCAGTATCCTATATAAACAGTGTCGATTCGAACACTTCACTCCTCTTCATCCATTGAAGTTACAAGATTGGAAATCAATTTATTAAGACTCTGTGCAAATGTGAGTATCATATAACTCTGTAGGTTTGTTACGGTATTTTTGAAGATTTTTGTCAAATTTATACAATCTTAACATTATCTATTAATCTTGAATTCTGTCGAAAGGACGGACATTTTTATTATAATTTACGAGCTTAAATTCAGTTGCCAAAAACTTTGTGAAGATGATTTAATTAAATTATATTTTTAGGTATTTCGTTAATAAAGTTGAATTTATTTTCCACATGAAGATATCACATTTCTTTATTATTATAAATCTTGCTGCTCATTTCATTTGCCATCCTTGCGTTTCGGGTAAATATATTACCGTTTATTTACGAAAATAATGGATCCTAATTTCTATATAATCACACAAAAATTAAAATTAATTGTAATTATTTTTTCCTAAAAGACGAGAAGAAAGAGGTTTGCCAGAAAACGTAAGTTTATCTTCAATTTTATTCCTTTTTCAACTGTTTAATATTCGTTATGTTCATATAAAACTTAACTTTTTTAGTGGTGAACTCTGTTTCAATGATGGAGATTGCTGTCCTCCCAACAAATGCCGTTTCGTAAACGTTTTCGATTGCATTATCTGTAATCGTGAATGTGTGAAATTGAAATAAAACTTCGTGATAAAATGTAGTAACGTAAAACTATTCCATGTCATATACAATAAAAGTAAAAATAAAATAAAACATAATATATACAGTATACATACAGAAATTGTAATGTATTGATATAGCTACCAGTCTTTTAACATTTATTCTGTAGTAAAATGAGTGCGTTCTCTTGAAAACATTTGGTAGTAAATTAAGTAAACAGTATAAGGTTTTAAATAAAAACATTAATAAAAGGGCTACGTAGACATTATAAAAGAAAAAATATAGTAAAATTAATGGGGTAAGGTAAAGTAGCGTATTATTGGTATCATCTAAAAGGAGGTGCCTACAGGGAGAGTTTTTACGAGTAACTGTGGTTTCACACGTGAAGATAACCCAGAAAACTCCAGCTCGCTACCAACTCTCAGATTTCGATGGGGTCAGGGCATGTTTTGGTGATTACATACATTACGCGTGAATTTATATTATTTCGGAGATGACTCACTGAAAGACTCTCTATGGAAAAGTGATCCTATTTAGATGTTATAAACGTAAAGAAAACCAGAAAACGTCAGGTGTCCATTGGCATGGCGCGAATCAATCGATGTTCAGTGGTGTTATCCTCTCGGTCACTGGTGGGTTTGTGTTTTTGAAGGATTATCAATAAATTTTGTGATTTGTGTTTAAATTAATAGTATTTCTTTGGAAAAAACATAACGTAAAAGAATTTTAACATACCAAAAATTATATTCTACGATTAAATTTATTATCGTTAAAAAATAACATTTATTGTATCCCCAAATATGACATTTTAATCTGAATCTGATGAAATGCATTTTTTTTCGAATTGAATCTTGTATCATTCACACAGATTCCACGAGTATATCCTTCAACGAAACAAGATAATTTGCAGTGCACATGATCGAAATATTGATCGCAATTACGATGAAATTTGTAAGAGTTATATCCGTCAACTGAAAAAAAACAATCATTTTGTATAAGTAAATATTGAAAATCGTGTATTAAAACAGTAGAAATCTGTACTCACTTAAGACTGTATTGCTTGGTAATACAAGCAACATGAGTAAAATGAAGGTTGTTGCTTTCATTTTCGCAAAATAGAAGAAACATCAGAAAGGTTTCTCTACAAACTCTGCGCTTTTCAAGTCCTACTCTTACATATTTATACAATTTTCTTCATTAAAAATTAATAAAATTAAATTTAAATAATTTATTAGTTTTTAAGTTTCAAGGTATCAAATATCAATTTCGCAAGAAATTTGCTTGATCGTGAAAATGTTAATATTTTTCTAATATATATATATCTTACTTTTGGTTTCTGTGGGCACTCAGAGGACCCTTTTTCCCATACCCATGGCCCGATATATGAGGAACAGATAGCCCATAAAGACAGGGTGGACAGAAAGTTCGTAAAAATGCTTAAACATTCGTAAAAATCGGATGATTTGTCGGAATGAAATGCGGTTTGCATGATAAGTATTGGCATTGTGGAGGGGCTTTGGTTGACAGGGGAAAAATTAGTTACAGAAATTACCGATAAGTTGTGTTGACATACAAAAGATAACAAATAGAAGTGGCCCACCAGCGGCCAAGCAGTTCAGTTCCCTGAACACTGGGAGTTCGGTCAGGAGCTGGTAACGTGGAATTTTTCGTGTTTTCTTCATATGTCTAACAAGTTTATTTTAAATTTCTCACGTAGAAAATAACTCAAAACCGTACGAAATAACTAGGAGTTGCTTTTTTATCTCCTTGGGCCTTTTCCTGCAACACCTAATGGGGAAAAAATCTTCTAAGAATTTTAATTTTTATATTAATTATTTATTTCCACTTAAATACGAATCTAACATTAAAAAGTTAAAATAATCGTTAAAAAATGATTTTATTTGATAACTATAGCTGCAGGAAGTGTTATTCATTTAACAAGGCGTGAAATTTCACACCCGCAGTCTAAATGCTGGAGGGGAGCTAACTTACCGCATCTGTTCAAATATAACATAATATTTATGGTATTTTATGCTACTAAAATAAGAGGGGACCGAAAAAACGTACGAGAAAAAAATTTTACTGAGTAAAAAATGAAAAAAAACCTGCTGATGTCATAGAAAACATCCAATAGAGTTTTAAAAAATTTTACAGGAGTCAATTATGTTCCAATTTGATTGAAATTTTCATAAACCGCACAAAAAACATCGCACAGAAAAAGACCGCACAAAAACGGGCTTGACTGTATATGTTTTAATTATAAATAAAATGAAGTATAAAAGTTTATTAGAATTTCAAGATGGCGGATTTCAACTTCAATTCAATATCGTTCGTTTTAACAATATCTTGTACAGTACTTATATTATAAATATTTATGGCGAACAATTATTTATCGTGACATGTTACAATGTCGGGCTGCAATTTTCAACCATATTTTTACTTTATTTAATTTAAAATATATGCTCTCACCTCAAACTATCAGTGGCTTGCCTCTGTGCACCATACTTTTAACAGTAAAGTAGTGCCTATCTAACATTTTTCGGGAAAACATTTTTGAATTGAAATAACATGACTTCTGGATAAAACCGAAAGTTCGCATATATTTAATCGAGGCATCCTGTCGCTGTGGTGTCCATATCTGCTTTCGTCTTTCATATATCTAACTCCGTTCTCGAGATTATGGAAACTCAGACGGACTATAAGAATTTATAAGTCCACAATTTTTTCAAATTGCAGCCCAATAAAAAGCAAAAATTATCGCATTTATATCAACATTAACATACGCTCAGTACAGTCTCTATAGTACGTCACCCGCCAGTCCGACACTCCTCAAGGCGGTGCACGTGAAATTCTTGTGTTATCTCTTGTCGATGTATGTGACAGAGAGACAATAAACCTGTATTATGTCAGCTTATTATGCTAGCTGTTTATTGCACGGGCGGTTGTAAAAATAGTCGATCGTGATTAACCCACCGCCCGTGGCCTGTTAGCTGTGTCGCTAATCAACGGATAGAGGAGAATAAACGTGGGAAATTTGTAAAGAATTTTCCCATCCGTTTTTCAATTTTATATATTTTTTTAAAGTTTCGGGTAATTAATTAAGTTATGACGATTTTTTTCCAACCTGCGAATCAAATTTAAGAAAATGTTATTGACAGTTAACGAATCTCATCCACGAAAGTAAATGACGTAACGGTTATTTTGTTTACAACTCAGACAGACTGGAAAGTGGGTGAAGGTCGTCTGGTGTTCTACTTTTTGCAAAAGTGACGTAATCATTGTAAATAAAAGTAAATTTCACTATATATATTTTTTAATTTTAAATTTCGTTGTTTAAATTTACACCCAAATATTAAACTAGATTAAGGAGTTGGTGGCGATTTAGCCATCGATTTGCCGTTGTCTCTGCAAACTTCTTCTACACTAAAGGATAATGTCTTTGTTCCCTATTTAAAACAGTAAATATTCCCGCGAACCTCTTCTTCCGTATGATATTAATAAGAGTCTATGGGACACTTTCTTGTTGTTAATTGGTTTTTACAGTTCTTTTTTTCGGTTCTCTTTTACAGTTCAGTTCTTTTCAGAAACGCCTCCTAGTCTTATTAATGTTTTCTATAACGTGATATATTTGAGCAACAAATCAGCATTAGTTTTGACAAATCTAGACAAAATTTCCCCTTTATCTGTTCCAAACTTTTGAAGGTGACGTCTTCCTGTCATAACAAACAAACGTTAAAAAAACTGAATTTTACTTTTTAAAATCTTCTTAAATTCATTTTCTGGCCAAATGACTTTATTTAGACAGGAAATTGTCCTTCTATATCGTCCTCATCAAAGATAATGAGTAAAGAAAGAAAATTAGTCAAATTTAAATGCGCTCGATTAGTTGAGAGATATCGAGAGCCTAGTTACAAATCCCAAAGGGGTGTTGTGTAGCGACAAATATTAAAATGCAAGGCTACGGGAGTTATCCGTGTAACCGTCACCATTTTACAAATATAGCTAAAAGATTTTCCAATATATCCACTATACCCAAATAATTAAAACAAATTGAGAAAGCGTAAATTCATTAAATATTCCTTGATAGGATTGGTTAATTTTTATACTCATCTTCAGATTTATTACATATATTATCTTCATTGACCGATATTTAATTTTAAAAACAATATTCATCATTGGCATGCATCAGAAAAAGAAACATAACTTCTGTAAATGACACTTCCCTGAGAAAATCCGCTGCACTCTGGAAAAGTCGACAGTCTACATCAGTGGCGTGCCCTGACATTTGATGATAGGGAAGCTGTGTTTCTGTAAGAAGCCGACTTCCAGGGACAATCAGTTAATTGCGCATCAGTAATGGTCTAGGGCAGTGTTTTTGAACCTTTTTCATTGAGTGGCACCCCTGATTGAAGAAAAAACAATCGTGGCACTCTTGACATTTACATTTACATTTAATTAAAGAGTAAGTAGAGCTATCTGTATTTAGTAACAGACTTTGCTCTCTGAGAAATTGAAAGAAGAGAAGGCATAAAATGTGAAGTGTGAAGTAAAGGGGGATAGGAAAGTGTGAAAAAGAAGACGTGGGAGGCCCAAGGGCACCTGCAACGCATTTATCGATGGGGTACAAATAGCATACAATACGATATCGAAATATACAATTGACAAAAGGTGGAAAGCCTACTAAAACAAGAGGTAGGCTTTCGTACGACATACAACTTGTAGAGCGTCACCAATTACAGAATAGCCAGGTACAAAGCAACGCTTAATATTATTTGTGTTTCTTACAAACTAATTGTAATTCTTACAAACTATAAATACAATACTGTGACAAGTGTTATTCACCACGGAACCGGTGTTCAACGAGGGCTGTGCCCTGGTAGCCCATGAACACTAAGATATAGTTTCATTGCTGTAAGTATTACATAAAGCCTTAGTTTTATGCACAAAGTTTTTAAGTCCTTGCCACACTTCCTTGTTATTGAAGATATCTTTGGGGTCAGGTGGCCAATTTAGTCCATTTGTGAAACACTTTCTTATGAGGGAAAGTCTCTCATTTTCGTATTTTGGACAGTAGTAAAGGAGGTGATCCGAATCGCCCTCACTTGTATTATCACAGTCACACGTGCTAGTTGTTTGTATGCCAAAACGGTTGAGGTACGCGGCAAAGTTGCCATGCCCCGTGAGGCACTGTGTCGTCTCGGCGTCTGGGGTATAGTGTCGGGTAGTGAGACGTGAGTTTATGGATGGAATAAAAGCGTATGTCTTCCTTCCTGTTTTGCACCGTATCCCATTCCTGTTGCCACATGTTGTTTCCTAGTTTTGTGAGTTGGTTTTTGAGCCAAGTCCGAGGTATTTTCGTGAAGGTTGGTTCACCATTTAGCTGGCATGCCTTTTTTGCTAATTTATCTGCGAGGTCATTCCCGGAATGTCCTTGGTGAGCGGGTATCCAGTTAAAATGAATTTTTCTGATTCTCCCCAATTCGTTTGCCGCTAAAAACCGTTTATTTTAACATAAAATAAACATACACTATGTACAAAATAGTTTGCTTTGGGACAATCAACCGTTCGGACGTCCTGGGCGTCGATGTGGTTCTTTGATCGTCGATCGAAGGTGGCCCCGGGAGAGTGGCGTTGACAAGTCTAAGGCACGGGGAGACTTCGTCCGTTGGAGTCGGGGACACGGTCTAAGTCCGAAGTGGCACGGATTACAGGTTGGCACAATAGACGAGAAATTGTTTTTTTTTTTTTTTCTTTTGCGCGTTGACACACGGCGTTATGGTTATTTGGAACGTTAACCGAGTGCGAGGTGTTCTCGATCGTCGGGATTATATCAATCTCCGTTCTTTCTTTCCTCCATTTGATTGGTCATTCTCCCTCAATCACGCTTCCCGAGTGGTTGGTCCCTGGTTACTAAGCGTAACGAGACTCTTACTCGGAGCGGGAGAAAAGTCAAACTCGAAGATGAATTCGATCTTCCACCGATCATAAGACGACTTCCTTCCGCGATTTATGGTTTCTGCCCGCCAGTTTGATATAAACAATGGGTGTCCGACTACAAACGACTTTTACCTATGCTTTTTTTTTTTTTTAACTAATAAATTTTTCCCTAAATTAACCGTTTTTTCGCGTCTTTCGTGACCGGTCAGACCTGTCCGGTACATGACATTTCCATAAAAGTTTTAAACAAATACTGGAATTGACAAAAATAAGCAATTTACGTATTTTAGTTCTAAAATACAAATAATACAGTGGTGCCTCATGTAACGTACTTAATCCGTTCCAGGTGCACGTCCGTTATACGAAACGCATTTTCCCATAGAAATACATGTTAAAACATCTAATTCGTTCCGCAGCATAAAATAACCGTACTGTATCATAAAAAAATGAACGTGGGGTGCGTTCTTTTATTTCTCCGCGTAACTCTGCGCGAGCGACATCCGTTTAAAAATTCCTGCAGAACGGGTTCCTAAATTCCGGTGGGAGTGCGCGCCGTCGAACGGCAAAAACGGCCGCTTGTAGCAGTAGTTTACGGTGGAAAGCAACATGGCGTCCTCCGTGGCTCAGATAGTTTCGTTTCGGGTCCATTATGTGGTTTTATGAATGAGAAATTTAGAAATTGTGAAAGCGCGAGTTAGCGCACGCGGTGATGTAAATGTCTTTACGAATTTTTTTTCGAGGCTATTTTTGAATGCTCTTTCAACAAATAATCCATTTATGGTTAAATTTTACAATTGGGACCCTTCTTTTGCCTTTTAAAGCTCATATTTTAGAATTATAGATTCCTCCATCACGATAGCCTACTATCGACAGGCGGGCGCCGCCATCTTTCTTTCACCGTCGTTCCTAAATGCCTACAAACAGCATCGCACTCCCGTAGTAGCGGAGACGCAGAGCGACTGCTATTAAAGAACGCACCCATGGAGCAGTCACCAATTATGCCGAAAAGTCCGTTGTTCGCAGCGTCCGTTATTCGAGGCGTACGTTATACGAGGCACCACTGTACATACTTAATACAAATTGATATGGTACAAACAATGATAGAAAAACTTGTTTTAATTTTTTATAAACTAACTCTATTCGGCGATTTTTTCCGCAAAGTCGTTAATCACTTTATCATAAAAGTCGCTGGTCGTCGACTCCATCGACGTATTTAAAAGCTCTTTTTCTATCGAAAGCGACGCTAGCGACGACAATTTTTCCTCCGACCGAGTAGTGTCCTGGCCAATGTATGAATTCGCTTCGTGGTCGAAAAACTGCGCTCGGCAGACCCACCGGTAGATGGTACCGTAAAAATTAATGATATTAAATCATATAATTCTTTTAGTACGTCTTTGTTCGGAATCGACAGTTAATTATAATATGTTTTATGTCTAAGAGTTACTTGTCAATATAATCCGGACACGAATATAAATATTGCGATTTGCTACGTAATTTAAATAAGTAAATTTTATGGGAAATTTTTTATTTAATTTAAAAAATTAAAACACGCTTGAAAAAATTGTTTTTCATAATATTAAAATTATTAACTTGTAAAAGTAATAAAAATTCTAAAGATTTTATATCTGAAAATCTATCAATATAATTACAGTATAATTAAAAGAAAATTATAATTAAATATAACTTTGCAAAGAAACGTACATAAAAATAACATTGAATACTCTTTACTTTTTAAATCTTAAACAATTGACTTAGTCAGATAGCTTCCTACCCAGTGGCTAAGGGATAGAATCGTTGGAAGCGTTATAGGTGTGTAACTTCCACCGGCTAAACCGGGTAAGGTTGGTGCTGTGTAAAGCGCATGCGCAAATTCCTATAATCTGGCTGCTTGGAACTTTGGAAGCTGACTCAGTTCCGACAATACAGCGCTTCCATTCCGCCAGATATTCGAATGTACTGTACAATAGCAATCTTATTGTTTTTTTTTCACATGTAGTATAGAAATTTGTAATACCGGTAAGATACGAAATGTGGTTATAATAAAATATTAATTTTAATTAATTCAAAGTACGTTCAAATATGAAAATAATCGCCCAATATGAATTTATATTTTAGAAAATACATGGGAAGCGGCACTTCCACCGCTTCCAATGCCGGCACGCCACTGTTCCTAGATCAAGTTTCCTCACTAATACTTAGATTTTGTAATGTCACATCATGAGTTTTCTTTTCATATATTTTCTTCATTGAGAGTGAGCAGTTGTTGAGTGAAACAATTGGCAGATAAATCATTCTGTACGTGAAATTGTATGCAAGTACAGGGCCGGCCTTCTCGATAAAGGGGCCCGGGTGCAAGAAATTATTTGAGGCCCAAATGTTTTCCTAAAATTAAAAGAAAATTTACAAACACAAACATATATTAATGCATGCTTAATTTAAAGCGTGATTTTGTTCTTGCTAATCACATTAATCTACTTCAGAAAAATTACTAAAAATACTGCATTCTTGATAATGTTGGGGCCCCCTCAATCGCGGGGCCCCGCGTTGCGTAGCATCCGCCCGCACCCCCCGGATAGGCCGGCCCCTGTGCAAGTATCGTTGGTTTTTAATTCCAATTTATGCATATATCTCCAGAGATACAAAGTTTTCAAACCCTTATTGCCTTTACCCAAATATCAGAAACATTTTATTATAAAGCAGATTGATATACAAAGTATGTTTGACTGTAAATCATCGTCTTTAAATTTTTTTATAATGTCAAGGATGCAATGTCATATTTCCAAGCAACTTCGGGTATCTCTGCTTATATACATAAAATGTGTATCGACTATACATGATGTTCCATAAGTCTGAAGTCATAGGAATTATGTTGATCTTTGTTTCTTTTTTTACATGTAAAGTGAGAACTGAGTAAGGAAGAATAAATTGAAGTTACGTGGTAGGGTTCTGCAGTCAGCGTTAAAGTACCGAAGAATTTAACAGGCTGCATCTAGAGTTCCACCATGATGTGCAACGGTCTGGATGCAGCTTGTTAAACACTTTGGCAATTCTCATAAGTTCCAATCATCAAAATAACTTGAATTCATTCCTCCTTACTCAATGCCAAGTTCACTTATAAAAAAATAAACAAACTTCAACATAACATCAATCATTTCACACCTATGGGACGCCCTATGTATGTAAATGTGTTAAAGCAGTCATTAAAAGCAGTGTGTTTAAAAATCTTATTATGATATATTAACTGAATAATTAAATAGAATTTAAAACAATATATAAAAGTAGACAATGTTAATGTATTAAATCATACATCATGGCATATTCAGTTGAATTACTGATATTTAAATATTAATTACATTAGTCTACTGTCAAGTTCCAAACATCTTCACCCCCTTTTTGAAAATGAACTGTTGCTGGAAAAATGGCAGGAAGTGTGGTGAGAAACATGCAAAGATGGACTTTCAATAGGAAGGGAAAGGAAGAAGGGATGAGGAGAACTGTTGGTCTCTTTAGGACTGAATACTCTTGCAAAGTGTTGCAGACATTTACAGTGGTGCAACCACCCCTGTTGTTATACACTCCTCAAAAGTGAAATTGCAACACCACATAGAAATGCACATAGCTACATGTAAATTGCAGGAATGGTAGAGGTGACAGACATATGCAAATGATTAAGTTTCAGTATGCATTGGGTGATGTACCCAGTTTCAAGCTATAAAGACGCAGCCAGCTCAAGCCATAAATGCTATCAGCAACAGTTTGCGGCAGCCACACTTTTGAAGAGGTGTAGAAAATGCCTTGGATTATAAACAACAGTGAGCCGAATACCACTTAGTTAACAGCTTGGAAATGAGACAGTATCCGAAAGCTGCAAAACCTCAGTTTGTCGATGCACACAGTTACTAAGTGTTAGGCATGATATGAGTACCATTCAGTGATGTATGATGCAATAGACACAGGAACATCTGCAAACACACCATAGAGAGTGGACCACACCAGTGCACAACAGGGTGGACAGACCGACAGATTTGCTGAACAGCCCATCAGGACTCATTTGCCATGGCATGTGACATCTGAAGCTGTCCATTGCCATTAATGGGTGCATCTGTGTCCACCTAAAGCATTCTCAACAAGTTGCATGAAGTTGGGCTGTACACATGTCAACCAGCAACAGGGGTACCATTAACCACTTGACACAGGGCTGCATACCTGGCATGGTGTCATTATCATTGCAACTGGACTACTGAATGGAGTCAGGTATTGTTTATGGACAAATCCCTCTTCTGTCTGTGGAGGAATGAAGGCTGTGTACAGGTGTGGCAGTAACTGGGAAACCAGCCCTTTTTGTCGTGCGTCACACTGGCCCCACACTGGGCCATAGGTGTAGCTAGAGGGGGGTGGTGGGGGCGCCCCGCCCGGGTGTCACCCGTGTAGGGGCGACACCCGATAGGCCTGTACCTAAAAAAAAAAAAAAAAAGTCAACGGCTCGCCTCCCATGACAGTTTCTTCACTATGAGGAGATGCCACGAAAGCTCGCACCAGCTGAAAATCTTATTGTGATTTATTCTATAAATCAAAACTCATGCGTCACGACATCGCATATTCAATATAGTGTTCAAGTTGCTCGAGTGCAAAGATATTACAGTTCAACAGTGTTTTATAAAACAGTTAAAAAGGGTGACACCACGATATCCGCACTGGGTGTCACCCATGCTAGCTACGCCACTGCACTGGGCATCAAGGTTTGGGGAGGCATCATGTTAAATCAGCAGATAGCCCTGGTGTACATTTTCAGTACTCTGACAGTGGACTAATAAGTCGCACAAATTGTGGGGCTTATGGCTAGACTACTGGAAATGGACCACACGCATAATGGTGTTCCAGCAAGACAATGCCTGAATGTACATCACACAACAAACTCACCAGCCAGAATTTACATCCTTTCCCTGGTCAGCAACCTTGCCAGATCTCTCTCCCATTGAACACCTGTGGAACCTTGTTCGATGTGAGGTTCACTGGGGACCACTGTCACATACCATAGATGATATGCATGCTGCAGTTGAAGCAGCTTCACAAGGAATACCTCATGCAACCATTAATCATCTCATTGATAGTACGCATATCCATGTAGCGACCATGGAGGGTCATATTCGTTACTGAATAAATAAGTATCTGTCATATATCTTTATTTGTTCTTTTAATTATTTGCATAACTCTGTCACCTCTACAAGTCCTGCAATGTACACGTGGCTATGCACATTTCTTCATGGTGTAACAATTTCACTTTTGAAGAGTGTATGTTAAATTTGCTATTTATATTAAGTAATAAATGTGTTTATGAAGATCCAGTTGTATAGTCTGACATAACAAACCAAGACTACAGTCGCTACATCTACAAAACCAAAATTTAATTATCCCGAATAAGTAAAATTTTATAATAATGAAATAACGTAAAAGTAAATGGGACAAAATCCTTAACAGATTATTAAAATCATACAAAAGTTGCTAACATTGATGATGATGATGTTTCATTTTCCTTCTTTTTGGGTCGATATTGGCCTATAAAAGAACCATCTTCTTTAAACTGTCCAGTTTCTCCTTCTGCATAACCTGCCATACTGTCTGTATCACTTTCCATATCTTTTATACTATCGTTTAATGACACTTTGCTTCCCTTAGAGGTAACTTGGTTGTTTCCCCTTCAGAAATATAAATGGATAACTTTAGAACCAAATCAGTAAGAAATTATTAAATGTAAAATTCAGATTTAAATGAATCAGTTTCTTCTATAAAATGTCTTTAAAACAGTATGTTGCTTAATATACTTACGACTGACTGTATTCAGTAAAACCATTGTTCTCCACAAAATTGAGATCGTGACCTTGAGAAGCTTCTTTTTCTTTAATGGAATATTTTCCTCCTCTGAGATTTTTAATACATATAAAAATTAACAATGATAACCACAATGCCATTACAGGAATGAGACACAATAATCCAATGAACCAAGTTACATTTACTACTGTATCTTCATAAATTGGAGCAATGATTGCTAAATAAAAAAATATAAACAAATATGTCATTTTATTGATTTTAAGAAAATTTAATTCAATAGAAAACGTTTAGTTGCTATAGTCTTGGCCAAACTTTTAACTTACGTAAATTAGATGTATCTACTACTTTTATTTTACTTGGCACTTCAAAGCCATCTTCAACAGTTATCACCCTCATTTCATATTTTCTGCTCAATTCGATACTCCTTACTACTATGACAGTATTGATTTCTTCAAGCGGTGTACGTTCCCATTGACTTTCTTCTAAAATATATACAAATTTGTTTTAATTAAAATATTTTATTCCTTAAAATTCTAAATATTCCTTAGGAATAAATAACCTTGATTAGTAAATGTTGGATGAGTATCTGAAAAAATATAACATGCTTAGTCAGAAAGAGAATGTGAGCAGGAAGATGTGGAGAAAGTTGCTGAATAGCTGATTTGTAAAATTGTAGTCTCTTTTCACCCTTTTTGGATTATAAGCATCAAGATATGTATGCATATACTAGTATGTATGATTAGTAAATGTTGAGATTATTATTAGACCCAAACACAGTCAAATCTTTGTTTCAAATGGCTCACTGTTTGAACACAGTTTACAAACAGAATTTCAAACTCATAATTGTAGCAGTTGTAAGATAACTCAGTTGTTGAACCAGCTACTCAACATGAACCAGCCACAGATTAGAGAGACAGATGGTCAACTCCCTATATATTTCCAATGTTAAAGAAAGTCAATAGCCTGACCAATCAATTATGGGAGTACTGATTCAGAAGTTTGCGGTGCCAAGATAGCTTCACATCATTAGGTGTTACGACACAAATCGTCGACGACGATGCTATTAAAATTAGATTTCAACGTGCATGTGGGAAAGATACTACTTCCATGCACTTTGGTATATGCCACAGTTAAATTTAAATCAAATTAATTAATAAGAATTGCATTAATTAACATTCATGTAATATAAATGGCATCTAAGAATTAGAGTTTAAAGGTGCTTAAGTCAAATCAAACGATAAAAATTTATTATACTAGCTGTTACCTGCAGCTTCGCTTGCTCGGATTTTGCAATTTGATAGAAATAACACTCCCTCGGTACTTCACTAAGGTTCTCAATCATTAGTTGTTACTAATTTGGTAAAATTACTCTCATATTGTTATGGAGTGCAAGTTTCCGGATATGTGACCACAAATATAAAGTTTTTAAGCATGCTTTTACTTCATCTGCCCATGTACCCCTAGATATGACGGGTAATGTTTGCCGAAAATCTCCAGCTAAGAGCACAGTGACCCCTCCCATCAAGCTATTGTTTTCTCTTATGTCTTTTAATGTTCTACTGAGAGCTTCGGATCCACTCTTAAGGGCCATTGTGCGTTTATCCCAAACTATTAGTTTACAGTCCTCCAAAACTTGTACCATGTTACTCTGTTTTGGAATATTACAGATAGGTGTTTCTACTCACATCAGGTTCAAGGGCAGTTTGAACGCAGAGTGAGCTGTTCTACCTCCTTCCAGCAACATAGCAGCAATGTCTGAAGAAGCAACAGCCAATACTATCTGGCAATCTTTTCGCACTCTAGCCAATAAAAGACTCAGGACAAATGTCTTACCGGTGCTGCCAGGTGCGTCTAAGAAAAATGTTTGACCAGTGCCTTTTTCAATGCTTTCTAAAATTTGGCTATAAACGTGAGGCTGTTCATCATTTAACAAATTTTCATTAGTAGTTACAATTTGTGCTAAAATATTGTAGAATCTGGGATGAACGAAACAATCCAGACATAAAGATCGGTAAGAAAAAAACGAGGACTTTACACAATAACAAAATTTATTATTTAAATAACATAAGAGAGGAAAAACAAAAGGAACACAGACTTAACCTAACAAGATACAAATTAATTTACAGACGATAATTATACACGTTCGAATTACACATTATACTCAGTCGATTGGGAAATGGGACATCCACGTGTTGGGAAGAAGTCCTTTCCAGCGAAATAAATGTGATGACTGAATGAATGTTCCTTCCTCCACGAAATACTATTGTCGCAAAAGGCACATACCGTTTCCTCGCGCCAATGGATCCGGATTGTTCTTCCTAGCTCCACCACTCCAATTCCTTCCTTCCAATCCGTTAGTAAACTTCTCGCTCAATCCAGGCTAATCTCCAAGAAAGAAAAAGTACTCCCATGTCACCACACGCATGTTTTATAAGTTCCCACCATCCGGGAACTTCTGTATCACGTGACCCGTCAATCCGCCAATGACCGCTTACAAACCTCACCCGTCAAGGGTTGGTACGCGACGACATAAACGGAACGGAATTTATATCCGTTTCTCTAACTACAATACAATAAAATAAATAATTGACACAAACAAAGAAAAAAAATATATACATTTAGTGATCAAGCACTACAATATTTAAGTCATAGATCATCTCTCGGAGATAGTCTGTTTTTTGTAACACTTCATCACATCTTGATGGCTGAGGTAAACCATACTGTTGTAAGCATTGGCCTTCTAAAGACAGCACTGTATCTTCAAGACACACCAAGCATTTATTGTATACTTCATTTAAAATTAGATAAACATCTCTATGTTGTAACTCAACTTGGTGCCGTATATCTTCTGAAAGGCTATACTTATATTTCTCCCAAAGATTTAAAGCATCTGACAATTGACAAAATATCAACATTACTGCAAAAAGTTTGCGTAATCTAAATGGAGAATCACAAAGCACAGCTTCTACCATAGTTGCATCCCAGTGCCTTTTGTCTTCTAGCAAGCCTAGAACCTTACATGCCAACTGGTACGTGGGTTGAATAGTACCAGTACCATTAACTGTTTTCAATTTCATGAAAGATGTAGGGCCTCGAATTTCATGTAGTAAAAGGCAAAGATAATAACACTCAGTATTATTAGGTATATACCAGGGATGGGCAAGCAAGGGTGGATGGTAATATACCAGGTATGGGCAAGCAAGGGGTGGGCAAGCAGGGGTGGGCAAGCAGTGGGAGCCAAAATGTAGGTTTTGCAAAATCATGTGAGCCGCAGTTCTGTACTGTCGTGGCAGATAGTATGGAAAGGCGTGCGATTTTATCATATAATATAAATATAATATAAAACAAAATTGAATTTTTTTAATAAACATATTTTCACAAAATTATAAAAAGTAAAATTGTAAAAATAATAATAAAAAACAGAAATTAACACTTTCAGCAAGAGCTGCATGTAACTCAAAAAGAGCCACATGCGGCTCTCGGAGCAACATTTGCCCATGTCTGGTATATACCCTGCCTAAAGTCTGATCTTTTTTCACTCCCGGCCAGCCATCGACGTCTTTACCACATTTTCTTCTCTCAAATCTGTTATTTTTCCATACATAAAAAGCGGGAACTTCAACATAAAGAAGTGTTTTTGCAAAATTATCTGTTTTGCATAAGTCAAAAAATGCTGTAAGCGTAGTTTTTGCTGGATTGTTAAGAATATTTGTTAAGTGATTGGGTTCATTTGGATTAAAATATACATGTTGGTCATTTTCCAAATGCACAATGAGATGAAAAACTGGAGTGAACCTCTCATGAATGGGAAAAGTTAGAATTCTCCATACAGCCGCAGAGCTACTGATGTATCGCCCACTTTCATAGAGTTCGATTTCATCCTTTTCATTTTTAAGACCAAATGTTGCCTGATCACTCCTTTTACTGACATATTTACATATGTATTTTATAGATTTTACAGAGTTACAGTACTCCACGTTAATATGAGCACCGAAAGTATGTGATAGCACAGAGTTATATGGCACTACCCAATGGTTATCAAGGGTCACGCCATTGATTTCAACAGTGAAACCACCATCTGCTGGAGCTCTTCATTGGTACTTTGGGTATCCGCCTTCTCCTGTTTGAGTTTCTTGAAGGAGAGGTCGAGGAAACTTCTTAATGCAGCTACCTTGTTTCATATAAGGTGATCTGTTATTTAAATTACCACAAGGTCAGTGGATCATATTGCCTTTTAAAATTTCATGAAGGAGAGGATCTTCTCAGGGTCTGGTATCTCTGCACAAATAACACTATCTAATTTATCTGGAGAAATACGTTGCTGTAGCCACAACAAAATGTGTATATGAGGCAAACCCCACTTTTGCCATTCAACACAATATATAAAACAACGCACATCCCCAAACAAATTCCCCTTTGTTAACAATGTCATTAACACCTTAACTTTTAAGTGAAATACCTTAGCTATGATATCATGACGATTGTGAGGCTTTTGTCCAGATAGTAATGCATTTTCAATATCTTTCCATCGAGGATTACACACAAATGTAATGAATAAATCAATCAGGGTGACTGTAATAGCAGATGTATGTCATGGTGTCCTGAGTTTTTTCATGCATATATCGTGGTGACCCAGTGAAAGATGATGGAAGCACTATCATCTGACCAAGCTGAGCGACATTGGTATCTTGTCTTCCTACAGCATCTCTGATATGTATGTAACTATTGCTCGGAGTTGTGCCTGGTTGTTTCTTTTAAAATTTAATCGCTCTGTCTCAATTTTTGCATACATATCAATTAAGTATTGACTGAAGAGAGATCAGAAATACAATAAATAGTTGATTTCTGTTTGTCTGATCATGATGCGGTAAAAATAAAAGTTCATTGCAGAAACGGTTTTTCGAATAGGTAACTTTGTTTTTGGGTCAATTTGGAAGATGTCAATGGAGTAACCATCCTCACCACGACAGAAAAGTATTAGGTATTGCAATGCATCGTACAAATGATGAACTTCACTAATACGTTGTAATTTGTTGTCATGACTTTGTAATACAATATTTCATTTTTCAAACTACTGTCCAACTATGACCAGAACTACTTCTCTTGCTGTTGGTGCATTAAAACGTCCTCTATGAGTATTGGCTGGTTTCCTATCAGCATGAATTACAACTTCTAAGTTTTTACAATTGTGAGGTACTTTTTCAAGAGTAGTTTTTAAATCTTTTATGTACGGATTATAGCAGTGCAACATCACCTGCAATTGTTTTATCAGACTCTTTTTCACATCAGGGAAAATGCTGCATTTTAAACTTGCCTCTCTATCATCCTCTCCAACAAAATAAATCTGTAAGAATTGAAGCTTTTGTTGAGGCAAAGGTTGCAGACTACCAATTAAGTGATACACCTGACCCTGCACTTTAAAAGTAGGCATAAATCCATCTTCTATAACTTGTTTTGCTCCAAAAGAAGTCATTTGGAAGCAAGCATCATATTTCCTAATGTGGTCCATAAAATGAATGTGCTCAGGATGAAGGCTGGCCCATGAGCAAACTATTGAGCAGCTCAGGGAGAGGCAAAAAAGCCAGAAGCTGCACTTTACCAGTGCTACAGCACATACCAGGTGCCTCTTCTTTAAACTTGAGGGCATTACAGCGTACACATTTATGACTCATAGTGCCCAGGGATGCTATTTTATCTGTTTCATAAGCTATCTCTGGGTCATATTTCATCCCAGAAAAAGCTTTAATCTTCCATGGAAGCAATCACCTTTCCGTTCATTTTCCTTGATTATTATGCTCATGTCTACGAAGGACAGCTCTGTGAACTTCTGGATTTTTTTTGTTGGTATTTAGTAGCAGCTTGTATGATTTTTTTTTCTAATTGCATTCGTAAATCTAGCACGACGTTTTATAGTACGTTTCTCAGAGCTGGGTATTCTATCAGAGTTAACTGAATTAAAAATAGATGTTGACAACTCATAAGGCAAATAAACATCAAAATGTCCATGAGACAGGTCTTGCATAGAACTAAAACGCAGTCACTTCACGGAATTTCCTTCTACACCAAATTTCTCATACAGCTTGCCATTGTAGTAAACTTCGAAAGTTAACAGAAATATTTGTCCCGCTGCTACTAACTCACATAAACCTCCATAATTATGAAATTGTGACAATATCGTCAAAGTATTCGTCAGAACTGCTATAATTATTTCCATCACTATCATGTGACATAATCGAAAATTCATCCCAGTGACTCGTCATCACGTAAGCCACTATTTTTGCACGTACTTCTTTGGCCATCACTTGAGTGTTATACAAAACAAAGGATATTGCTCTAAAGAGGCAAGCTCCATCGCTTATAATTGGAATGATGGTGTAGAGCGTCATAACACCATTTATATTTAGTATTTCAGACACCATAGTGTTGGAATCAACAATCACGATGTTTTGTAGATGTTCTTCTGATGTAATAAAAGGTTGGTGGCGTTGTTGACCCCTCGAGGAAGGTGACCTCATTTCACTCTCCCCTTTCCAGCGCTGACCTTCTGTGAGTCAAGACTGTGTGTAATCTTTGTGCACTCTTTGTTCCTTTGTTACATAACTGATTATGCTAGTCCAAATGCCTTTTTATTAATCTTTCCGATAAGCGCCGAGTCTAACACAGTAATTATTTAATTTATAACAATCTAATCTAAATCTAAATATATAAAATACTCACATGTGTGACAATCAAACATGGGTTGTATCAACTTATACTAACTTTCTTTTTCTCTCCTTACTACTTCGAGGAGAATTTCCCACGGGAATTTCAAAAAATCCCATGGCGTACCCTACTAAAACGCAGTTAAAAACAAAACATTGCATCTAAAATAGTAGAGTAGAAGCCATTCTTCTGGTTAAGACTTAATGCGCTCTCTCTCTCCCCCTGCAGAGGAATTTCGAAAAATCGCTTCTTAGTGTGCGTTTCCATAATGTACCCTAACTGTGTACCAAATTTCACCTCTTTAGGTTCAGTGGTTTGCTCTGGGTGATGATGAATCAGTCAGTCAGTCAGTCAGGACAAGTAGTTTTATATATATAGATTACATTGCATTTGTGGGCATTTTTTATTCATGAAATACAGCTGAAAAGGTAAAAAAGAAAGCTTTATTTTGGGGTCAGGAATGGATTAATCCATTTTATATTGTTTCTTATGAGAAAATTTGTTTTGGTTTTAGAACAACTTTTAGTTCAAAAACTAAAGTTTGACTGTATTTGCAACCATGGTTCTATCTTTAAAAGTATAACACAGAAGCTACCAAAGACAATTAATGTATTTATATATTATTACTTCAACAATAAATCTTATGCTTCTTGTAAACTGAGTTTTATTAGTGGTTTTTGGTTAAAGACCAAAACCACTAATCAAACTCAGCTTTTTATACATAATGAACTATCAAAATCATCTTCTGTTGTTGAGAAATGTTTTATTAAACAAATACAGAACAAATGTTTCAACCTAATGCAATAGGCCACATAAATTAACATTTAAATTCAATCTGATTTAAATTTAAATATGAGAGTTCAAGCATTCCTTCGTTAAAATGTTCCTGTTTGAAAAGGCATTCAAATTCAGTTACACCCAAAGATGGCCTGTTGCATTAGATTGGAAACGTTTGTGTTTGTTTAATGAAATGTTTCTCAGCAACAGAGGGTGGGGTTTTGATAGTTCGTTATATTTTCATATTTTCAAAGTTTTTCATATGAAAATATGTAATATTTGAGTGATGACAATGTATTTATAGACAATTAATAATAATATGAAATTGGCCCAATTAATTTAAACAAATAAGGCCAGCTCAGTGGAGCATTCACAATACGACATATGAATCACCCGAACTTCTAGCATAATAACTTTAATAAGTATAAAAAATTTAACAAAAGATCAAGGAGAAGTTTCTTCTCGCCAAGCCTAGCATCACAACTTTCAACAATATGATTTCATTAGAAGCCAGAATATATCAACTTCCTCACTGTCAACTAAACTAACACTTTCTCAGATTCATTGATGAGAAGGTTATGGTACCTTTCATTCAACTGACTTATCAATCACTACTTTGGACAATGTTGTCTTCATATATGACAGTACTAATTCTGGAAGCTGGAACTAAACTCAAAATATATATCAAAGTCAACCTAGGCGCTATTCCAGATGGAGAAGGATGAACGTTATCAACTATGTAGATTGAGTGATGTGAGGATCCAAAATACTGGCCTGAACATTCCATGACATCAGTGTCACATTAACCCTTTTGTCAACTAACTGTCAACTTTTACACCTGAGAGCAAAACATCTGTTCGGTTCTCAGACACTAAAATGACGCTTTCTCACCACCTTTTGACTTAACATCTCAATTTCATCAATGTGATTTACTAACAAATTAGGCAGTTGTTGCCTATCCCTCTCCGACTCAAGAAATCATCGCTTGTCCTTCCGAGAGTTCGAGTCGTTGCCCAGATCTATAATCGCCAGGATCCCTGATTTTGTAGTGCTTCAATTATTGGATTAAGTCTGTCGTCCATTGGACTATTCGCCAGACTAGAATACTGAAAGCTTAAATGGACTAATTTTGCCATCACGTTATTTTCACTAAATCAGACAAGCAACCAACTTCAGGTATTTATTGCCACGCGAATCTTATGTAAACTCTTTCTCTAGAGAATCACGACTTTAGGCTTATCTACCCTTTTTAAATGTATTTCGATCATGTTCCCATCCTGTGTATATAAACGTTGTTTAGTTAATGAGGTCTCTGTGAGAGTTACTTCCAGTGCACTGTCTCTCCTTCCATCCCAAATCCGATTGCTCCGTAACACGACCGCTCACATGATCTATCTTTGAACCGCCGCAGCTTCTGTGTCAGCTAAGACACAGTGGTGTCAATCCTGACAAGGCATTGAAGAAATGCTGACACGGAAGCCGCGTGATCACAGTGGTATGTTCCATGTTGCTTGCTTGGGCTGACTCCTTAATGGAAAATCTAGTCACAAGTTTTGTATAAGTTTTTTGAATACCCATAAGCTAACATGATGTGTTGACTGTATTTTATTTGTTGTTGGGTCTTGCTACAATAATCTTCTGAACCAATAATGATTGATGATTTTGATTTTCAAACTTATGTCATCGATCATTCCATGGTTGTTCCATAATTTTTTGAAGAATTCCAATATGTTATAGAAGCTGGAAACATTCCATTGGTGAAGGGTAGAATTTATGGTTGGATCTGAAACAGACTAGTCAACATAGTCAAAAACATTCAGATACCTTCTCCATTGCTGGAAAAATGCCTAGGTTGACATATAAAACAGTTTTGCACATGTTTAGTAAATAGACTTCAATGCTACAGATATCACAGTACATACTAAACAGAACAAAATTAGTAAATTTTTAAGTAATTTATAAACCATGTAGTCCAATCCTGCACCCCTTCAACTAGGCTATGTGATTTGTGGGTATTCCCTGAGTTAAAGCACTAACTAAAAATAATGCTTATTGTACAGTACATAACATGATTTGTAGACAAAATTTGAGCATGACATTATTATTTTTTATTTAAATAAATTCAAAAACAGTAAATTCAAAATTGTGTTCTCATCATAAGAACAAAAATTAAAGGTTGAAAACTGTGCCGTTTCAGTGGTAATGGTTGTGTTTTGGGCTACACATAACTTTATTTTTTATATTTTTTTTGTTTGGGTTGTGTAAAGAGTTGGCAGCACTTTAGAAGGAGGGAAGGAGTATTTAAGGAATTGCTGATTGACTGTAGGGGCCCTTCGTGTGGAGAGGAGTCAAGTGGTGAACTTTGCTTTTTTGTGTAGTGGTTTTTCTGACGACTGCGTGTTGCGAGTGAAAGAAATCAAAATCCATTTCCATCGAGGAAATTAATTTTGGCTCTGTTAATCGGACGCGATATGACTATCGACTGACTTGTGAGTGGCGTCTCCAGCAAAATATATATTGGTATTTCTTTTTATGTGATATTCTTTTTTATGTTTAACTTTGTGGTGAACTGTAGTGTAGTGTGTTTAAAGTCTGAGCATAAACTTAGTGTTAACTTGGCTTTCCTTTGTCTTCTTTACCACATAGGAATCATTCACATTCACAATTATCTTATTACCAATCATTGTGATCCCCACAAAACACAAAGAAAATAGCAATTTAAAGCTTCTTATAACAAATGAGCTTTGGCTTTATTCCAACAAAATAGTTTTTGTACAATCTGCAACTTTGTAAAAATAATATTTTAAAATTATTCATTGAATTATAAATAATAACCTAATAAGTTTAAATAAATATTAATTTTAGCAATAATAAATTTTAAATTTACTTTTCCTCCTATACTGCACATAAAATTGGCCTCTTGGATCACATCCTACTGCTGGTATCCAAGTAATAACTATACCAGGTGTATCTTCTCCATGTGATGAAACAACCCATTTAAAGTCAGGTGCTTCAGGAGCTACAAAAATTAAGTTTATTTTTTAATTTGTGATCTAATCAAATTATAATTATCTTGCCTAATATAATCTTGTGTTTTAGCTATAAGTAAACTGATAAAAGTACATTAATTTACAAAGAAGCAATTTACTTATAAAATGTTTTGATTAAATGTAATAAATAAATTTAATTAATGGTACTTATCATAAAAATACAGGATGTCCATAAAGTCTATGCTGAGTTTTAGAAATTTATTTTTAAAACAGTAGTGAAACTTACAGATGCAGTTCCTGCATAAAAAGGTAAGCAAATATAAACAGTTTTAGTCAGCATACCAGTACACCTCAACATGTGCACCTTTCGTCACCCACAGCACATTAATCAATTCTCAACTTCCCATGTGTTTGTCAGCATGTTTGGGATCACATTTGCAACAACTTTCCTGATTCACTGCTTCAACATGTCCACATTTTGTATGTGTGTGGCATATACATAATCCCAGAGAAAAATCTAGAGGTTATGTCACGTAAGCATGGAGGCTAGCTGGCAGGACCATTCTGATCTATCCAGCAGTCAAGAAATGTGGTATCCAAAAAAGTGCATATGATTACAGTCAATGGCATGCAAGAAGAGAAACTTTGTGAGCTTATCTACATTGTGGCACATGCATGCTATCAATAGATCTCACACTGTGTTTGCACAATAAATTTCTAAAACTCAGCATAGACACCCTGTACAAAAGTAATCTTTTAATCCAGCAAAATCATTTAATAAGCAAATGTTTTTATCATTTCAAAAGCCATTTTCAAGTTATTCAAGATTATAACTATAAACTTATTTGAATTCTGCATTTTATATAATAATTAAAATCCATTGGATAAATATAAAAATTGAAATATATGAATGAATATATTTTGGATTAATGAATACAATTGAATGACTTGGATGCAAAAGATGAGAAACCACACAAAGAATTTAAGAAATATGACTTAAATTTTTAAAACAAATCCTTAAATTGAAATGTTTGATAATAAAAAGCTAGTTTATAGCAAAACTGGTTTATTATTATGTGATAGTCATGTGAGTGTAGTACAATAGTCCACGAGAGGCAGTACACAAAAAAAATAATAATTATTATTATTTTTTTTTTCATGTGATTTGCAATATACAGGATCTTTTGGATTCCAACTCTTAATGTTATATAATATCCCAAACTGGAGGAAGGAATCAAGTGAATACAGAACAAAAGAATGTGCTCGCAACAAATAAGAAAAGACGGACTTGTAATCTTACAACTAACTTACACTAAATTATAAACTAAAAAGGAAAGAAAGAATAGCAAGAAGTTTTAGTATGATAGAGGAGGTTATAAGGATACCTAGTAGCCCGGGACGACCCCTAGTGGGCGTTTTAGCAGTATTACAAATTTCTATGAGGCATGTTTAATGCACTTAATATATGAAAGTTGTGCGCGCTTAATTTTTAAAAGTTTGATGCACTTAATCTATATATATAACCCATTCAACAGGTGTCCGTCCTTCCTTCCGTCCATCCGTTCGTGCCATGAAAGGTTTCTATTATTATATTAAAATATTAGCTTAACTATTTCACTTATCGTTTTATCGTAGCGGTTCAAATCTATCCGGTTTTTCGTTATTCGCCCCCTAGTGAACATTACAGGCATTCCGTGACAGTAATAAATTTCTATTACAAATGTACTGAATTATTTATATTGTTATATTGACCAAATAATAATGTATTGGTCAAATGAAGAATAATAATTTAAATTGTTAATTTAAATAATAATTAAAATTGTTAATTTAATTTGAATGTTTGAAATATGACACACGATAGGGGCGCCTCTAGTGTCGGTTATCAAACAGTTACGGGACGGACGGATGGAAGGAAGGACGGACACCTGTTGAATGGGTTATATATATAGATAGTTATAATTCTATTTTATTTTTGCAATTTCCTCTATTTCCTTTGTCTATCCTTTCTAAAACCTTCCAAGATGACCGTTATCACTTTTGGATAGGATTAGCCGTTCTGAGAATCGGTAGAGACAATAGCAGGTAGTGTGGCCTGGGGAAAAGCAGCTAAGAAAGGAGTCACTTTGTCGACTAGACACGGAGAGAGTCGGATGTAAAAAAAAGAAGCTCTGACCGTGATTTCGCAGAGAGGAAAGAAGAAGTTTGTGATAGTCCAGTGAGGAACTGAAAAAGAGAGACTGGTGTATTGGAGAACCTTGATAAGTAATAGAGAAAAAAGGATAGTGAAGACGAAAGCCACCATTGTTGAACCCAGATCCTACCCAAAGTGCGTATCAACCAAGTAAAGAGAAACCCCGGGTGAATCATCCCTTTATTTCTTCTACCTTCCCGCTATCCTATCTTCCTGATTTTTCCTTAGTATTAAGTTAGATTTAAGTTAGGATTAAGTTAGGTTAGTTATGCGATTACAAAAAATTGATTGTTAGGCACTCAGAAAAAAAATAATACACCATCTTGCTTTGTTTAGGGACAAAGAGTTCCCTGCGTAAAACACCTCGGATTGTAAATTATCACAAATCAGTTGGGATTTCTTAAAAAACCTTATTTGTTCAAAGTGAAATAAAGGGACATTGTATATTGTTGTAGTTGTTGCAGAGTCCTTTCTGTATGTTTCATTCGCGGACTGTACTGCCTCACTTTTATGAACACCACAGTGCAACTGAACCTGGCTTCATCATCATGACAACACTTTCACTCAAACAGCCTTCAAAACACAAGCATTTTTGGCAAAAAGAACAACGTGACAGTCTTCCTTGCCCTTCTTATTTTCCAGATTTAGCAACTTGTGACTTCTTTTTTGCTCTCCAAAATGAAATTGAAGCTCAAGAGATGGAATTTTGATACAGTCAAGGGAATCCAGTCTGAATTGCAACAGGTGCCTCAGAATGTTCAAAACAATAATTTCTAAGGAGCATTTGAGGCAAGGCAGAAACAGTGTGAGATCCCGGGGAGGTAAGAAGGTGTCGTACCTACCGTTCTGGCGACTCACTTGTCAAGGATGGCTGTTACGTTGACGGCGCGTCACGCGTTACGCGAGTAGATGAGGAGGAAGGATGGGGTCGATGATAAGGCGAAGCCGACAGTCAAGAAAGACACCATTTTATAACAAAACAAGATTTATTAAAAGCAAAACGAACAAAACTACACTTCTATCCTCATATACAAAAAGGGGGTCCAGAGAGAGAGAGTTTACAAATATTTTTCATACCTCTTAACAAGTCCGTAATAGACGGAGTCCAGTGAGTGTCCCGGTAGGTAAATATTCACTCAGAAGTGACGATAATTTTCGGGATGACGGAGAGTCAGTTAATAGGACGATGGCACGTAGAACCTTAGAATTCATAGGCAGGACAATGGCACTTATAAGAACTTAAGAACTTAGAAACTTTCGGGTTCGATCGACGGCGCAGTGCACTTCGCAATGGAGAGACGATCGGAGAGCGCTTTGGGGAAGGAAGCGTCTTTTATAAGTTTTTGATGGGAAAACCTGTCACGTGATCAATAACGGATCGCAATTAGGTCCATAGGTGTTCCCGGGCTTTAAATAAACAACTAGTTCGGACGCTAACTATAAACTATCGTGCAAGATGATCTACCTGCTCCGAAGGAATAACGGCTTGTTGACAGTTAGGGGACGATTGTTGCCAGTCAAGGGTCAACAATTTCCCGGGTATGGAATGTTGTTGATTAAGTCGTTTATAACTGGAGTGAAATAATTCAGAAATTTTAGTTCTTAACTTCCAGATTTCACAAACAGAATAAATGCAGGGAAGGACTACTTCAAAGAAGATGGCAACCAGATTTAAATTAGTTAAGTATTAAAATCTTTATAGACTAAGTCTGGTTTCTTTTTGATTGCATCTCATACATTTTTGATTTTTTGACATCAAATGAAATTCCTCTATCTGTGATGCTGCTGCACCTTTTGTCTCTTCAATATCTTTAAATAACATTGTAGCTTTAGTCTGAATATTTTCAAGACTTAGTGGCACATAGTGTCAATTTGATCTTCTATCCAAAGAATTAGACATTTTTTCCATATCTTCAATTAATTCACCATATTTTCTGACTACTGTCGATTCCATAGATCTTAAAATTTCATGCTACCATATCTTTTTTTATAACTTAATATAGGGCACATCATATGAAAACAGATATAGTAACAAGCTTGAAGATGCAAATAAAAGGAGAACTAGAAGTGTTAAACCGAATGATTCCATAGATGCAAAACTTTTAATTCATTATCCTGGTTTTATTTTTAATTATACTACTGTATTTACAGCAGTACAAAGTAGTTGAAATTTACAGTATGTCCTATATAGGAGTTAATTATTTTTAAATTTAAATTCTAAATATAATGATTTTCTAGAAGTTTTTTTTTGCTAAAACAAAATAATTGCACTATTAATTTACTTACGTTTATCTAATGCTCTATTAGTTTCAACTTCAATAAAATAAGGCATTCCTTGACCTGCTCTAGTAGTTGCACAAATAGTTATTCTGTATCTTGTAGCAGGATTGAGTCCAAATAGTTTTGCTCTTGTCTCTGTTGGTATAGTAATAGGTGGTTCTCGCTCAACTTTTGGACCCAATAAAGTTCCATAAACTGAAAAATATCAAACTATTGATTTAAAACCATTTAAAATCTAAATAAAAACAAATGAGTCTATTAAAGAATCATACAATTCTTGTATTTTTATTATTTAATAATAACTATTTCAAATATAAATATATAGTATGACCGTCAGGGCTGTTGAGAGATTGACCAATGGGATGTGCCATATGTAGATGTTGTAAAACAGCACATTCCATTGGTCAATGGGTTTAAATTTGAATTTATCTAAAGTTCTTCTGTACATTCTATTTTTGAACATCAAAGCATACAGTATTCCATTTCTGGAAATTATAACCTGAAACAGTTCTTAGAAGTAGACCAAAAGCATTTGTTTTTTTGGATTTTCATCCATCTGCTGGGAGAATCTCAAAGTTAATGTTTTTTTATATTAATATTACTATAATAACATACTAATTTAAGGTCTCCCCATCTCTGAATTGTCTGAGGGTTATTGTAGTAGGATGGAAATCCTTCTACAATAACCCTCAGACAATTCAGAGACAGGGGAGATCATGAATATATATGTTTTACATTGATATGAACTTCGACCATAGTCTTAAATTGTGACCATGACTTCAAAATACAAATGTATTTAAAAATACACATTTTAATGTTATTAGAAATTTATAATTTTTTAAACTTATAAATGTTATGTAGAACAGCCATTTAAAATTTCTTAATATTCCAATGCTTTGAATTTATAATATTTGTCTATTCATTAAACTGGTGCTAGAATTATGAAATTTAAGGTTGTTTCTTTAAGAAATGAGCAAATAGCCAAAAGGATGATCATTGATCCAAAATATATTTTCCAGGCTGTTGAGATGAAATCTACATCCTTCTAATTAATATAGAGAGCCTTTTGTAGTTGATTTACACTTTTCTAGCAGCTACAGTTCCTTCAACTCTCTCATATTACCTGTTGGTTATATCAGTTACACTTCATCTAGTTTAACCTCTATTTCTAGAACTAAAGCATAGGTCACCAGAGCTGCAACTGGCTTTTTCTTATTAATGGTTTATTTAGTCTTCTGTGTAATGAACAGTTTGTAACTCATATTTATTCTAAGCTGTTGCCAAATCTGTTAACCTTAATTGAAGCAGCAACCTTAAGCAACAGCAGACTAAAGGAACATCGATATAACATTAATAAGAAAAAGCTGATTATGGCTCTGGCCACCTATGCTTTAGTTCCAGAAGTGGCAGTTAAACTAGAAAAGGTGCAACTGATACACCTGCAAGTAATGTGACAGAGTTGAAGGGAGTGAAGCTACTGGAAATATTTAAATCAACTAAAAATTGGTCTTTGTATTAATTACAAGGCTGCTTATTCCATCTCTACAACCAGGAAAATATATTGTGGCCATCGTCCATATTGTTATATCTATTTTAGTTATATTTTTTTTATTTATCTTTATATTCAATTCTTCCCTTTTCTCATAACTTCCTTCTGGAAGCTTCTGTCTTAAATCTCATTGCCTTAAGGAGGGATTACCCCTTCTCAGAACTCTTGGTAGAACAAAAGGGTAAGGGAATTATCATTTCTCCGAATTTTTGGGGAAAACAAAAGGAAGGCAAGGACTGGAGGCAAAACTGCCAATGGAAGTGTCATTCTTGGTCAAGATCTTACAGTGGACGGTAGGACAAGGCAGTGCTCCAAACCAGAAAAAGGGACAAAGAGGACTGCGAAGCCAAGGAAAACTGTAGAGGTAAAAAAAGAACAGAAAGAAAAGGGTCATAAAGACAGTGAGTATGACTGGAGATCTATGAGGCACCTTTTTTTGGTTTCAAAGGAGGGAGGCATCCGGAAGCACAATATTAAAGAGACACCTTCCACATTGGTACCTACTACTGGAGAAGACTCGGGTATTTTCTACCTTCCTTTGTCTATCTGACATACTTCCCCAAGTCTCTGTTTCTTCCTTTTCTTTTTTCTTAGGTTTAAGATAGGTATAAGCTTAGTTGTAAGTCTGTTGGGTTGATACTGTATGTATACGCGCACATTACCTATATGCTTATGAGAGGACAATAGACCACCCTTTTGTTAATTAGTAATATTAATATCTGTAAAGTTGGGATCTGTACTAAAAGAACCAGTTTGGAGAGAAATAAAGGATATTTTGTTTGTACATCTGTTTTATGTATCCTTCTTAGTAATGCCCGTGAGTAAACATTACTATTTCTCAGTAGCCCTCATAAACATCCAAAAGGATGATTATGAGGTGTCAAAATATTGTGTTTGTTTGATTTTGACACTTCATAATCATCCTTTTGGATGTTTGCACATTTTCTACTCCCTTTTATATAATAAATTCAATAATAAATATTGATTTTTAAATTGTTTAATCATTATACGAGGCGTGTTTTTAAAGTAAGTACCATTTTAATATAACGCCACTGGAGCGCAGCAGTCGGCACTTAGTGCATGCGCGCTGTGTACCTACATCTGCTGGGAAGCCACAAACGCCATTACGGAGCCAGTCGTCTGTGTTTACTGTTGTTTGTGTGTTATTGAAATGCCGCCGCTCATTGAGAATCCTGCCGACTGCAAAGTGCGTGCCGTTATTCGTTTTCTCAGTGCTAAAGGCTAGAAACTGGCTGAAATTCATTGCCAAATCAGTGAAGTTTATGGTGAAAGCGTTATGAGTGATGGAATGGTACGAAAATGGGTTAGGGCCTTTAGTAATCGCCGCACAAACATTCACGATGAGGAACGAAGTGGGCGACCTTCAGTCATTATCAACGATTTGATTGAAAAAGTGGACTGTAGAATGAAAGAGAACAGATGATTCATATCATCTTTATCTCAAGAGTTTCCTGCAGTTTCAAGAAGTGTTCTCTATGAAATTGTGACCGGACAATTAAATTATCGGAAGTTGTGTTCCCGTTGGGTGCCGAAAATGTTGACAGAGGAGCATAAAACCAAACGTTTGGCCAGTGCACTGACTTTTCTTGAACACTACAGTGACGAGGGAGATGATTTTTTAAGCCGTATTGTTACAGGTGATGAAACGTGGGTAGCCTACATTACACCGGAATCGAAGCAACAATCCATGGAATGGCGACATTCATCATCTCCAAGGAAAGTCAAGTTCAAGCAAACAATTTCTGCTCAGAAAATCATGTGCACGGTGTTTTGGGACAGATACAGAGTGTTGCTTGTTGATTTTTTGCCTCATGGTGAAACGATCAATTCAGCTGCATACTGTGAGACTTTAAAAAAACTGCGCCGTGCAGTACAAAACAAAAGGCGGGCCTTACTGAGCAAGGGTGTCGTTTTGCTCCACGATAATGCTCGTCCACATACGGCAAATCAAACTCAAGACCTAATCACATCATTTAGCTGGGAACAATTAGACCACCCTCCATACAGTCCCGACCTAGCACCGAGTGACTATCATTTGTTTCTGCATTTGAAGAAGCATCTGGCAGGGCAGTGCCATAACAATCACGACGAAGTCAAAACGACCGTTCTACAGTGGTTGTCTCATCAGGCAGCAACATTCTTTGAGGATGGAATACAAAAGCTGGTCCCACGATACGATAAGTGTCTCAATATTAATGGGAATTATGTAGAAAAGTAGTGTAAAATATGGGCTTTCACATAAATAAAAATTTTGTTAAAAATGTTTGCTTGTTTTTTTTATATTTCAAAACGGTACTTACTTTAAAAACACGCCTCGTATTTTGAAAATGGATAGATTAAATTTATGTAACTAAGCATCTTACCTTCTTCATAAAATATTTGATAACCAGTTAAATTTCCATTAGGCTCTAATGGTTTTTCCCATGATAGATAAAATGCACTTGAACCAAAAGGCACAGCATTAAAACTAACAACTGGTCCAGGAGCTACAATATATGAATATAAATATTTTTATTAAATAACTCAACTAACTGAAATATAAAGAAGTAAAGAAAATGTATGAATTCTTAAATTACATTAATAACTCAAACATTTAAATATATTTTATTAAAAAAAATATTCTTAAAATCTCCAATGGAGAATTCACGAGCGTGCTGCTGTAATAAATAAATTTAAATGTATTAAATTAAAAAATATCTTTAATTAATAATAAAAATACTATACTAATGAAAATTCTGAGAAGTGAAAATCATACTTCAAGATAAACACACTTATAAAAGGCATACAACTGGAATTATTCTCACAAATGACAGAATACTATGTCCATAAAATAAAGTGTGGTGATTTAGATAAAAAAAGAACACCAATTTTGACTTTAATACTGAATATTGAAACTGTTATTTTAAGATTGCTAACAGGAAGAAAGCCCATGTCAAGATGAACAAGAAGTGCAAGCATGATGGGAGTGTTGTTGTCGACACTGAGACAGGTAACTTTTTACATAACAAGCCATTTATTTGAAAAATGCTACATAATTCCAGTAGGAAATTTCTCTTGGACAGAAACAAAGTTCAGTCTATAGATCACTGGTTAACCAACAGCAATCAATCACAGTTTGGACGGCAATTGGACAACCCAAGGCAAACTGGCTGGAAGTCAGACGTAGTTCGATGAAACAAAGATGAAGTCTGAGACAACAGGGAAACCGACACAGAGGACAAACAGGTTGAATAAGGGAGAAGCAACCACACTTCAGGGTTCCTTGAATTTCAGGATTTTTAAAGGATTTCTTCCAAAAATTCTTAGTTTGATTAGTCCTGATTTTCTCTTTCCATCTGATTGGTTCCTATACTGTTTCCAGGTGAAATTAGACAACCAGATTGGGCAAAAGAAAAATTACTCGCAATTAATCAAATTTGACACCTTGACTCATATCTTACATGAAGATATTTTCTTTTCTGACACCTAAGAATTGTTTTTACGTTTTTATTACTTATAACATGATAGTTTTTCTTTCAAAGGAATGCTACATCTCATTTATTTCCCAATTTTGTCATGTCTATGAGAGTCAGAGTCAAAGCATGATTTTTTTTCACTTGACATTTAAACATTCCAACCCATTAGTTTGATTATTAAAATAAAACTATACATTATACAAGGTTATTTGCAGAATAAAACATCATTACACATTAGGCCATTTTCACACAACCTAGATACCTAGATGGGTGATGCCAATATGTTTTCAGATGACATCTGAATTTCATCTGGGTACCTTCCTCATACTGATATCGGAACTAGGTTTCCAGTGAGGTGCTGGCAAAACTCTGCTCCGTTTCTGGATTACGATATTTCGAAATCTTCTTGTCACTGGTAAGCGATTTTTACACAATTTATTAATGATAACATGCTCTGTCCAATACCATTGACCTTTTTATTTATTTTTTTAAAATCAGCCGATTTTTTCGCAAGATATCGCCTTTTTTTCGGCCAAGGTCTAGTGGACAGCTTTGTTTGTCTATAACTTAGGATCGAAGCATCCCCTGTTTACGCTTTATGTCTCGTTTTATTTGGGACATCCAGTCATTTTGGTATATATTTTATTAACTTCCATCCACAGATTTTCACTCCAGGGTGACGATTGTGCCCCCCCGTTTTGGGCCATTTTGCGGGCTTTCCGTACTTTTTGAGGGGCGCATTTACTGTGTGTGGTAGCACCTCTCGTCCTGTGTCCTGTGACGCTTTTCTTTTAATTTGTAATACTTTTCTAACGCCGCCATCGTCGTGCAAGTTTTCGCCTTACACAAAGGCCTTTGTTTTCCCACCTCGTGGTGTTGGTAGCTGATCGGCGTGCTTTCCGCTGTTTCAGCGTGTAGTATTTTTGGCGTGAGATATTATTTTTTCGGCGTTTCTCGTAGCCGTTCGGTGCATGAGTCAGCCTTTCGGCATTTTGACTAGCCAATCGGGGTTTTTCAGTTTATACCCTATCTTTCACTTCAATCATGTCGGGTCACGAGGTTTCCAGCACCCCAAGCTCACATGACTCTGCTTTTGCCGCCCTCATCGAACTTAAATGTTATATCGCCGCTAATGAAGGTTCCAAAATAGGAACAAAAAAGCACACTGATTACCTCACAGGATGTGTGGAACGTGTCATTAAAATTTTCGTGGGACACTCGGTGGACAACTCCGTACGTGAGTTATCCAATAAAATTGATAAACTGCTAAACAAAGATAACAATAAAGTTATCATTAACTCGCAAAAAGAAGTACTAGGCAAGCTTAATGAAATTGCCACCATTACTGCAATGCAACCCTCTAGACCAACCTACAGCACTATATTACCATCAAGCATTGTTGCCCACCCGAAACAAGTGACCAAGGCTCCCCACAGCCAAAAGGATGTACTGCTTGTATATGGCAGCGACAACAACTTTAACAGTGAAAATGTCTGCAATTTAATTTCAGAAAAAAATTAAGCCATCTCAGTTGCAGATTGGTGTGGAGCGAATCCACAAAATTGGTGGAGGTGGTCTCACTGTAGAACTAACACGTAAAGAGGACACCAATATTTTAGAAAAGTGTATAGCAGACAGTCTACCCGAACTACAGACTAAAAGACCAAAAAAACGACTTCCACATATTATGGTTCACTCTGTGCCTTCACACATACCAAGGGAAGATATTCCTGCACTTCTTTACTGCCAAAATGCCCAGATTAATGAGACCTGTACTGAAGATGATTTCCACAGACAATTCAAAATAAAATTTAATACCGGCAAAAAAGAGAGTGCCTTCAAAAACTGGATAATTGAAGTTATACCTGAATTAAGAAAACGCATTCTTATGGTTTGCAAAGTAAACATTGACTGGTCTAGATGTCGTGCCACCGACTTCTGCCCGGTCCTGCAGTGCTTTCGGTGCTGTAGGTATGGGCATTCCACCAAGTTCTGTGAGCAGGAAACTCCTACCTGTAGTCAGTGTGCCGGTGAGCACACCTACAAAGAATGTCCCAACAAGAGTGCTGAGCCGAAATGCGTCAACTGTCACCACAGCAAAAATAATAATCATGCCAAGCACAACGCCAGAGACAGCTCCTGTCCGATATTCCTGCAAGCCAAAGATAACATAATTAACCAAACCGACTATGGATCAATATAATAACAACGACATCAGTTTTCTTCAAATTAACCTGGGGAGAGGCATCGCTGCCATCTCTCTTCTTGCTTCTAAATGTAATAATTATGATTTCCTTATCATTCAGGAGCCTTATTGTCATCAGAATAACCCTTCCTGCTTGCCTACCTCTTGTTCTATTCTGAATGGTACAAACACATATCCCTGGGCCATCAACATCATCATGAGACCATCTTTTTCCATCCTACATCATAGAAACCTCTCAACTGAATACCTTGTCTGCACTGAGATTAACCATTACCACAGCACCTATATTATCATTAATATGTACTGCCCTTGAGACATAAACATGGCCCATACTGTTAATTCAATTCAAAGTATCATGGATAAGTTTACTGATGCTAAGTTTATCCTTGCTGGAGACATCAATGCACACTCGCCATTATGGGGTGGTGATTCACAGGATCAACGAGGTGAAATCTTTGAGGAGTTCTTGGCCATGAATAATCTTGTCCTGCTAAACAACCCTCTGTCACCGCCAACATATTCTCAAGTCAGAGTGAGACGTGGATAGACATTACTGCTTGTAGTTCTAACTGCATAGATGACATTATAAACTGGAAGGTACACGGTGAAAGCAGTTTAAGTGATCACACTTATATTTCCTACAGTCTGACCAACACCTGAAGTAACAGCACACTTCACTCTTCTGATTCTTTTAAATGGAAGTACAACTTGGCCATTGCTGACTAGGATGGTATGAAACAGTATCTTGTCAACAACATGAAAAATTACAGTCTATCCAACACTGACAACGACAAACTCTTGACCACAATATTCTTACCATTGAAAATGCCTGCAGCAGATACACACCCAGAACCTCTCCAAGATGCAAATCTGTTCCTTGGTGGAATGCCAGACTCACTGAACTACACAAAACAAATAATGCTCTGAGAAGAAAATATCAATCCTGCTGCACAGAACCAAGCCGTTCTGACTTTAAGTGGCAATACCTCGCACATCAAACTCTGTACAAACGGGAAATCAAGGAGACAAAATTCAACTCCTGGTGGCAATTTTGTACATCGGCCTCTGCTGACCCCTGGGGATACTTAACCAGGCTCTGTACCAATAAACTCAGAAAAACTGAAATTCTCATCAATGATGACATCAAACTCACTGGAAAGAACTTCTTAGACATTCTGAATCTTAAAATGGATGATTTCTGCATCAATGACAACATTGAAAATGACACCACTTGGCAGAAAACCATTCGATCCACTGCTTTTACTCCGATGAACATGAACAATTCACCTCCATTTGATTACCATGAAATTAATGTTTTCTCTAGACTAAAAGAGAATAAGTCCCCTGGTGTCGATGGAATAAATGTAAAAATAGTGAAACACATCTGGAGAGTCATCCCACTCCAGCTTGTAAACTTATATAATACCTGCCTGCTTAAGGGTGTTTTTACCACCAAATGGAAGATTGCCAAAATTGTACCTGTGCCGAAACCTGGTAGGCCGAATGAACTCCGACCCATCTCACTGCTGCCAACTTTGGGCAAAGTCTTAGAAAGACTTATTGCCAACCACCTTAGCTGGCACATTGAAAAGAACTCCATCCTTAATAAAGCACAGTATGGCTTTAGACACCAGCTCTCAACTATTAGTGCCATCAATCATGCAGTTCTTAACATCAGGACACTTCTGGAGAATCACAAGTACAGTACATGCTGGCCATCAGCCTTGATATTTCTAAGGCGTTTGATAGTGCCTGGTGGCCACTTGTCTTGCAACAACTCAATACTACTGCCTGCCTAGCTGACATTTGTTATCTCCTTCAGAACTATCTCAAAGACTGCAGGGCCCTTTTACAACATGGCACTCACACCATTGAACGCAGGATTACCAGAGGCTGTCCACAGGGGTCGGTTTGTGGGCCTCTCCTGTGGAACATTACCTTTAACGCCTTCCTTAATGAAAACTTTGGGCAAGATAGTACTACAGCCTACGCCGACGATGTCTTGATCCTGATTGAAGGCAGATCCCGAGCCGTACTTGAAAAACATGGCACCGACATCCTTAACAGAACATATCAATGGGGCATTGATCGCAAACTCGAATTTAACCCCAACAAGACTGTGGGAATTGTTTTTAATAAACCTGGCAACCCCAACTTGTATCTCCGTACTCCCACCATTAAAATGAGCAACCAAATTATTAAAATAGAAAAGTATATTAAATACCTCGGCGTTCTCTTCGAATTTCGGCTCTCCTGGGATGATCAGATTAAGTATATATCTAAAAGAACCAGCCTTATTTTTCATGCTTTCTCACAAATTGCCAGGAAAACTTGGGGTCTCAGTTCCAATGCGATCAGCATTATATATGATCATTTGTACTGTACATTCCTATTGTTACATACGGTTGCAGTAGCTGGGGTTCTGCTGTAGACAAAGTCCACCCACATAGACGACTCATTTCTTCACAACGAAAGGCACTTCTCTTAATCACCAAGGCCTACCAAACTTCTCCGAATAGTAGCCTACAGGTCATCGCTAGAAAACTTCCCATAACTGAAGTCATCAAGATGGAAAGTGATATTTGGAATCTAAGAATGGGAATAGATATCTCTTCCTCTACTCATCATATCCAGGCCAGTAAGTACAAACATCCAGAGCCAATCACCCAAAGCATTTCACCTTATGCTAATAACTACATTGGCACCACTCCACCTATTCACCTGGATCTTGAAATCTATACCAATGGATCTGGATTGAATGACTGCATTGGCTATGCCTTTGTTATCTATCAGAACAGCACTGAAATTTATAGTCAAATGAACAAGCTTGATCTTCTCTTCTCTGTCTTCCAGGCAGAGCTGCTTGCTATTGACCTGGCAATCAAGTGGACTGAGAGGCACTACAGGCACAAAAACATACACGTCGTCAGCGACTCCTCTTCTGCCATTCAGTCGATCCACAGGAAAAAGCAACACTATATAACTTCAAGTATTAGTAATACCATTTTAAATTCTCACAACACTTATTGCATCACCTGGACCCATGCACAACAGAGCACCGCTGGTAATGAACGTGCTGACCAGTTAGCTAAGATGGCCACCAGTGACAATACCCTTGATATTGTTTATGATAAAATAAGCAACCATAGTGTCAGAAAACTCCTTTTCCAGGACCTGCTTACTAGGTGGCAAACCATTTGGGACTTAAACCATAACAACACCACCTACAAATATATCCCCAAAATCAAGGAATACTACAATTACCATTGGGTTACTCCCAACCACCTACTCACTCAATTCCTCACTGACCACGGCAAGTTCTCGAATTATCTACACCGTTTCACTCGCAAGAACTCATCTTTCTGTGCCATTTGTAGCAAAGCTGACAATTCGGACCATTATGTTTTTGACTGCATCTCTTTGGATGCAGAGCGCCTCAACATCGAGATTATTGCTGGAAACAAGAACATCCGCTGGCCATGTGAACACAGTGACCTGCTGAGGACCAAAGAACTATTTGTTGCCTTTAGCAATCTCATCAAAAGACATGAGGCAATTGCCCCTCTTGCCATCAGGGACTAAAATAAACTGAAGCGTGCAATGCCATAATGTTGTAAATGCCAAAAAACAAACTTCTCTGGAGAGAGAAAAAACACTTTTTCTAATGAACAAACTTTAATCAAATGCTATAAAAATTATTTTAACAATTTACACTTTGGAATAAAACATTGGGTTTAATTTCAAACACCTAAGTATGATGGTAAGGAAACAAAAAAAGTTTAAAAACAGGGTTAGAGCCATAATGTTGTAAATGCCAAAATTGTGCAAGTGCATAAAGTTGTAAATGCCAAAAACAATTGCAATCATAAAATTAATGTTTCTACAGCTGAAAAACAGTTTTGAATACCAAAAACTTACATTTAAATTACACAATTTACAAATTCAATATCAATTTTAACATTAAAAACTGGCAATAATCTATTAGTGACTGCTTCCTGGCTTCAACAATGTTTTGGTACTTGAACTGGGCTGTAATCTTTATCAATTGTAATATAATTATGATAAATAAAGGAAAATATAAACAATAAGGTATTAATTTAGTGTAATAAAAGTTAAAATGTATTTAAAAACTTCAAACTTGAAAGATTAATGGAAGTCCGAATATCATTTTGAAATATCAAATAATAAGGTGATACAGGTTAACTATTAATAAACTGGGATTCAGTTATCCGGTTCTGCGTAAAAAACTCACTGCGTTACAAATTGGAATAAAAAAATGATGTAAATGTAAACCGTAACATTTTACGCGCCAAAAGTCACGTGGCTTGCACATTGGTGCTTAAAACATTATGGCTTGCACATAAATTCATCTTCAAAATATAGCCACTTAGAGCACCACTATCGCCGCAATATCTTTTTGTAGGAAAAAACATTGCATATAAAATTCATTTCTTCAATAAAACGTATTTTGAGAAAAATGGCATTTACAACCTTATGGCATTGCACGCTTCAACTACTGGACTTGACTTCTTAACATTGGACTTCTCCTTCTACTACTTATCAAGTGTACTCTGTTTATCTGGCTCTCCTCTGATGCCATCTTTTTCCACGTTTTAATATGTTATATGTAATTATGTATTTTTATGACTGATAATTACTTTTGTAATCTTAACAACAGGATCACCTAGTATACAACTTTTGTTCTGCAGCTTTTGCTGCTTGACTGCTCTTTTAACCTTGTGTACATATTGTTTGTATATATTACTTTTGTTTACTTTAATTTCATTCATAATCTTTGTTTATACTTCCAGCTGTTAATTACAATTGCATTTGTACTGCAGTACTTGCTGCAATCATCTATACAAATAATTATGTACAATAAGACCCCGCTTAACGCTGTTTCGATATTACGCGGTAGTATTGAAATTGCCCGAGATCGTACGCAGTGTTGGGATCAAGGTGTAATATCAAATTTTAAAGCTTATTATCTGCAACGGACATTCCGACAACTGGTTGATAAAACAGATGGAGCAGATAAACAATCCATTAGAGATTTTTGGAAAAACTAGAATATCATGGATGCTGTAGACAACATCAATCTTTCCTGGAATGAAGTGACTGAGAAATGTTTAAAGGGGTATGGAAGAATGTACAGCCGGAGCTAAGCAAGGATGTTGACACAAGAGAATCCATTGTTGATGTCGACAAAATTGTCAAGCTAGCTAATGAAACAGGGTTGGATAATATAAATGCACAGGATATTGAAGAATTATTGCAAGTTACAACTGAAGAAAGTTTTTCCAACAACGATCTAAAAGAATTAGTAGAACAACAGGTGCATGAAGATGACGAAATTAGCATTTCTGAAGATGAGGAACAAAAGGAACTTTCAACGGATTTTCTAAAAAAAAGTTTAGCCACTATAACGGAAATTATGGATCAGTTTATACAAAATGATTTCAATTTTGATAGAAGTTCAAAGGCAAGACGAAGTGTCATGGATGCGATGTCTTGCTATCGACAACTGCTTGCTGAACGAAACAGGAAAAGGCAAACAACGTTAGATGACTTCTTCACAAAGAAACAAAAGATGTCAAATGAGGAAGAACCTTCCTCATCACAAACATAACTTCTTTACTCAAACTTTTTTTTATTTTCATGAATGTTTTATGAATAAATTTTGATATTAGCAATAAATAAGTCTATAATTAATGTAATAAAAAAGTATTTAACAATAAATGTTACAAAATAAAACAAAAAAAAAACTGATAAATTTTCTTATTCTCTGTTCTGTTTCACGTATCCCCCTTATTTACATGTTAAGATGACCCCGTTTAATGCTGTTTCGCTTAGCACTCTGTCATCTAGGAATGCATCCCCTGCGTTAAGCGGGGTCTTACTGTATATACCTTATTCATTGTATCACTCTTTGTCATTATATACTATATTGTAACACTTTAATTATTATTACCTTATTACTTTATTTTATTATATTACATTTTATCACATATTGTCATTTTTACCCTAGTATGTAACCAATAATTTTGTAATTCAATTCTCGGCTATGCTATGCGGAACCGAGCATGTATGTTTTGCATATGTTAATAAAGATTGAGTTGTCTCCTCATACTGAAAATTATCTCCTCACTGAATTGAAAGAGATCAGTTTCTCAAGTGCATGGCAGTGGATAACATGTGTATGAAAATTGCCATACTGTTTTCCTAGTCTATTGTCTAATAGAACTGACAAAATACTGCTTGTAGCATGCACAGAAGATAATTGAAAGCATCAAAATGACTAACTACCCAGATCACACAAAGATATGCATTTGTTTCAGTGCTATGCTAGGTTGCAAATTATGCCTGCCAAGCCTGTGAGCTGTTAGTGAAGAAATCCAGGCAGACAGATTTTACCATATACAGTACATATCATGTGAAAAGTTTCATGCCTTACAATGCACTGTTACTCATCCAGGCAACTTTCAGTGCCAAGTTTTATCTGTCTGGGGAACATCCAGATCACATAAAAGCAGTCTTAGGGTATGTTTTCTTTTTACTACCAGTGCTTTTTTATTTCTTGACTTTTCTATATAAAGAATTCTCCACATTTATCAAAAGAAATTCATTATACAGAGGTTTGACCAGGGATAAATCAAGAACTAGTAGGGTTCTTGGAAGTTACAATTTCTGGAATTATGAAAGAGATTTGAAGTGTTTTGAAATACCCTGTATATAAGTACAGTACATATGTAAAAACAAAACAAGTTTGGTAGTGATCATATAAGATCACTATACTTTTGATGTGTATATACAAAGTATAGTCAATTTTAATAAAAACTGTTGTAAGGAACCAAGTCTGAGCGTTATTTTTATTTTACTTTTATTTTGCTTATTATTCTATTTTTGTTTGGGGCTTATGTTTTGTTAGGACGAAGGTTTCCTCACCATTCACCTTAAGCATTTAAAAAGAGAAGAAATAAAAAAAACCAACTCACCGACGAAAAAAAAAAGCGCCATAGGACTCGTGCACATTTGCGCTTCCCGAGCGGCATAGAATAAGTCCGCACCGAGAAAGAGGGGAGGAGACCCCACAAGCACGAAAAAGACTCACTAGACCTTAAATAATAAAACCGTCCCGGAAAATTGTAAAAACAAATAATGTAAAAGGTTAGTGAGTAAATTGTCGGAAAAGAGGCTGCCAGACGACAAAACAAGTTATTGTTAGTATTAAGTATGTAAATGAGGGGAGTGATCGCATTCAAAATTGTGACGTCACCTCACACTATAAATCCCGAGTCTCAAGTGAAGACGGAGAGGTGAATTCCGGATAGCAACGAGCTTGGTGAGCTTCGTAGCAGGAAACAAGAGAGGTGTCTGATAGGATCTCGAATAGTTCCAAGGTGATTTTGAAGTGATTCGAATTGTGGATCGACAGTCAGAGAAAGTCTTGAGAGTTTGAGGAAATAGGTTCCGAGTATATTGAGGTGACGATTAGGATCTCTAGTTTATAAGAATTATTGTTATAAGTTAAACTTTTGGTTTTGTCGGATTCCCAAGGGGAATAGAGTTAAGTTAGACATAGAATTGAATCGAGTATTGTCGGGTTGATTTTGTTGCATTTCATTGAATAAATTATTGTTTGATTTTTACTAAAGATTGTACATAGTTATTGCTAAACGACTAATTAAATCTTTACTTTTGTTGTTGACAAATCTTGTCATTATTTAATTCGGTGCATGCTTAAAGTCCAGGCCTGGCACGCTAACGCGAATCCGAGTAAAGTACCCGGTAGGTTAACGGTTGTTTCCGGCACACGGTAGAGTCAAAAATCGTTGTAAATTAAAATAGTACTTTACACTGTCAGCTGTTTTAATTAAAACTGTGCATATATTTTTTCATCAGCTTATCAATAGTGAACTTTTTTATTGTTTTGCATAATTCAGCAGAGGCATAGCCTACAATAAAAGGTTGTCTCTATAAAAAAAGACTGTTATTGTTTTCTGACAAATGGGCATGGAAGAAAGATGATGATTTAGCTTCTTCAAATTTTTAATTTATAAAAATACCACCAGCAGTTTTAATTAAAAGAGTTATTAAGCTTTATAGTGGGTGAACAAAATTGTACCCCACATAAACACACACATACAGAAAAATCCTGAAAACTTTTTGCATTTATTGACATTTCAACGTCCTGAGTCCAAAACTGTAAAAATCTTGGATTCATTTTTTGACTGACTGCCATACTTTCCCAGCTATTGTATGTAATAGCTGGAAAAGTAAACTTAATGCTTTTCTTAAAACCCTACCCTTTTAATAATCCTGCAAGCAAGACAAACTATACAGCTAAAAGGAGTAAAACTGAAACATGACCTCTAGTATTTAGTATCATTTGCTCTTTTCTCCTTCATCATGCTCTCCTCTGTTAATAGTACATGAATAAAGAAAATGATAACAGTCTAATGACAAAATTACTATGGTTTCTATTGCATAGGCCATGCATATGTTTATTTTTAAACTTTATAAGTTATTATTGATTAAAAAATTTGGTAGTAAAGGGACTACCAAATTTTTTCTTGTGTAAGTTTAGTGAGAAGGACTATTTCTGAAATTTTTATTTTTATAACTGATTGTGATGTTCAAAGTGACTAGAATAACAACAGAGTATAATATAAAGAACAAAACTTTATTTTCATGTTTGAACATAAGATAAAACCAGGTCCCAACTCTTTTGTGTCTCCCTATTGTGGACACTTTTATACAGCGATATGATATATAACCAACAATTACGTCCAATGGAACCCACTCAGTTGCTACACGAGATCACATACACTAGATTCACATCACATATAATTTTCTATCGTGCTTAAAAACTATCTTAATCCTATATTCCTAACCTACTTAATCCTACAATAGAAAAATTAGAGAAGAAGATCCTAAGAAGAAATAAGTTTTCAGGAAAGGGGTACCCATTGCTCCACGTGTCTCTCGATGAATAGGTCCAAGGTTGAGTTTTGGAATTCTTTCAAAGTCCACTACTATCTCTTCTGGTTTTCTTTCCACCAATGGTCTACCTTAATTATCTACGGATAATTTTCTCTCTTGGCCCACTGTTGTCCTTATGTTCTAACCATATATACCAGTGGTTGCACCCAGTAGCTCCTGATGCTGCTCTCACAACCCGGAGCATGTCCTTCTCCCTCAGTGTCTTGGCCAAAAAGGTATCTCAACCACATAGGACTTGCCCTCATGGCTTCCTCCTCTCTATTGTCTATCGCCCACACCCTTGGAAGTGAGGTAGGGATAGAAAGTTCTCAAAGTCAGAGAACAAAAGAAAATGGATAAATTTGAAAGGGAAATAAGAAAATAAATATAAATAAACTTACAAACTATACATGAACTATGGCATCATGCCACATGATAAACATCAAAAATCATTACAAAAATATTTATAATTTAGACTTACTTCCTTCCGGTGCAACAATGAATGCTTCTGATCGAGGTCCATTATATCTTCCATTGAAAACAAATACAGCAATTTTATTTTCTATGTTTGGATGAAGAATGTTCAGTAGAGTTTCATTCTGATCATGACTTACTATTTCTTCCTTTATATATTTTATATCTCCCACATATGCTGAAACTTGTATCTAAGAAATAAATAAAACATTTCTTTATATTCCATTTCATTTTAGATTTATTGTTTCCATGTTAATAAATTTTTGATATCCACAAAGATATAATTTTTTTACAATATTAAAAAGTTATTCTTTATTATTAACAAATCATAGTCATACCTTACTATAAAATTGATTTTACTCTGGAATCTTTTCAGTGTTCTTTTTTTTGCATCTCTAATTTGCAAAAGTATGTGAAGGAAATGCATTGTGAGGAATCCAAACAGATCTGGACTGAATTCTAACAAGAGAAAAAACATCAGACTTTTTGAAGAAAATAGGAAATGGGAATTCTTTGACATAGGGCTGGCTTGATGAGTGAGAGGGATGGCAAATGAGTAGTCAAAATGTTCAAAAGAAGAAGAAAATAAATAAAAATTAAAATTATAAGCCAAATACAATAAATGTAAATTACAGTTGTTTATAAATAGTTTATACAGGAGTGCTTTTTGTTGGCAACCATTCTGAAAATAGCAGCAGCAAAAATCAGTTTTGTCTCGAGCCTGCTTAAAATCCCAAGATTATCTGGATAAATAAAAATGTATAAAGATTGATGGATTGAAAAATCAATAGTGGAAGAGTGATATTCACCCACTTTTAGATAGAAAGCCAGAAAACTTCTTTAGTAAGAAGCTGTGGAATTATGGAGAAATAGTGAAGAACAGTGAGGAATTGGTAGACAAGTTAGCAGAAATTAAAGCTAGGAGACTAGCTAACTTTTAAGTTTGAGGGTCTATTCAACAGTGAGGTAACAATCAGCCTTTTTGTGCTTAACAGAATTGTTGCTAGACAGAAGAAAATCTACTAAGATGGACTTTAGCATTTCCAACTTAGTTTATCTGATTATTCATGAGTCATATTTTCAACTTACAGAAAATATTTTAGATAGAAAAGGTTTGCTCATAAGTTGTACAACAGTAGGACTTATGGCTGAGTTTTCATAGTTAAACTGGCAGAAAAAAAGAGTGCCGAGGAGATTCTGGAGTAAAATCAAATTTACAGTATGATTGATTTTTTATTTTTTGAAAATTAGAAACATTTATAATTTTTACTTTTCTTTCAGTGTGTGTGAAATATTACATATTTCTGTAGAGTAAATTATGTTACAAATATTTAAACAAAAACAAGCAATTATTTATTGTACCATTGTCACAATGCTCTCAATTTTAGTAGTGTCTTGCCCCTGTACATCAAACTTTCCCTGTTAACAATAGAGCCATGCAGGTCATCTATCTAATTATGTTCAGGAGAAAATTTTTTAATTGAACTACTGTAATATGACTTTTGGTGCAAACTTGTAGTTCATATACAGTTAATCAGCACCTCCCCCACCTAAGTTTTCCTTATCTAATCCTGACTTTCATCTATTAACACTGTTCTCGTGATAAAGGAAGGACTGATGGATGCCAGCAGGAATTTACAGGTCTGCAATTTTTGAAAATTGCAGCTCAACAATGGGTATATTCCAGCATGCATTGAACAATGCATCAGTGAACTGCAATGTACTAAAATGTGTTCCAATATTCACCAACAAGTTTATCAGTACAGTGACTGATGCACATCACCCTCATTGGGCTATGAATATGGTGAGCTCTGATGAAGCAATATAGCCATTTCCATGGTTATGTCATTGACATCATTTTTTCTATTCATTTGTATTATTTTGACAAAATAAATCTGCAAATGCTGATATAGCATTGTTTGCCAAAACATCAGGTTGCCAGAAAGGCTGCACTAAAAGCTTATTAAACCATAGACTGGAGAATTAGTTGTGGCTAAGACTGATGAATACTGGAATGTGTAAGCCCACAAAGACACCAAGAATCAGTAAAAGACTTTATTTATTAATACTTGAAACCAGGATATTATTGAACCATTGCAAATGAAATAGCTGTTTTTTTAAAATTTAAACTTTCTGGCCTTGTAGTTCAACTTTTTCCATGTTAATAGTGCTGCATGTTTGCAACTGGAAGAGCACACACATAATATGTGAATTCAAAAATGTAATCTCATTTATATTGTGAGTTCCACATGTTTAAAGAACACCTTTTCTGATGGCATGGAAAAAAGGAAATTAAATAATTTTCTTTTATGAGTATAATTGTATGTATGATTGTCAGAATTAGGTATGAAAGGATGGAGACTGATTCACATGGACACGGTGTTAGACTTGGCACTTATCGGAAAGATTGGTAAAAAAGCAGTTGGACTAGCGTAACCGGTTATGTAACAAAAGAACAAAGAATGCACAAAGATTACACACGGTCTTAACTCACGGAAGGTCAGCGCTGGAAAGGGGAGAGTGAAATGAGGTCACTTTCCCCGAGGGGTCAACAACGCCACCAACCTTTTATTACGTCAGAACATTTACAAAACATCGCGATCGTTGATTCCAACACACCCCCTCAACGATTGATCGTTAATACAATCCGATACTCGCGAGTAAATTTATTAACCTTATTCGTGTCTAGCGGCTTTGTTAACAAGTCGGCCGTCATCCGTTCACTCGGACAATAAATTACAGTAATTTCTCCCGAATTCTTTAAATCGCGTACAAAATGGTATTTTGTGTCGATATGTTTCGTGCGTGTTGTGCTTTTCCTAATTCTAAAAGTCGTATACAACTTTGATTGTCCTCGAATATTTTGATAGGTGTCGTAATCGGTAGATTTATTTCTTCTAGAAGTCGTTTCATCCATACAGTTTCTTGAGTAGCTTCTGCCAAGGCTACATACTCCACTTCTGTGGACGAAAGTGCTACACACTGTTGCTTTTTACTGACCCAATGAATAGGACTTCCTTTTAGCAAGAGCAAATATCCTGTGTTCGATTTGCGGTCTATACGATCGCCTCCCCAGTCGGCGTCTACATAACATTTAAGTTCTAATTCTTCGTCGATATTTCCTAATTTAAGTTTCTTCTTCTTTGTCGAATTCAGATAACGAAAGATTCTTTTTACTTCCACCCAATCACTTTCCGAAGGTTTTGTTACTTTTCTCGCTAATATCGACGTACTTATCGCAATATCTGGACGCGAATTAGTCGCTAGATATAATAAAGATCCAATAGCACTTCTGTATACATTGTTGTTTTTGAACGTATCAGGCATTTCATTTCTTCTTAAGTATCCTGTATCCATAGGAATATTAGACAGTCTTGAATCGAATAAGTTAAATTCTCGCAATTTATTTTCGATATATCTTTCTTGGTGGAGTGAAAATATTCCGTTTTCGTCTCTTTCAAATTGTATTCCCAGATAATATTTTAAGTCACCTAAATTCTTGATTTTAAACATATCCTTCATTTCGGTTTCAAATTCGGTTAACGTATGTTCGTCTGTGGCCATTGCTATTACGTCATCTACATGAATTGCTAAATACAAACATCTTTTATGGCCTCTGGTGTAAAGACAGGGATCGGCCACGCTTCTTCTAAATCCCTTAGATAGCAATGTTTCATTTAATTTTTTATTCCATTCATTTGCTCCTTGTTTCAAGCCATATATATTTTTCAATAATTTGCAAACCATGTCCAGTGATCCTTCTTCGTATCCTTCGGGTTGTTTCATGTATACCTCGTGTGATAAGTCTCCATTTAAGTAAGCCGTTTCGATGTCATAATGCTTAACTTTCACGTTCTTAGTTCCGGCTATAGTTAGGAGTGTTCGAAGGGTGGCAGTTTTGATCACGGGGGCATATACGTCATCGTAGTCGAAGCCATACTTTTGTGTGTATCCTTGAGCGACTAAACGAGCCTTAAAACAGTTAACTTTATTGTTTTCGTCCCTCTTAATTTTATATACCCATCTGCTTCCTACTGCAGTTTTACCTGGAGGTAATTTCGTAATTTTCCATGTGCCGTTATTTTTCATGGCTGCTATTTCTTGATTCATGGCTTCGCTCCATTCTTTGGAATGTTTGCCTGCGATTGCCTCGCTATATTCTCTCGGTTCTACTGCATCCTCTGTCACTGATAAATTTATTGTTTCAATTAACCTTATAGGAGGTACTCCCTTAGTAATTCTTTCCGATCTCCTTAAATGTATGCCAGATTCTTCCATTTCTTGTTCCCTTGTTTTCGTTTTGCATTCTTCTTTTAAATTCGTGTTATCAACAATTGTAACTTGTTTCGAATTTTCATTATCATCGTGTATATCGATTTCGGAGTCTCTGTGCTTGACGTTTTCCAGAAAGTGAACATTTCTGCTTATTGTTATCTTATCAGTTTTCGTGTCAATTAATCGATAAGCTTTCGATGCTCTCTCGTATCCTACAAAAATTAGTTTCGTGGCTTTAGGTTCTAGTTTCTTTCGATCTTTAGGTTTAATAACATAGGCTGAGCATCCAAAAATTCTTATATGCGAGAGGTTTGGCTTCTTTCCATGCCATTTTTCGAACGGAGTTGTTTCACTCGCTTTAGTAATTAATCTATTCTGTAGGTAATTTGCACTATTCACCGCTTCTCCCCAGTATTTATTCGGTAATCGAGCATCAATTAACATGCATCTTGTCATTTCTGTCAGGTATCTATTCTTCCTTTCTGCTACTCCATTTTGTTGCGGGGAATAAGGTGCCATAGTTTCCCATAGAATACCTTCATTTTTAAAGAACGTCTTTAAGTTGGTACTTGAAAATTCACCTCCTCTGTCCGATCTGATTCGTTGAGGAGTTCTTCCAAATTTTGTTTGTACATATTTAACATATTCCTTTATTTTATCGGGTACTTCACTTTTATGTTTAAGAAGATATATTTCGGTGTACCTACTGTAATCATCTATCATGGTTAAAATGTATTTGTTGCCTCTCGGTGTTGCTGTTTGCATTGGTCCGCATACATCAGTGTGTATTAATTCAAGTAATTGATAGGTTTTGGTTTCCGATTTCCTTGGAAAACTTTTAGTAGTCATCTTGGCCTCGATGCAATACTCACAAGGTTTGAATATGCGACATTTCTGAATATTTATTCCTGTAGCCAATTGTTTATTCTGCATCGAAATTATGGAGTTCATGTCACGGTGCCCTAATCTTCTATGCCATAAATGGATGCATTCCTTCATATCATTAACCACTGTAAGCGCTTTATGTGATTTATCAAGCTCATACAAACATGTGTTTGCTGTTGCCGATGCTACTGTTACTCCGTTTTTCTGGATAGAGCAAATGTTCCCTTCAAATTTTATGGTAAACCCTAATGTCGTTAGTCTTCTGACTGAGATTAAATTTCCTTTAAGGTGTGGCACATATAGCACGTCTTTCATATATATTCGACGTCGTTCGTTATTTTCATCCATGCAGGTTATCATTACATTGCCTTTACCTTCAGTGTATAGGGCTTGACCATTGGCTAGTATTACTCTCTCTCTATGTTTACTATTAATGGTTGTGAATAAATACTTCTCGCAACACATATGTGACGAAGCTCCCGAGTCTACGTACCATTGATGAATCTCGTTTTGTGTTCCTGTCTTAAAACATACATAGGATTCCTTTTCCGGGTGTTGTTCATCACTTTCCGCATAAATTTTGTTGATCTGATTTGGATGTTTTTCTTTCCATGTTGCATATTTCCTACATTCTTTCTTTACATGTCCCTGCTTTTTGCAAAAATAACAACTTTTGAGCAAATTCCTTTTCTGAGTTACTGGGCGTGCTCCCACTTTAAATGCTTTATCCGCTTCACATTCTTCATTTGATGAGGTCTTTCTTCTTGAGTGTTCTTCGATTAATTTATTACGTACTAACTCCTGAGTTAAATCTTCTTCTGGACGAGTCTCTAGTGCTGTTATTAAAGTGCTATAGCTGTCTGGCAAGCTACTAAGTAATAATGCTATCTTTAATTTCTCAGCTAGAGTTTCTCCCAGTGCCATAAGACGATCAACCATTTCCTCCATGTTGGCCAAGTGTATCTCCATGTCGCCGTTTTCTTCTAGTTTTAAATTGCAAATTTTCTTCAATAGGTAAACTTTATTTGATAGTGTAGACTTAACATGGTGTTTCCTTATGGCTTCCCAAGTTCCTTTAGCTGTAGTTTCCTTTCTTACTAATGGCAGTTGATTGTCTTCCATCAGGAGGCCTATCATGGCGCGCGCCTTTCCGTCCTTTGTTAACCAAGATGAGTCAGGATCCGAGGGTATTTCCTTTTGTATTACGTCCCATAACTCATCTTTTATCAACAGCAATTCCATCTTATATTTCCAAATGTGATAATTGTTGTTGTTCAATTTAGTGATGGCAACGTAACTTTTATCCGCCATTGTGAAGTCTTTTGTTCTCGCCGAATATTCTTCTTACGTAAATTTATTTAGTTTATATTATTCCTTGAATTTACCTTTATCTTTTCCTTATGCTTAATTAGTTGTTGCCGTAACTGGGCCCATAACCTGTTAGACTTGGCGCTTATCGGAAAGATTGGTAAAAAGGCAGTTGGACTAGCGTAACCGGTTATGTAACAAAAGAACAAAGAATGCACAAAGATTACACACGGTCTTAACTCACAGAAGGTCAGTGCTGGAAAGGGGAGAGTGAAATGAGGTCACTTTCCCCGAGGGGTCAACAACGCCACCAACCTTTTATTACGTCAGAACATCTACAAAACATCGCGATCGTTGATTCCAACACACGGAGTAACAGTAACACAGCTTTATTGAACAAGGACATGAACAGAAATGAGTATTGCTCAGGCATACTTATGTGAGGACCCGAATGGGGGTCGACTGAGAGGTCCGAATACGGGGTATCAAATGAGAAATTAAAGATCTCCTTTTCAGACACGAATAGGAGGAATTAAATGTCTCAATTAAACAATGGAAGTGTTTTTAGTAAATTATTTAAACAATAGAAAAGACTAAAGTTGAGGGAAACGTGGTTGGAGAGGAGTCATATTTAGTTGCAAAACTGACCTCTCCCATGCCCTCCAATCGGTTTCAAATTGTCACCAGGTGACAAGTAAGGACCAATGAAAGGGAGGCTTTAAGGGAAAAACTTATAAAACTGTGTGTTTCAAGGATGAGAGGTTCTTGGTTCACCGTTCTTTTATCTTGTAAATTGGTGCTCGACAGACATCATCGGGAGGTTTTCATCAACCTGGGAAACTTCCGCCCTCCAGTTTCATCTGTACTTGCTGAGATTTACCTTTTCTCCCAAGACTTCCAACTGAAGCTGTGCCGTGTGCCTGGGACCGTCAATAGCAATGTCTGTCATCAAGGGACAGAGGAAAAAACTTACTAAATGTCAAACTTGTGTGGACTTTTAACTTGCTTCCTGAACTGTATTTCGTCAAACTTTGCAAAACATTGTAAGAAACTTTTCGTAATATAAAACAGTTTATGATGGAAAACCTGCCTCAATGAGTCTTTCCACTCCCACACCACAGTATTGACAGCTCAATTGTCGTGACACCTTTTCACCCAATCGGCTAACCTCACACTTACAATATATATATATATATATATTTAGATTGCTACAGAGGGCACTGCAATATATAGCATATAAGCAGGGACATAATGTAGCCAAAGCAACCTGAAATACAAATAAAACTTTTAATAAAAGTTCTGTGATTAAGCAGGCCATCAGGCATTGGTTCAAAAAATTTTATTCTGGGAGCACAAATCTCAAAAATCAAAAGTGAAGAACATCATCGAATCGGAATGTTGCCCGACTATCCAGAAAATCGCGGAAAGGTTGAACATACTGGACATTATTTAACCTTTTCTTGACATCTAAACGTTTTAGGGGAAGTCAAGAAGCTCGGCAAATGGGTACCACATGAACTCATTGAGAGAGATAAGGAGCATCATTTGGTCTACAGTCTTTAATTATTCATCACAAAAATGAAAGAATTCAAATGTAATTTTTTCCATCCATCTTACTCTCCAGACTTTTTGCCAACACTATCACTCTTTTTTTTATACATTTGGGCAATTTTTGGTAAGGAAAATCTTCAAGGAAGAGGATGCAATCAAAAATACCTTTAATGACTTTTTGGCTTCTCATTCTAATGATCTGTATCAAATTGGCATTAATGCATTTCTATTGCAATGGGAAAAGTGTATTAATGTTGGTGGAGACAATTTTGATTGAATATGTAAGTTTTAAATTAAATTGAAAAACATTCAAAGTTGGTACTATGGTAAAAATTAGTAAAAAAAAAAATGGCTGATGGTATTACATTTAATTGTAGAAATAAATGTAAAAATACAACACTTAACAAAAGTAAATACTTTACTTCCATTACTCTTCTGTCGTTTGCTCCAGCAACAGTCCATAAAATTCACAAGTACAGAGGTGACCTTTCTTTAGAGGTGTGGTTCCCAATAGTACTAGACTAAGGGGAATCTGATTTAATTTTTACAACGAAAACGGCAAGACTACAATATTAAGTATGTGAAGTTAATATTACAAAATTTTCCCGATTTTTCCTGTTTTGGCACAAAACTAACTATTTCACCTTGTTGAATTCAATTAATAGAAAAGTCCTGAGGTAGTTTGTATGGAAGAGTCATTCCTAAAAATGCTGATAAAAAATATATATGTATAAAGTTCTATACACTTCCACTTTCATAGTCCTTGCTTGCTTGTCCACTTCCCTCTCTCCTGATGAATCGCACAGCACAAAAAGTGGTAAGAAAACAAAGGAGTACACCTTAAGTACCCATCTATAGTGGCTTTCCCTACTGTGGAACCAAACCGTTACAAAAATAAATGAATAATAATAAAAAATAATAATAATCAAAATGGTGTTGTAACACCACAGAGGCTACTGCCTCCGCAATAAAATGCAAATATTAAACGTTGTATTTTTATATTTATTTCTACAATTGGTACTATGGGTTTTTTGTTATGTATACAACACTATCTGTAGCAGTTTTTATATATACTATTTAGCTTCTTAACAATTAATTAAAGCTATTCAATTTCTATATATTTATAGAAAATAGAAAAACTATTTTACTATCATTAGTACTTAATATACCTTATAACCTTTGAAATGTCCACGAACTGAACTTTCTGGGACAGGATTCCAAGCAACATAGGTAGCATCAATATTCTTTATGTATGTACAATTAATAATTTGAGGTGCTTCTTCTGGTACTGAAAATGAAATCACACAGATGATATTTTAATTATGATATTTGTCATTTAATAACTAATTAATTCTGTTTATAACATTAATCAAATATAAACTGCATAATGACAAAAGTCTGTTTTATTGAAGCTCACTTGAATAATATTTTCTCAAATATTTTCAGGAAATCATGCCCAGGAGATACGCACATGAATCAGCTCATACCTGTCACCTCATTTTATTTACATAATATCTGGATGTTCCATAATCTAAAACAGATGACACCACACCCCTAACTACTAAATGTTAGAAGAGAGATAGGGAAAAAGAGATTTGGAGATTGCAAAGAAAACATGGATGTAGGGCTATTTAAAGCTTGGTATGAGGTCCAGGAGTTAGACTGCACTTCCCTTTGTTTTTTTCTTTTTTAAATGAAAAACATACAGAATGATTGTTTCTTAATAAATGATATCTTAAAGGTTTCATGTTTTTATTAGTAAAAATAACATTAATTTACAGGGAAAGGGCCCTAATTTTTCTACAGATGAGAAGTTTACCTTGCTCCCTTCCCTCCTGATAGCCCTGCATGGATGTATTAAACAAGTTTGAGAGGTGAAGTAATTAATGGCAAAGACTTTGAAATGTTACCATATGCTTGGAAATGGCTCATAAATGAGATGTAAAGTGATTTTTTTATTTGCAGTTATTTGTAAAGTACAAGTAAAGTTTTTGTAGAAGGGTGAACTAAGTAATTCAAAATTGATGCTCTCGCTACTGTATTATATTCATTGAAATTAAAACAAAATTTGTTTTTTACAGTTTTTACAATAATCTAACATTGTAATGTTGTAAGATAATATAAAAATGAAGAAATTGCTCATGACTATTCACATGCCACCATTTTGTTTAACATAAGAATTAAGAAAATGATAAGTACTTATTACTAAAATACTTTTGGGAGAAGTATTCTTAATCCACAATTTGCTTGGTACATTGATACTGTAAAAAGCATGTGATTGCTAGTGTTAGATGAGAAACCACTTGAACAATGTGTATACAGTCATATATTTCTTTTACTTTAATATATGTTACTTAGCATCTGCAAACAATCTGTTCAGGTAAGATTAAGTGCAAGAACTTTCCAAGGATTGGAAAAAAGAATGATGAAAGTTCCAGTGTCCTAATAGCATATACCTAAACATTAATTTCATTGATGAAAATATTTAATTTTACAATGAAACACTAAAAACATTTCAAAATACTGTATATAAACTGAAACTCCATTGTGTAAAATGAAATTTTGTTGCATTTTTCTGATCATGTTGAACTTGAAATCATGCAGATATGTACAAACCAAAAGTTAGGTATAGGCAAAGGGTCGTGTAGTGCACAGGCACTGTACATTTTTTTTATTATTATTACTTTGTTTTTTTTTTTTTTTTGCATTACACATGTCGTGTCGGGTTTTTAATTTGTTTTGTTTATGTTTTGCAATTCCGTTTTGTGTTATGGTATTGGTTTTTGGATGGGTGTTGCTTGTCATGGACGTTGATTGGTCAGTGGCCTAGACCACATGTATTGTACTGTACGTCATGCCTAATGGCGGGAGATATAAAAGCAAGGAACTTTCGTAGAGAGGGTCTTTCTGGTTTTGTCTTCGAGCTGTTCAACAATTAACACAAACTAGGAGTTTCTGATCAACAAAGGAAAAGGACTATACATGCAAGTTTCGAATGGAGAGGTAGAATCCGAATACATCGAAGTCAAGACATCAAAATCTTACGAAGTGAGTACTAAAAAAGGAAAAGGAAGCTCTAAGGAACTTATGTAAGACTTTATTTTCACTGTCCTATGTGATTTTCATTCTATTTCGAAAACCCATGTATAGTGTATATATCATTAGTTTATAAGAGTTACGTGTTCTGTCCTCCCACGATTCTTTTTGTATAGAAAATTATCTTTAATTGTCCATTATTAAATGTTTATTGTTGGATATCAAAGAGTTTGTAAGGTCCTTATTTATTGTCTTACATATCTTTACCCTCCAAGTTCATGTAACAGACTCAGGTCTACTACAGATGTTACAGTCGCCAAACTTTTTTGATCGTCAACCCCCTACAAGTTTTCGAAACCGCACATCGACCCCCACCAAAAAGTTTGTGTTACAAGCAAAACAAAGCAACAAAGCACTTACTATTTTAATACATTTTTTTTAACTTTGCATTTGTTTTTCATTTATTGTATATTTGTTAATACAATAGGCTATAATCAGATGAAAACATAACCTATGTGTTAATATAGCTATACTTAACATATATATTGTGTATTTGAATCTAACATGTGTCTAAGTATGAGAATTTCATGCAAAATAGAAATATTTTTGTGTTTTCTCATGAGGATTTGAGTTAGATCTAGGACAGAAACAGGAAATTATTCGATTTTATATATGTAGATTTGTGAGATGGGAGGTCTTTAAAATATTTTAAAAACTTATAACAGGTTATTCTGTTTTCTAGACTAGACAGAATAACCTATTATAAGTAAGCAAAAGCATGCATGTAGCAGTTTTGATTGAAAATAATCAAACAATACAACTGGATTTTAATCAGGCTATAATTAATTATAATTTATTTATCCAGAAAAGTACAAATGAAGAAATATCAAAATTTGATTATTAAAAATTGATTAGATTTTCAGAAAACAGGATTGAATACCTGTCTGAAATCAATTTATACAATAATAGAATAATATTTTGTTTTGATTTATTTAGTCATCATCAAATGTGGTCAATAACTTTCCAATACTGAGATATGATAAACACATACAACATACCTATACCAGCATACTTGAAAATAACATATTTTTACTAATGTTCTTATCTATTTATAACAGACATATTCAGGTATATAATTCAGAACAAAATGAATATATTAAAGTCGAACAAGCTTTTATGAACAACTTACAAGTTCAATTTAAAATTATTTCCGGAACAAATTACGTATTTAGTTTAAGATAATTTTTGGAATAACTTACAAAAAGAGTTAAAATAATTTCCCAAACAATTCTTACACAAATAATTAATTTAATTAAAATTTTCATTTATATAAGTTTGTATCTGCATGGCATAATGAGTTGTATATGAGAAAAACTTTACGAGAGTTCAAAGAAAGCATGCCACACTATGGATAGTGTGTCTGTTTCTTTAAAATTAATTCCTACTCCATGGCTATTACACTTTCATGCATATTTGCATTCACAAAAACACATAAAATGGGTCAACAGTTACATCCATTGGTGGATAAGACAGCTTCATCTACCATAAACATGGAGAGAGTACTCAACAAATACATAAATTACCATCTTCAGGAACATCCCTACATTATCACCAGTCTGGAAAAAATACTGGAGAAAATTCAGAATCTTGATGCTTTAAGCTTTACATACTTCACAGTTTAGGATTGCAACATATTGTTCCCGTCAATAAAACCTGAACCCTGTTTTTGCAAGCTTAGGGATTTTCTTTTAAAAAATGTAGAAGACACTTATAAATATCTATCTTCTGTGTTGGATCTAATGCCCTTAATGGTATGTTCTTCCTTTTTTGAATATGAAGGAGTCACTTACCTGCAGAGCAGGAGTATAACCATGGGTAGCCTGATATTGAGAACCCTGTGTGAATTGGTGGTAAGAAAACACGAGAATGTCATATTGCCTAAATTTTCTTAAAATATATTACTGTATGCCAAATACATTGATGATATTCTCATTGTGTGGAAAGCCAAACCTAATCTTAATTCAGTGCTTAAGTATTTTAACGATAACCCCTTTTGGCCTATTGTTATGTGTTGAGCAAAAGAGTCATAATGTTATACATTTTTTTGGATATTATTGTCATATTGAAATACGGTCAACTTTCCTGTACAGTTTACCATAAGGAATCATATTCACCTTGATTTATACCATATGGTTTGGATGACCTTTATTGTTACAAAATTTCTATTTTTGTATCTGTTGTAAAGAGGGCCCGAACATCGTTCAGAGGTGAGTGAAAAAGAAAAAGAATTATCATGGATTACATTGCTGGCAGTACAACATGGAAAGAAACTTTCATTTTCATCCATGGCCTTAGCCACTTATGCTGGATGTGAGGACACATGCCAATATACAGGACACAAGATTGCTACACAGGGTGTCCGATAGGGCTCACCTTAAATACTTTTGAAATTGAAATCTATAGAGCATTTACAAATGGAATAGAAATTAATTTTACAGAAATGGACATACCATCCACAGCATGGTGTGCTTTCTTTTGTGGTCTTACGCCATATTTTTCGTTGTATATTTTTTATATATATGTATATATATTCCTCTTTCCCTTTATTTCTCCACCCTTTGTTCCCTACTCTCTTTCTTCTGGAAACTTCTCTCAGCGGGTGGCAACGAACTGGTTTTAAGACAAAGAAAAAGATATAGCCTGCAGGGGCTAGAAGAAGGATAGACTGGCCACTTTTGGGCCGAGACGACGAGCTGTGAGGACGTGTTTAGTGAGGTCTCCAGGAATTTCGCGCTGACGAGAGCACGAAGGAGGCAGCAGACCGAACGTTACGGAATCTAGAGAAGAACTCTAGAAATCTGATAAAAAAAGCTCTTCTGGAAGTCTATCGGAAGAATACAAAGTAGAAAATTCGAACACTACGGTCGTCGAATCTCGTATCGTCCAAGAAGGCCTGAGTTGTAGCCACCATCACGAGTTCACTAGCTAAGTTTGGGTACCCGTTCTTGTCTTGTTCTGTCCTATTTTCTACATCTTCTCTTTCCCTCTCTAGCATAAGTAGTTTTAAGTAATTAGTTATAAGTTTCTTTTTCGCGCCCCTTCTGTAACGCGTCGCGTACATCAATTCTTTTGTCGCAAGTTTTTCGACTACGATTCTGCCGAGTTTTAAGTGATTTTGTAAAAGGAGTGTCGGAATACAAACGTGTATCGAGAATCCTGTATAGTTTAACAAACGCGGGTGAAAATTAAAATAAAGTTGTTAAAATTTCCTTTATCTTCTCGTCGGACTTATTTTTTCACCACGTGCGTTCTACAATACTTTAAACTCACGTAAAGTTTTTCTCATATACAACTCACTATGCCATGTGGATATGAACTTACATAAATGAAAATTTAAATTAAATTACTTATTTGTGTAAGAATTTATCAATTATTCAAGAAATTATTTTAAACTTTAGATTTAATTTGTTCAAGAAATAATTTTCAATTGAACTTGTAATTTGTTTGTAAAAGTTTGTTCCATTTTAATGTGTCTATTTTGTTCTGCATTATACACATGAAGATGTCTATTATCAACAGATGAAAATGTTAGTAAAAATATATTATTTTCAAGTATGGTGGTATAGGTGTGTTGTATGTGTTTATCAAATGATGTTTTATATACAATACAGACGATGTCAGGCGATATTACGTATATTTAAATTAATTTATATATCTATTACTAGGACGTTGCATGACTGTCGTATCATGATAGAATTGAAGTGGAGCTGAAAGGAAAGAAGCGATCCCTGCATCTGAAGAGGCAATTCTTGTACAGTACCTGATGAACATGGACAGGTGAATGTTGCACTTACCACCACAAAAGAGGCTACCCACAAGGATAGCCTCTTTTGTGGCAACAGGAGAGACAATCCTTGCACTGGCCAGGTACGAAGAAACAAAGCAATTGATGGTGATTGCTTTATTCTTGTATTTTGTTCATTTTTTGACCTATTTTTTGTTAAGTGCACATAATACTGTTTTTATTTTTAAACCCTAGGACTAAATTCTGTTAGGTGTGCTCATCACATCAGAGAGCATGGACCTTGATATACAAAGTTATTACAGTAACAAAAATGTACTCCTATTTTTACTTTCCTGGCTCTGTTACAGATAACAGAGGGAAAGTATTTCACTCAGTCAAAAAAATGACCCCCTTCTGAGATTTTTTTACATTTTTGAACTTAGGGGACCTCGAAACATTGAGAAATGCAAAAACATTGAGTTTTTTTCTGTGTATGGATGTTAATGTGTGTGTGCGCGGCACAATTTTGTTTACCCTCTTTGCAGCTTAATAACTCCTGTGCTTTCAAAAATTTCTGAAATTTTGCAGGAAGTTTGTGTATTAGAATAATTCATGCTATTAAATTTTGGTGGTTTAAGATTGGCAGGATGGGGAGATAAAGGGTGGTTGTGTGTCATATCTCGAGTAGGGTCTAACTTAATGATGATTTTACCCGTTATTACGGATTTACAATTTTTTTTTTTATAAAACTCATCCCTACTCTCAAAATTAAGCTTTTTGCTATTTTATAAAAATTAATGTACACAGTTTTTTAATGAAATATCATAACACATAGTGCCACCCAGAAGTGCCACCAGAATGGTGGCACTATGTGTTATGATATTTCATTAAAATGTTGTTGGGAAGGTTAAGTGGTTCGTTGCTGGATTTTTTATATTTAAATGGACCCACATTACATTTCTGGATTCCTCGTCTCAATTAATAGAAAGTGGCAAAGTTTCATAAAATCGATCCATTAAATTTTGAGAACAAACTTGATCCTATAAGCCCATACAAGACATGCAAACAACTGTGGCACATCATACGACAAAGTCATGCTATATTGCTTTGTAGCATATGCTTGTGAAACAATCTTATATCTTGAAAACAAAGTCATAGACTCCCATTTTTTACTGCATATTTAAATTTCGCATCGCAATTAATGGAAAATGACAAAGTTGAATCAAAATCTATCAAATGGATTTTGAGAATGAACACAATTTTGTAAGCCTCATAGAAGAAGCTTCACTAATGCTCTACTTCAATTAAGTATACAAAATTCAATCATTTTCAGCATAAGTGATGATAACAAAATGAAAGAATTTTGTGTATTTTTTTTTTTTTTTTTTTTTTTTGAAATAAGTGAGATATACAACAAGTCATTACATGAAGTAAGTAATAAATATTTATCAGTGGAATTAGATTAACTACAGTGGCTAAGTTCAACTTTAATACTCATCACATATCATTCATAGTGTCTTCATGAATTTAAGATAAATAACACAATAAAAAAAAGGCATCAATTGATATAGAATTAATGTAAAACAAAAGGCAATAGCATGTTGACTTGAATTTGAAAAATTCTGTTTGAAATTACCTCCACAACATCTATACAACAAATAAATAATTTTATAATGTATTCCAAACATACTAGAGACAAAGAATAACAAAACTGAATCAATATAAATCATTTTGTAAATGGCAAGTATATGGAGTAAAAATCATCAATATTAAATAGATAGCAGTCTTTATAGTTGTTAGATTTTAATCTCAAATCTAATTTATTCAATATCTTTAATATCATTATAAAAAATTCAATAAATATTTTCAAAAATTTCATAATTAAATTCAGAAATAAATTTACCATCTTCTCCAGAAAATCCAATTACTTCAGTTGCTATGACATTTGCCTGTCCTATATTATTGTGTGCTTCAACTTTAATTCGATAAGGTTTAAATGTAGGCTGATCATAAACAATATGTCTATTTTGCTTCCAGTCTGTTATCTTCACAAATTTCCATTTACCTTCCAAATCATCATCATGTTTCCAATATACTTTATAAAAAAATTCTGGTGCATTGTGATCAATTGGTGGCATTAGCTGAAAGATTTTATATAAGTTAATGGAGAAGAAAAGTTAGGCGACGAATGAAAAAATTCATGGACATAAAACAATTAAATTTATTATAAAATAGTGAATATTAATGTCACTTTCATAATTTTCTTTTTTTCTTTATGATATTATTACCACAAACTGACATATTATTAAATTTTATTAACAGTTTTCATTAAAAATTCTTATTTATTCAATTTAATTTACTTAACTAGTTTATTTTATTCTTACATAATGAACTAAGCATGATGAAAAATCAGTAGGTTAACTACTGATCTTCCAGCATGCTTAATACGGTTAATGGTTTGCCATACCAATTGAGGTTACAGAGTAACAACTCAACAGTACTTTGTTTGAAGATGTCAACGTATTTCTGTATATGCATATTGTGTTATGCATGCTGTGTATGTTTTAATTTTCCTAAATATTTTCTTAACCTTTCATTAAGTTTGATGCTATGTTATTTTTAGTGTATTTTACCAACCTGACTAAATGTGTAATGTAATTTGCTTGTGTTTCTGGTCTTCTTTACTAGGATGGCTTATGATAGTGTGTCTGCTTGTGATTGAACTACAATGACTACACCAGAATACACTAATGTATGCATTTCTGAAAGTGTTGATTCTGGTTTAATATGTTTTGGTAATATGTATGTATTTAGATAGTGTAGAGTTTCTCCATCCATTTTGATATATGTATTTTGTGTCTTTGCAGTTTCTGTGTTGAGTCTAAACCTGTATATTAAGTGAGTATTCCTTGTAATAAATTTGTAAGTGTATTAAATAATTCTGTGTTTGTAGTCTCACTATTTGTAAATGTTGTGTTAGTATTCTCATTGGTGTCTGCTATGCTATGTATGTTTTTATGAGTGACTATTGTTGAGATAATTTTCCATCTGATTTTGTGTGTAATCTAGCATTTGTATGTCTTGGTGTATTTGTTTTGCAACTTGTTATTATTATTCGATAAACAAAATAGAAATGAGGTAAAACAATAAAAATTATTTAGGCATTCAGCAGACATTTGTATTTTCAACACTTATGCAGTTTAGAAGGTTCCATTCAGTAGCATAACTCAATTGTTGGGATTGAATGACTTAACATCTTGGGGCCAAGTAGTACAACACTCCCATTATGTAGGTGTAGTAATAATAATAAGTTATAAAAAATAACTTTTTACATTCATCATTAAACAGCAGCTAGAATTGATTTTTGGTCACCCAATCACCACAGTAGTTAAACCACTGATTCCATCTCAAATATTATTTTTTCCATTTCACTTATTTTATAATTATATTTGTAATGAATGGTTAACAGAATTAAAATAAAAGAAACAAAATAAAAATTAAATGTTTCAAATATCTTCTAAACTGCATACCAGCAGTGGTGATATTCGAAATATTTAACAAGGGGTTTGCTAGCAGAAAATTTTTCCCTGACAATCACCGACAAACGAAATGGAAGTTTTGGCTAGAAATAAATACAATACCTTTTCTTGCAACCATATATCTAACAATCAGTGGCGTATTTAGAATGTAACGAGCCATGGGAAAAGGCCAGGTAACAATAGTATTTTAGAGCTGTCGACCTTTTTTTTTCTTTTTTTTTTTTTAAGTCAGAGAAATTCTTTACCGCAACATGGCGCTTCTAGAAACGGCGCATGTCATCATCTCTCATGATACATTATACTTTTTCTTTCACTGTCCATAGCCTGACACGTGTTCCGCAGCCATCTTGTATTGTCTCGCGCGCGTGGCATTCTGGGATCTCTCTTATGACTGAATCTACTTTCAAGAACACTCTTCAATCGATAGTGATTAAACCTCGATTTGAAACGGTCGAGAGAAATCGCAACCTGACCTTGCTCACAATCTATATTGAAATGCTTGGTGCAAATGGGATATAAGGCCCTAGTTTAGTAGTATTACAGAGTATAATATGCATATTTTAATATATTTTTTTTAAAAAACAAACCCACTGAGAAATGTTCCGTGTGTTTAACAAGGTTCGGTAAACTGAAAATTTTAACAACGGGTTCGCCCGAACCTGTGCGAACCCGCCGAATATCACCACTGCATACCAGTAAGTATCATGTTTTCAATGATCATATCAAAGTGTGAGGACCCAAATGGGGTCTGAATGGAGGTATTCACAGGCTCTTAAAAATCTCATTTCACAACTCATTTCACAACTCAAAGGGACAAAATTAAAGATCTGGATTAAACAATGAATGTTTTTTTTTCGTAAATTATTTAAAATAATAGAAAAGACTAAAGTCAAGGAAAATGTGGCTGGAGAGGAGTCGTATTTAGTCGCGACATTGACCTCTCCTCCATCGGGTTTCAAATTGTCACCAGGTGGTGATGAGAGACCAATGGAGAGGTGACTTTGGATGAAAAACCTATAAAATCGCATGTTTTAAGGCCATTCAGAGTTCTTGGTTCTTAGTTCAGAGTGCTCCACTCCTGGATTTTTGCTGCTGTTCAACAACGAAAGTTTGGACGACGTTTCGGGATTTATCTTTGACATTAGCTCCCAGCAAGTTTCGCCCAGGTACTCCCTGTCAACAAAAATGTTCCTTCAAGTTGTGCTGTGCGCCCCAGGGCCGACGCTCTCCACATCACCTTTGCCACAAGAAGAGAAAAGATCGTCTAAACAATTGAACTTTTTGCAATGGACTGGTTTCCCCATCTGGATAGGCCTTACGCCGAATTTTAAGAGTAGTTGTAAGTGCAATTTTTATATTTAATAAACACACTAAAAATAAAAAATTTTTACTTGTTTTTTAACTAAAAATTTTTTATTTTTAGTGTGTTAATATTACCACCGATCCCATTGGTTTTAATAATCGAATTTAATAAACAGTTTATGATGGAAAACCTGCCTCAGTGAGTCTATCCACTCCCACATGACAGTGTTGACCACTCGATTGTCGTGACATCGTTTCACCCAGTTGGCTAACCTCACAAAAGATGTATGGTATACACTGGTGAGGATTATACATATCAGCAGGTCATCCACTTAAAATTATTATAATTTACAAAAATACAAATAATTAAAACTCATATACTGTTTACTCATTTATCTTACTAAATGAAGTAAATCTTAAAATATTACTTACAGTCCACGATATAACCAAATTGTTAGGTTCTGTACCATAACCTTCTACTCCATCTGGATTTTTATATGGCACATCCGTTGGTGTTTGACATACGTCAGAAGCTTCACTGGGCAAACTATTCCCAATTTTATTTCTTGCTAGTACACGAAATGTATAGTTAGACCAAGGTGACATTGTAATCTAAAACAATAATCATATAAAATAAACTTTAATATTTTTTAAATCACTAATCATTAATCATTAATATTCAAAATAGTAAACATCTTCATTTAAGAATAATTTTTTCATACAATTAATGAAATGTAATTAATCTAAATATAAGAATTTATCCAAAAAACTTCTGAAAGAAAAATAAAATAAACTGATAATTGTTTTCAATAGTTTTACCAATTTTTAATACAAAACATATATTTGTTTCAGTACCTGACTTGATTTTTAATTGTGAGGTCCCAGACATGATCTGACACCTCCCAAAACAAAGGATCTGAAGTGGAAAAGAAAAAATGAATCCCTGTTAATAATTTGCTTGCCATCAGAATTTCAAATGACTGACACCTTGCAAAGAAAAGTACACAATTCTTAACTTAAATAATAAATGTCCAGTGAAGATCTAGTTTGTGCTGTTTCCCAAACTCCGTTTTGCTGGGTTAAGTTCCAAATGTATCACAATCTGATAATTAATTCAGGTTAGATGAGAGCACACCTCCACACTCAATACAGAGAATATTTACAGTTTATTTACAAAACAAAATACGTAGAATGTACAAGTTTGATAACATAACGTATACAGGACAACAAAGTGTGGTGTCTCACGTATCAGCTTGGCCTTTGGGAACTATTAGACTCTGGGGAAGCCTCAGTCAGCTTGTGGAATTGGCTCAACTATACGGTCTGTCCAGTCTCTGCACTTACCCATCACTGAGATGTTTACCAGAGAAGAACACTCTCTCTATACTCAGTGGGCTGCTCAAGTGCCTGAGACTACCATATACCAGTCTCTTGCCCTTCTCTCCATTTCTCTCACCTGTCTTACCATTTAAAGAGTTTTTGGATGACAACTTCCGACCAATTAGGATTCTTCCTTTCATCAAAAGCTTTCCACAACGTCGGCTGCTCTCCCAATGAAACAGCTCACCAAAACATCCATCACTTGTTTACATTTTTTCCTAGTAAGCTTGTGACGGTACGTCATAATTTTGTATATACGCGATAGTTATAAGCCTTATATTAATCCTTCAATTCTTTGTTCTGTCTCTCCTTGTTTCTCGATCTTTCTATTTTCACTTTCCTTGCGGGTGGGGCAGTCCTTTCCCCGGAAGTAAGGGGGAGGACAAAAGAAGAAAAAGACCCGGAGGCAAAAGAACGGGAGTAACGGTCATTCTTGGTGTGGAGCTGGGACGGAGCAGACGTGGAGAAAGAATAGGATCGGCTCGTTCAGCGAAATAGAGATCTCGAGGACACATCGTTATTCTGGGTACCCCCTATCCCTTCTTATATATAATTCCATATATTTATCTAACTCTTCTTTCCCCTTTCTATAGCAAGTAAGTTAGTTTTAATCCTAGTTTGTAATAGTCCGGTGAATATCCTATTTGTAACTCGTTATAAATTTGTCGCGCTTATTGTGTGTGAACCACGTGTTTCCCTTTGTTATTTTTGTCTACTCCTTCGCCTACACGTGTGAGGTTTCGAGTCGGAGTTGTAAAAGAATCCTGCGTATCATCACGCGAGGTGAAAGAGTGTTTTATTGATTGTTGTTTTTTTTTTCATTAAACTTAAAGTTTTGTTTTATTGTAAATTTGTCCTTTCGTTGGCCATACACTCGCGTGACTTAACAATGGCGTCCGCGACAGGATTCTTGCTCTGACCTCTCTGCGTGTAAACGGCATTTTTTGTAAAACCGTATTGTATATTTTTATGTATTGACATCCTTCCCTTTTTGTGTGACGCACGTGGTGATTCTTTAATATGGCTACTAGTGCTCCGGTAGATAGTTCTGTACAAAACGACGGACACAACAGTAACCCATCGTTCGTCGTGACGGGCTTCCTCGGGATGATCCCGATGTTCTCGAATTCCCCCAGTGATTCCGTAAATATAACCCAATTCTTCCAAACTATTGAGAACATAGCTAACCTGGCTGGGTGGAATAACGTTGTGAAGATCGCCGTCTTGCAAGCAAGACTAAAAGGTGAACCTTTGGGAACGTTCTTTTGCTTACTGGAACAGTACCCACATTCCTATGACGAAATCAAACGAGACTTGATAAAATGTTTCGATAAGAGAAAGGCAGGAGGGAAGAATATAATTGATCAGTTACTAAATCTAAGGCAAGGGAATAACGAACCCGTTACCGATTTCATTATACGCACCAGAACACTTCTAGCTCGTGCGATTAAAGATCATCACGAGATAATTGCTTTACGTGACGAAATTATAATGGAGAGGTTTATAAAGGGGTTGTGCTCTCGTATAAGGGCCAACGTGATGAGGAGATCTCCCAAGTCTCTTGATGAGGCCTTCGAAATGGCGGAATTAGAAGAGAGGATTGAAATCGATTGTAACGGTACTAATGAGCGTAAAGGGGTTTATGCTGCGATGGGCGAAGACAATGAGTATGTATGTGATAAGAACGAATCCATTAATACTCATCAAATAGACCGCGAAAATAAATTAGATAGAATTGAAAAGCAGATTGAGGCTTTGACGGATGCCGTTAGTAAGCTCGTTAGCGTTCGTGATAAAAAGGATAGGGTCAACGATAAGAAATGTTTCAATTGTGGTATGAGAGGTCATTTCGCTCGCAGTTGCCCAGCACGCGGTAATCATAATTTAAACTTATAGAGGAGCACCATGATAGCCAGTATCGTGCTCCACGTATACAATTAAATCTGGCAAAACACGTTACTCGTTCTGTTAATGGTCTTCCCATTATTAAGGGTAAAATAAATAATCATGGTCTCACCCTGCTCGTCGATACGGGCGCGGAAAAGTCTCTCCTGAGTACTAAATTTGTTAAGCAGATATCCCGTACGTATGTCAATCGCGCTACTATCGATTCTCATAGGATAGGCATAAGGGGCATCAATGGTATTGTTACCGAGTGTGAGAAAATATTACGCTGTGTCATAATGCACGGCACCAGTTGTCATGAGACTACTATCGCTTGCATGGCTCTCCCGGGTCATGCCGAGTATGATGCTATAATTGGCATGGATGTGATAAGTAACATCCCTGCGATTATCGACAGTGTGAGAGAAATGGTGAGTGAGTGCTGTCGTAAGAGCTTCAATACTCCTATTTCCCCCGTTAATTGCGTTAATAATACGCCTATGGTATCCCAAGATTTTAGTCACTTAAATTCTCAGACAAAGGAAAGACTTTATAGTATATTAAATAAACACCCAGGTTGTTTTGCCACTTCTATATCCGAATTGAAGGGTACGACGAAGTTCTCTCATAAGCCCATTATCGAAACCAGCGAACCGGTCCATGCCAAGCAATACCGCATACCGGAGTGCTATCTGAAAGATCTCAAAAACCTACTAACATCTTATTTAAAGGCCGGCATCATAGAGGAGAGCTCCTCTGCCTGGAATTCCCCCATCTATATCATAAAAAAGGACTCGGGTGAGCTTCGTATGACCCTTGATCTAAGGCGTATTAACGAGTTTACACTCTCCCAAGACTTTCCCATAGCGAGGGTCGATGAAATACTGAGCAGGCTCCACGGAAGTCAGTACTTTTCTGTTTTAGATCTTAAATCAGGATACTTTCAAATCCCCCTAGACCCCTCTATTAGGCACATATTTGCTTTCTCCACGCCCTGGGGTAAATATCAAATGTGTAGGTTACCCCAGGGAGCTAAAAATAGTGGAAGATATTTCCAGTATGTAATGTCTAACCTGTTGGGTCAATTCCTGGGTATCAACTGTTACGTATTCCAGGACGATGTTGTGTTATTTTCCCGTACGATAGACGACCATATGGACCTTCTTGATAAGGTCTTGAGTATCCTTGATTGCGCTAATTTAAAATTACATCCTGAAAAAAGTAAATTGATTATGAGCGAGGTACGGTACTTAGGGCACGTGATTGATAAAAACGGGATCCTCCCCGACCCCAAGAATATATCTGCCATCACAGATTTGAGCCACCCAGTGAATGTTAAACAAGTACGCGCGTTCCTTGGGATGGTCGGTTTTTTTCGCAGATTCATCCCAAAATTCGCTGAGTTAGCTCTCCCATTAATCGATCTAACGAAAAAGGGAAAAAGGTTCATATGGAGTGAACAATGTCAAGCCTCATTCGACAAATTTAAGACTATCCTCACGAAACCTCCCCTACTTGCTCATCCTGATTTCAACAGCCCTTTCAGTTTATACACTGACGCTTCTGATAAAAGTGCTGGGGCTGTGCTAGGCCAGTTACGGGACGGGGGCTTCGTCCCAGTAGGTTATTTTAGCAAAAAATTTCGTGGGGCAGAGGTAAACTATGCGACCGTGGAGAAAGAGTGTTTATCTATCATAATGGCGTTACGCCATTTCAAACCCCTCGTGCTAGGACATACTATAAATATTTATTCTGACCACAAACCCCTAATTTATGTAAACAACATGCATAATCATAATAAACGTCTCATGCGTTGGTCAATGGAGTTATCGGACTATGATATAAAAATCTATCATGTAAAAGGAAAACATAACCCGGTAGCGGATTTACTTTCACGCCCCATTGACGATGAAAATTCTAATATAACTATGAGTTATGATATGAATGTCGTGAGTAATGGGTTCTGGAGACGCATTATTGACTCGCAGGAGAGTGATGAGTTTCTTAACAAGTTGAAGGTACATAAGATAAATCATATTAATGATAACCTAATTCCGAACACCGATATTCAACCTGAGTACCAATTAGAGGGGAGCATTCTCATCAACGTTAAGCCTGGGCGTTATGGTTTGCGCCATTGGAGACGTCCCTGTGTAGGGAAGAATATGATCAACGAAGTTATAGAGGCGTTTCATGCGTCCCCTTTGGCCGGTCATCTCGGTATCGAGAAGACTTGCAACCTTATTGATCGCAATTACCACATAAGGGGCCTATCTACCCACGTTAGAAAATACATTAAGTCTTGCACCATCTGTCAACAGCATAATGTTCACCGTAACCGTGCCCCCTTTCAGGAAACGGAAACGGCGAACTTCCCTTTTCAAAAGGTGGCTGTCGATATAATCGGCCCTCTCAATATTACATCAAGAGGTTACCGTTATCTTATGTCGATAATTGATTTATATACTAGATATGCTGAGGTATGCCCCATACAAAATCAATCGTCCCAGACCGTTACTGAGGTCTTATTCGAACATGTTATTTGTCGTTATGGTTGCCCGGAGATCATTATTTCTGATAGGGGGGGCAACTTTACGTCACAGGTATTCCGCGAGGCATGTGAGTCTCTTTCCATCAAACATAATGTTACCACCGCGTATCGCCCTTGCGCGAATTCCGTTTGTGAACGCCTTAATAAATCTATCGTGAAAATTATATCCCGCATATCGTGCGGAAATAACAAGGACTGGGACATATTCGTACCTCCTGCTGTGTTCGCATACAACAATGCCTCGCACTCCTCAACGGGTGAAGCACCCGCCTTTCTTTTATATGGATACGATCCCCGCCTCCCCTGGGCTTTCCCTAACGATATTGAACATGATTTTGTCAATGACGAATCACTCAGTGAGTGGAAGAGAAGACTTAAGTATATTCGTGAAATAGCTTACGAGGTCGGTAGAGATAAGAATAGGGAGGGTCGAAATCGGATAAATCAGGGGAGGAATGTCACTGATTGGAAGATAGGTCAGCGGGTCTGGCTCTTGCGAAAGGAAAAAGGGAAGCGTTTCGGAAAATTCTCCCCCAAGTACCTAGGTCCGTTTCGCATAGCCCGGATCTTGGGTCCTGTGACAGTAGAGATCGAGAACAATTCTAGTAGTAACCGCATGACTGTTCATGTCGACCGCTTAAAGCTGTGTCAAGTACCTATAAACATTAGGAGGATACATAGGAAGCGGAGGCAAAGAATTTCTAAAGTTGAGGAACCCGAACGTAACGATGAAGAGGAAGATGATCTGCCGATTCAAATCCGAATCCCGCATGTACCAACGAGAGACATGCATGATCAACAGGAGGAAAACGAATGTCTTGGAGGTTCTCCCGATGAAAATGCGGTAGTCGACGCTTCACCAAGGCCCCGTCACAACTATTATCTGCGCGGTAATAAAGTGAATTATCGTAGGTTGCACTACGGCAATTAATCTTTGTCGGGGGACGTATGTGACGGTACGTCATAATTTTGTATATACGCGATAGTTATAAGCCTTATATTAATCCTTCAATTCTTTGTTCTGTCTCCCTTGTTTTCTCGATCTTTCTATTTTCACTTTCCTTGCGGGTGGGGCAGTCCTTTCCCCGGAAGTAAGGGGGAGGACAAAAGAAGAAAAAGACCCGGAGGCAAAAGAACGGGAGTAACGGTCATTCTTGGTGTGGAGCTGGGACGGAGCAGACGTGGAGAAAGAATAGGATCGGCTCGTTCAGCGAAATAGAGATCTCGAGGACACATCGTTATTCTGGGTACCCCCTATCCCTTCTTATATATAATTCCATATATTTATCTAACTCTTCTTTCCCCTTTCTATAGCAAGTAAGTTAGTTTTAATCCTAGTTTGTAATAGTCCGGTGAATATCCTATTTGTAACTCGTTATAAATTTGTCGCGCTTATTGTGTGTGAACCACGTGTTTCCCTTTGTTATTTTTGTCTACTCCTTCGCCTACACGTGTGAGGTTTCGAGTCGGAGTTGTAAAAGAATCCTGCGTATCATCACGCGAGGTGAAAGAGTGTTTTATTGATTGTTGTTTTTTTTTTCATTAAACTTAAAGTTTTGTTTTATTGTAAATTTGTCCTTTCGTTGGCCATACACTCGCGTGACATAACAAGCTAACATATGGCAAACACATTACCCGCCCACACGCGAGTCCAATAAACAAAGACAGTACTCCCTTTGTTTCCCTGACTGTTTACAAATACAAACCCAGGTGGGACCAATTTATAAGGTCGTGTTGCTTTTGTCCCTACTCTGTTAAAAGCAATCCTTTACATGTCCCAAGATTAGTAAATATCTCCAGTGAGAATCAGAAATTGGAATAAAATTAAATGATGACATCAACCTTTTCTACAGCCTGAGTTGGGCTTGAATTACTCCTGAAAATAGGTGACTGTCCAATTGGGAAGTGAGGAGAAGAGACCAAGACCAAAGGAAAAATCATATAAAAACTTGCATTCAAGGACCAGAAGCTACCTTGATCCATTTCTGTCTGACCCATTGTTTGTCTTTGATTAATCCCATGCTGCTTTACTCCTTGCTGCCACCAGCTTCTCTTCCATATGCTGAATGTGTGTGCTTGTGCCCCTCTTCAATGAGAATAACTGCCCTCCTGCATGTTCAAAACCTCTCATTTCTTTCTGACAAACTCTGTGTGGATACTAAACTGATCAAACTCAGAGAATTGAACTTTATGGACTTTTGCTTCCAAAGGACCAAGGATCATGTAAGAGTCTCTCCTTCTCAATAAATGGTTTTATCAAACAACAAGCCCATCTTCATGCCAAACACTCACATACCTATGATCCCATTTTGTTCATGTTGTTCTGGCCTAAATTTCTCTCTGGTGTAAGTTTTGCTTTTTGTGAATGTTTCAATGTCAGGCCTTAATGAGAATCATACAGACCTCACATAATAAAATACAGGTATCCCTCATATAACACAGCACTTCTACAACATAGTTTTGCCCTAACATGGTTGGAAAACTGGGCATATCCCCCATACAATATAGTTTCCAGTTTCATTCTAACGCAGTTCGAGAATTTGGGAAATCGTCCATATAAAATTTCAAAATCTTTAAGTGCAAACTTTGTTATACGATATATTTTTTATTCAAGTAATCATATGTGTCGAATCAAATTTACCCATAGATTTTACATATTAAAATTTTCTATTTGTTTTGTGCCCTTTGTCAGGTTTACTTTAATGAAAACTGATAGTATTTTTCTTCCTTGTCCTAGCTTTCCTATCAACAAAGTATTGTTGATGTTGCTTTCAGACATTAGCATTTAAGATTATCACAGTGTTTTGGTTTTATAGATTAATCTTCATATTTAGTAAAGTTTATTTTAACATCTTTAAGTAAGTATTATTAAACTTTTTTTTAACCATAGATAAGTAATCATTCATAAAAATGATGAATGAAATATGGCAGTATCTTGGTACTGAAACCAAGATATGCCATATTGTTCCCAACTCCAACAATTCAGTATTTGAACACAAATTCTAAAGAAAAATTGCTCGGTACTTGACTAAAAAAATCCAACCCACTAGAACAAATTTTTAATTAATAACATTTTTATTTTGTCTTCCATAAAATCTTTTATGGTAAAAATAAAAAAAAAGAAGGTTTTGCTGATATTTCGGACCAAGATCAACAAAAAAGCTGAGAAGATGGCAATACTTTGTAAAAATACTCCCTCGTTTAACTAAAATTAATATTAATGTGTAATACAGTATGTTTAATTGTGATTGTTAGTTATTATTAATTGCTTTAATAAACATATTTCTCTTAGTAATGAAAAAGAATAGTATACTTTTGCTAACTTTTGGAACATAACACTAAGTTTTGCATTACTCCTTTGTTTTGTTTAGCACAGATTCACATAACGCAGCACTTTTTCGGAACGTAACTACCATGTTATATGAGGTATACCTGTATACATTAAACAATTATTTCTATACATATTAAAATAATAATCTACAGATGCGAAAGAAGAATTAAAGTTGCTTGCTTAATTATATTTTTAAACTGTACGTCGGACATAAAGATTTATATTTTTGAATTTTTGTTAGGATTCTTATTTGGAGAATGAATTGAAATTAATATGGTTTTTGTATAATTAAGTTTAACTAAATTAACTTTTTTATTTTATTACTTTTTTATGAATACGTTTTCAGACACTAACAGATTAGTTCATAATGATGATGCAGAAAAATTCAATTGAGAATCAGACTGAATGAGTGCACATTTCTGAGAGAAGAGATATCTGAAAGAGATGAGGAAGCAAAGAAATTGAGAAAGTCAGGATAAAAGCTAAGAAGTAGAAGGAATAAATTTATAACTTTTGATCAAATCAAGGAAATTCAAAATATCAACACACTTTAATTTTCCTGCAACAAAAATAATTTTAATAGCAAACATTTTTGGACATTTCTCAAGAAATCTCAAATAACACACTTTAGAATGAAAAGGATTGAATTTGTAGACTGTACATTCTAACTAAAAGAACTCCATCACTATTATTATTATTATTATTTAGTAATTTATGTATATATGCATATGTCCTGTTCATGCCGGGTTTTAAAGTTATTGTCGCATGAATTAGTTTGCTCCATTGTCATGTGTCACCTTTGACAAGTATTTGTACATGAATGTGTGATTGGACACCTGTGTACAACGTGGTCATGGACTAGCCCTGATGGCGGGGAATATAAAAGAGGAGGTTACATGTGAAGAACCACCTTTTTGCCTGCTTACCACCAGGAGGAAACATTTGTGGGACTTCCTATCTATAGGAGAGAAGAGGTGAAGGTCACCGTACTTTTGTTAAGCAAGGAACAGAGGGTCAAGGAACAAATAAAAGGAACCATTTACATCTGAGTGAAGGATCTGATTTCTGTCTGAATTCTCTTACTAAGGAGGAGTCGAAATTGAAGGGAATGTCTGGTAACTCTTAGTTCATTCCAAATAGCAAGAATAAATTTCCTTGTCACGTTATACTAAAACATGTTGTTGGAGAAGGTAACCACGTGAGTATAAAGTGTTGTATACCCGTGGATCGACAGTACATGATCACTTTGTAAATTATAAGATTTGTATGTATATATATATATATTCATAGTTATAGTTAGGTTAAGTCATCGTCAGATATCTTTGTAAAGCTTTATCATTACACTCTTATGTTGTAAGACTAATGTGGTAATACACCAATATATTTTGTATATTTTTTAGATATATATATATATATGTGTGTGTTTTTCTATCCTTCCTTCTTTCTTTGTTCTGTGTTCCTTTGTCTATACTTTCTGGAACTTTCCTCCAAGTGTGGGTGGTCGGTGACCTAATTAGGGACAAAGATTAAGAAAAAGCCCAGAGGGCAAGTGAGAGAGGAGTGAGCCACTTTTGGTTTTGGACCTAGAAGAAGGAGGACAGTCAGAGAGAAGTCTCCAAGTCGGTGTTGCTTCGACTGAGAGTTACGAAGAGCACGTACGAAAGAAATAGCGTAAATAAGGACATTGGTAGGCCAAAGATAAAAGACATTTGTTTTGTATCGAGTCTCGCATACGATCTGTCCCCAAAAGGAGAGGAAAATTCCCAAGACGAAGTCATCCAGCAGCCGCCACCTCGATTTCCAACTCGGGTACCCATTCCTTCCTAAAAATATATTTCTGTTTCTCCATTCTAATCTATCTTTTCCCTTCCTTTTCCCTTTTAGATATAAGTAGGTTTAAGTTAGAAATTAAGTGTCTCTTTGTATCGCGAAAGTCTTGCTCGACTGTGAATCGAAATAAGTGTTGTTTTGTTCTTTTGTTAGAAGTAAGGAACCGGGAGGTCGGAATCAACAAGAACCTTTCCTGTATATGTTCACAGAAATAATAATAAAGCACGTCTTATTTGTTTTATATACCTGTCTCTTTGTGAAGAAGATCGACTCTCACCACATGCTTATTACCACACTAATTTGATATAATTGTATCTTGTGCAGCTATTGTATATTGATGATTCTTGTCATTATAAAGGATAATTCTTTTTGTATCGACAACGTCTCCAAAGTGAATTGTGAGGTCCTTAACAATCTTGCCCCAACACAAAATCAGGAACTACTTGGTCGATCCCAGACACTACAAACTTAAACATTATAAATATAAATAGACTATTAAATAGAACATTACAAAAGTTTCAGATTGACAGTTGTAGAACAAAAATAAAAATAAAATAAAATACTCAAATTGATATAAATATATATTTATTCAAAGATTAAACAAATATAAACTTAGTATCAGCCTTGTGGAGAGACATCATGGGCCCCTCAGCCCCTCCCTTAACCACATTTCTCCACTTGCACCATCCTAACAACCCAACTGGATCCAACCTGCCAAGCTTTTTAGTTGAGGAGATTTGTCCATATTCCCTCTTCCATACACCACAGTGGTATGTTCTTGCAAAGAAACAAAGTCATTTACCTAAAAAAATGAGCTGTCAGGCCCTTTATAAGGGTCCAGACCCTGTTGCTACAGTGTGGCTGTCCGCCATATTTTTTTTATTGTAATTATTGTATATAGAATTAGAACTCCTTTCTTTCTTTCCTATCACCCCTCTTCCTTCTGCCTTTAACCCTTTCCTGTCACCCGACAGGAGTGGGAATTTTTGTGGGTCCTGATTGGTGGTTTTAACAAAAGAGACAGGAGGGGTCCTGCCTGAATCAACAGTAAGTCACAAGGGTCAGAATAACAGACACTTTTTGGGTTCACCACCAAGAAGGAAGGTCAGGCAAGAGTGACCTGGTTGCAAAGATAATAGAGGGCTGTCCTTTATCCAAGCAAAGGACTTAGCCCTGAGTTAGAAGTGGAAAGAAGAGGGAGGAGATAGGGGATTAGACTGAAGAGGAAATAAAGAAAGATAGGAAAGTTGGAAAAAAAAAGCAACCTCGAGGCTCCCATGGGACCCATGGGCGCCTGCGTCTTCGTAACCAAAAATATCAAGGATACAGTAGTATTATTGTCTTTCAAAGTAACAAAAAGTACAATTGTAGAGTTATTGTGGATAATATGACTGTATGAGAGTTTCTGTGTCTCGAATGTATTGTTCGAGTGCTCTAAACAAGGTTTTATTGTTCACAATTTCTGTTTCCTTTGGAGGCCAGTTGAATCCTGCATATAGCCACTTCATTTGGAATTGTTCTCGTTCTTTCTTGTATTTTTTGCATTCGTATAAGTAGTGGTACACGTTGTCTTCTTTATCATCGTCTGTTTTGCAGTACATATTGTCAATTTTCCGAAATCGGAAGAGATAAGAACCAAAGTTTCCGTGTTGTGTGAGGCACTGAGTTATGCCGAAGGATGGGTTGAAATGCTTGTTTTTAATTCTGTCCGTGAGGCAAGAGTGACCGGGAGACAAGGTATGAGGCTTCAGACGAAAGAGAGAATGGGCCAATACAGACCACATAGGAACAAAGACTTGAAAATAAGTGAGCCAGCCATTTCGTAAAAGTCCAAGGATCTGCCCTGGCACTTTTTTATGAGCGACTGTTTTTAATTTTCCTAGATGCTGACGGATTGGACATTCACCATCTGCGAGACGCTCATTGTTGACATTATTTTAGTATCAGGACCCACCAATCTAAACTACCAGTAGACTATCTTCATCTTCCATCCCTCGTTTCTCTTTTTAGTTTTTAAGTAGTAATATTATTAGTTTTAAGTTTAATTGTAATCATTTCGTCGGAAGTCTGAACGAGAGGAGACATGATAAATAGACCTATGTAACATCGACTCCATGACGAGCATTCTGTTCACTGTTAATTGTTCAGTTAATAAAGTGACTTGTTTGTTATTTCTTCATTTATTATTACGTGTTTACTTCGTAATTTTCACAACAGCATCTTCCTCCCTCCCATCAAAACTGCTTAGTAGCACTACTGAATGTGGCCCTCCCTGATAGTATCCCATCTAAATCAATTCATATAATGATTTCCACATGTTAGAAATATTTTCTGCCTCTTGAAAACTGATGCATTTGATCTGTGTAGTTGACTTGTGTGTCTCTACCATTTCAAAATTTCTTAAATCTTTTATGTAGCATACTGGATCTTAGCCTGCTGCCACTGTACCTTCACTTCAGGAATTGATGCAAAAACCTCCAAAATTGTTGCATCTGCCTCTCCTTTCTTTTTATGGAAAAAGCATGCATGTTTAAGTTCCTGAATGTTGTTCCAATATATTCCTTGTAGATTCCAAATTTCCCTATCCTCCATTACATTCAAGCAATATCCAGAAACTTAGACACTAACTTAAAGAGCAAGCTCACTCTGTAAAAAAAGGAGCACATCCAACAGCTTACATTAACTGCTATTTGTTCTCTGCATACTGGACTAGTGTTGCCACCTTTTCAAAATTGCTGACCCAGACGGCAGGTCAGGTTTGTTCAAACAAGTCCCTGATGCATGTGCAATGTTATTTTATCATGTGAAGAATAACGTGCATGGCAGTTCTAAACCCAGTTAAGGACTTGTGTAGGAGCAAGTTAAATTAAGAAATTAAATAACTCAGCAGCTTTAAAGAGCTGAGAATGAGAAGCAAAAAGAAATAATAATAATAAAAATAAATAAAATAAAAAAAGGTCAACAACAGCTTGTGACATACGTTGATGTAAGATGGCGAATTAAGTTTCAGTAAGAATGTGAGGTCTTTCGCTGTTAAATAAAGTAAATTCATAAAAATATTTGCTAGTACTTTGTTTCATCATAATTTCACAATTTCTATGAAATCCTGGACAAAATTAATTGTTAACTCAGACAATGAATTAAAAACCAGACTGTCCTGGTGAAAACCAGACAGGTGGCAACACTATACTGGACATATAACAATTGCTATAACCCACAAAACAAAGAATTTATGTTTTATTTAAACTTTCTTAATTTCTTAAAATTCTGCATATACAGATAAGTTTTGGTCAAAATATAATAATACAGTTATGAATTAATAATATAAATTGTTATGAGGGCAATATATGCCAATAAATAAAGTGTAAAGGATAAACACTGGAGCAAAATTAAAATAAACAACTGAAGTGCTTTTGACCAGTGTGCTTCTTCTCTCAATAAATCACAAACGTTTTCAAACCTCGTCGGGTTCTTCCTCAGGCGTAATAGAATTCTGTGTTAGGAGAAGAAGCACACCGGTCAAAGGCACTTCAGTTGTTTATTTTAATATGCCAATAAATGTTTATTTTCAAAGTATTGTTATAAATTTCATGGAAATATTTTGCTAGATATCTTTAAATTTTAAAATAAAGCATTAAAAAAATAAATGAACATAGAAAATATATTACATTTCTTGGTTTCATATATTCTAATCAAATCTTACACCACTTCTATTTATAGAATTATACTGTAAATGTTATATTTATTTATAAGTATAAATCAAAATAATGTTTTGTATATTTTTTTCATTTACTTACTTTCAGATTTAGGTCAAAAGCAGGAAAATCAGTAAGATAATCTATCCAATAGTCTGGAGTAAAGCTTGTATTGTATTGAATGGTATAACCTAAAATGGCAGCTCTCCTGTCTCCTACCGGTTCCCATTGTAAATAAGCTATTAATCCATTACACTTTATGTTAATTATCTTTGGTTTATTAGGAACATCTAGAAATAAATCGAAGCAATACAGATTAAAAATGTAAAATAGTTAATGATGTAAATTAAAGATGCATACAATCAGTGAAAATAAAGTGATAATCTAGTTGTATATTAACTCAACAACAGAAATCATTAATTGTTCTTTATAATGTTTAGAATATTGTTTATTTGTTTTGTTGAAAGAACAAGTTTTGTTTAGAATATATTAATCAGTTTGAAGTGTCAAAAATTCTAGCAATATTTTCAAATAAATTATGTAATGATTAAAATATTTCTGAAGTTTAAAAATATTTTTATTACAACAAATTGACAATTCTTTCTGTAGTTTATACAAATTATATAAAAATATAATGTCAAAAAATATTTGAATTAAAGTATTAATTTTTTATTTTAAATTTACAAATATTTAAGACTGTAACAGGTAAATTTAACATTTAGTAAATAAACAAAACTTGACTATATTTGAAGAAATAAATAATATAAATAAATAAATAAAAAATTCAATCTGCTTGTTAAGGAAGCAAAAAGTAAGGATTTATTAGAAAAGTTTTTGGCCAGTAGCATCTAATTATACCCAATTTAGCCAAATCTGGTCTATACTGAGGTTCACTGAAACACACAGTGAATGCAAGATAAAAATAATATGACCATATATAAAAAATGGAATTTATTAGATAAAATTGGATTAATAATAGCAAATTATGCACTAATAAATACAGATTCAATTTACCGAAATAATTATATGAAAAATCTGTTTTGATAGTGATGACTTTTTTATTATTTTTGTTTTTGACAATTCTTGCCAGTATAAAGTGTAATTCATTATACCATTTAACTTGGCAACAAAGGGATCATTACCTTTGCTCTGAGGCTATCTTCAGTCAGACTAGGCAAGATCATTCTAGCCTTGGACTCAAAAGTATTAAAAAAATATATATAAAAGGCAGTGGCGTAGCGAACATAACTGGCACCCGGAGCACAACACTTTATTGGCACCCCTCCCTCCTCCAGAAACACATATAGTTTGTCTTGGAGACCATTTGGGCACCCCTCTGTGAGTGGCGCCCAGTGCATGATAGACCCCCTTGCTATGCCACTGATAAAAGGAACAGTTCCAAAAGGAGGCCATTTCCCCCCCTCTTTCTCTATACATCTCTACAGAAATTAACAGAAAGAAGCAAAATAAAACTTTGGTAATAGTACTTATATATATATATATATAATATATAATATAAACTCTTGCATGTTTGAGAATTAATATGTTTACCTTGAACTGTTAGACTTGCTGTAGCTTCATCTTGATCTAATTCTGTTTGAGCTAAACATTTGTATTGACCAGAATCTAATTCAATTGTTTTTGCTATTGTTAATGAATTATCAACTGTCTGAATCATTCTGGAATCTAAATCAAAATCAATTGGTTGGCCATTAAAAAACCATATTATCTTCATTTCCAATGAAGAATCAGCCTCTGCATTGCACCTAAATGTTGCAGATTTTCCTGCTGCTACTTCAAAATTTTCTGGAAATTGAATAATTCTTGTTTTACCTATAAAAACATAGGAATACATATATCAATATCTATACAAAAGTAAATTATTTTTTAATTATAGCAAAAGTATAAGTATCAATATGATGTTAAAGTATATACCAGAATGCAGAAAATTTTGGTAGTTACTCAGTGAAAAACTAAACAGAATTAGAGAATTTAAATACACTAGAGTCTCTGTAATCAAACATATTTCAGACCAGGGGTTGTCAGATTACAGCAGATTGTCAGATTACTGGAATTTCTATATGTATGTACTGCACAGTAAAAAAAAAAAAAAAATGCACTTGGTTTACAAGTTAGTTTACCATATTAATCATGATTGTGACTGTTTTGCCAATGCCTGTAAAACAAACAACTAGCAACTGATCATATACATATACCTCAATCTCTCTCTGTCTCATACATTGACAAGTGGTAACATGAAAATATCATGTGCATTGCCCTACAGAACGTCAGGTTACTAGACATGTCAGAATGGTGAGTGACAGAGTGCAGAGACTCTACTGTACTTAGGTTTCTATATAATGGAATAGACAACTAAATAAATAAATTATTAGATGCAGGTAGGTTGGAGAAATTAGAAAGAAATGTCTAATGTATTAGGGGATAGAAGGATAAATTCAAGGATGAAAGGAAAACGTTGTATAAGGTACTTGTCAAGTCAACAATGATTTATGAAACTGAAACATGATACATAAAAGTGTCCCAGGAAAAGGAGAATGGATTTGACTGAATTAGAAATGCTGCAATGAATGACTGGTGTGACTAAAATACATAAAATCAACTGAAATGTGGAATTGTCTAAGTAAATACAAGAAAAGAGGTTATAGTGGTACAATCATATAATACAGAGAGATTTAAATACTCACATTCAAACTGTAAAGGTCAGTTAGCCTGACAATGACTGGTCAACACAGATGCAAATGTTTACTTTCGTGTTATTTTATATTTCCTTTTTGAATATTGATTATATGTATAGTGCTTATAAAGAGAGATGGCAATTATGACACTGAACATTGAACTATTTTTCAAAACAATGTTAAATTCAACTAACTGTTTTCCACTTTACTATAAATGGCTAAAAGCTCATAAAACATGAGAAATGCTATTGCACTGACTACTTCCAATGTACAGTACTGTACAATCAGTATTGTGTATTCATTAAGTGTATTGTGTGTTCAACAAGCAGCTCAGTTAAGATATTCTCACGAAAGGTCACATGTAGGCCATTGGTTCCTATGACTTTTTTACTCCTATGAACATGGTCTAGAGCTCTGATAATTTTTTCCATTTTTAAATTTTTCTAATTTATAGAATTAGAAAATTTTAAATTAGACTTAATGTTTATTAAATAAAAAAATTATACACAAATAAATATTAAAAAATAATCAAGTTTGGTTTTATCTGATTCCCTGTTTCAATGTACAATTAAGATCAGAAATGACTAATTTTATTTATACATTAATAGATTAAGGCTGTATAGTAAGATGCATGAAATTTTAGACAGTGAAAAGATATGGATATGTTCCATTTGTTTTGTAGAGGATAGTTCTATAATTTAAAGTTACTGAAAGTTGTAAAATAGTTATAGTGAACAATGATATCAAAATCTATAGTATATTTCCATGTTATTACTAAAACACTTTAATGGATATTATAGCAGTGCTTAATCTTACTTTTGCATAACCTACAAAACAAATGGAACATACTCCTTTCATTTTATAAAATTTAATGCATCTAACTGTACCATAATTATATACTAAGTATTAATGTTTCAAAAAATTTCTACTAGAAAAATCTGTACAATTAAACTTCTTTATCATTCTGTTAATGTAATTTTTAAAATGTCTTGACTAAATAAACTAAGGATAAAGCACTAACTACACTTAAATTCAGTTTTTGATTAACTCTGGTATCATCAAGTATTATACTCAGTTAGTTTACCTTTTACTACTAATTCTCCATGTCGTTTCATTTCACCAAATTTATTTCTTGCTGTACATGTATAATTTCCTTGATCTGAAACTAATACATTTGTAATTTGAAGGCTTCCCTTACCAATAACCTAAAATAAAGTGAAATTAAATAAAATATATATCCAATTATCATAATATATATATATATATATATATATATATATATATATATATAAGGATTGAAATCCTTTTGAGTAAATTTATTAAGACAAACAAAACAGTATGTCTATTGGTATGGCATAATTAAACAAAACAATATATGAGGAAGCCAGAATGCACTTTTGCAGAATGCATCCCCTGCTTTGGAAAATAATGGATATTGGACAAAAAGAATAATGTTAGTTGACCCTTAAGCCATTGAGTGCCTGCTTCCTTGACATCTGCATCAAAGTTAAAGCATTGTCCCTTAAGAACTTCTTTTAAAAGTCTGAACAAATGAAAGTCACATGATGACAGATTGAGGCTATAGGAAGAGTGGTGCAGAACCTCCCAATCTTTTTGTGTTAAAGCATTCTGAACAGTGTTTCACAACATGTGGTCGAGCATTGTCATGCAAAAAAATCACACACGTGATAACATGCCTGATCACTTAATCTTTATGGCTTTATGCAGCTTGTCAATGTTGCATTGTAGTGATTGATCAAATATTTTATGACAATAAGTGGGAAAATAATGCCAAAATCTAAAAGTTACATAATTTTATAGATCTTATTAAGAAATTGGTTTCGACCAATAGTGTTCATTAATTTTAATTTTGGAACATACATCATTACACTAAAGCAATTATACAATTTTAAAAGATTTCAAAAGGCATTCCATTTTGAAAAATAAGAAGCTCCAGTTAGACCAAAAGCAAACTAGTGAATATAGTCGAAAACGTTCATAAATAATCTATGCCACTGCTGGAAAAGTACTTAGATTGACTTTTTGAACATATCTAATTTTGTTTAAACAATAATTTATTTAATGAAATAAATGCATTAAAATTGTATTGTATAAGATGTATAAAAATTCCATTATTCCAAATGTTTACTGATGAGACTATGTCTCGTTTCTAAAATCACGCTGCTGTCAATGGCTGCACATCTTAGAGGTATAAAGGAGTACATGTCAGGAGTTGCAATTCAGCACAGAGTATTTGGTGTCCAAATCATGTGCATATAAAATAAACCAGACTTGTAGGTAGTCAGGGGACCAAGAACTGGGTCAAAATAAAATACAAAATGCCGAGACTGTTTCTACAGGCACGAGTGCGAGATTTGTGCATGCGTTGCTCATGCTCTCCGAGACATAGTCTCATCCCAAAAATGGCCTTGCCATTTTACTTGTTTATTTTAATATCAAAAGTCCTATAAAAATTGGTTTTAATAACATTATAAAATGACATGTCAAATATCAAAAAATAAAACTTTACTTGATATTTTCCTCCTGTTAATTCATGTCCATTTTTACTCCATTTAATAACAGGTCGAGGAGCACCAAATACTTCACAACGTAATACTACTGTTGAAGAAATCACTGCTTTAACAAGCGGTTCTGGAGGCCCTGTTATTGCAGGAGGTACATCTAAAATTTTAATTACATTATAATTATTTTCAGAAAATGGTTATTGAATTTTTAAATATTGGAACTTAATCAAATCTTCTGTTTTATTGATGACAACAAAAATTCTAAAGATAACATTACTTTTGCTATCTATTTCTTTTCCGAAGCTATGCCATAAGTAGCCATTCCTGTGAGCTGTGCAAGAATTTGTATTTAGGCCACTTAAATAATTAGGTTTGGGAAAATAATAAAACAAATACATGCATTTTGGGTCCCCCTTCCAAGTGGGCCCTGTGCAGGTGCATCTACCTAGTTATGGCACTGTATGCCATATTGATTTATTATAATATTGACAGATGTCACTAACATTAAAGAATTCTTAATGTTCTCTAATCTACTCTTTCGTCAGTTGATTTGATGTATAAATTTATTTATGATAATTTAGAAGTGTTTATCTATATATAAAAAACAACCAACCTGATACATTAAAGTTTCCGAACAAATTTCTGAATTATTATCAAGATATTTCTTCCAGATATTCTACATTCATTATAAATTAAAATTATGTTATTTTTATTAAATTTACTATAAGATAGTGGTTTGCAGCTTAAACAATTGGGTTAAGTCTTGGAAATGACCTCTCCCACACCCCAAAAAGTTTCAAATTATCACTGGGAGATGGGGAAGACCAATCAGAATGTGGAATTAAGGAGAGAAACCTATCAAAATGCATGTTCTTTGCTCCAAAATTTTGTTTTTATGTGCAAATCCGCTGTTAGTCCTTTCATCTATCTCCGAGATATGTTTGCTCTCTTGGAGTTGTTTGCACTCTTCAAGATTCATCCTTACTACAAGGACTATTTTTTTCAAGGCTGCGCCCTGAGGCTGTCAGTCCTGCAGACCCTAAACGAGAGACCGAGGAAGACACTCTACAGAATATTTGGGACTTTACTGGGCTGTCTCCTTGAGAATTGTGTCAATAGAGAATTAAAAACTTTTGTAAGAAAACCATTAATAATTAATTAAACAGTAAAAAGAATGATAAGAATGATTAAGTGAATATTTCATGTCCACACATGATTGTCACGACCTCTCAACCGTCCCGACAATTACACACAGTTGACAAGCCTTACACATATATGCTACAAAAATCATATTTAGGGATAATTTACTCATCTAATTATTACTTTTATATATATCTAATACAATAAATCATAAATTACTTACCTACAACATTCAAATAAAAATCTCTAAATGCATAGCCATAAATATTTGAGGCATTGCACTGATACACAGCAGTGTCAAATTTTTGTAGCTTTTCAATACTTAAAGTATCTCCTTGAATAGTTCTTCTTGAATTTGGTAAAGCTTCTAAAATTAAACAAAAACTAATATTTGTAAAGCAAAACCATTATCTTCTATGTTATAATTAAAAATATATTAATATCAGTATCGCCCAAGCAAAAAATAACAAAACAAAGATTAAGAATATTAGATTACTTCGTACTTCTAACCCTTCTGTTATATTATATTATAGTATTTGTTTTATATAACTACAAAGATTACCTTACATAAGGGTTTATCATATCAAGTGACCAATCTAACACATTTTAAAAATTTTTTATTTCTCTACTGTACACAATTTAAAGAATTTTTTAAATGTATTAGATTGGTTATATACATATAGACATTTATTGCAATACTTGGATGGTATGAAATGGCACAATTTCATTGGTCAAGTAGATACCATTAAAAATATAATATCTTAAATTTTTTAAGATATCATATGTTTTCCTAATGTTAACTCTAAGAAACTGTACCATTCACAGCTGAATATCAAACGATAATCTTCCAACTAATCAAATTTTGCAAAAAACAGACCAAATATTTAATCTTGACACCTTCAAAAAACACTTAAAACATATTTTGTGCAGGCTGGTAACCTTGTATTATGTAATTTTCCTATTCAAACGCCACCATACCGCTGGTCTGATAGAAATAAGGGGCTTTTTTTTTTTTAACTCTTTCTGCCCTGTGAGCAGTAATAGGGCCTCTTTCAGCAAGCCTATTATTGGTTTGTCCAGGCCCACAATGGGATGGCTAGGTGGTGAGGGATGAGGACTTGAAATATCCAAATGGATCACCCCCTGAAAAATTCCTGGGTAATTTTTGACTTGTTTGGATTCGATCCTGGGTCTCCCATATCAGTAGGCTGCCACCTTGAGTGCTTGGCCATCTGGCCATCTCAGAAAGAAGAAACTGTTGTAGAAGGGGGTTGAAGTAATTAAACCAAAAGTAGTCATTGACCTCCTCCTGAAAGAGAGAGTGATCAGTGATCACTAATTAATACTGGTCTACTATTAATATTTGAAAAGTGATCTGTGTTAGACAGGTTGTGATAGCCCTGCATGTGATCTAAGTTGCTAACCTTAACATCCAAAAAATCTCATAAAAATAATATAAAAATGCAAGAATAATTGCTTTTATGTGATAATAGTGTTTATATTTTTGCAACAGATTGTATAAACTACATGGAAAGTATGTTCTCTTAAATATCCCTGTGCAAATTATTATGTAATGATAGAGATAGTTTTACCTTTTTGGAGAAGTCAGGAGTCTACATGATCCCTTTATAGCAGACACAAATAGAAGCAAAAATGTTTTATATCAGGGCCACAACTAGAAAATTGGCTTGCCACTTTCAAGAATATTAAGATGATATCAAAAGTTGCAGAACCACTACTGAACTTGCTAGAAATGCTTTAGAAAATAGTTACAATGTATTATGGGCCAATGCCATCCTACTTCAATGGTGCTCAGATCGCAGGGTTGTTTTCATATGAGAGTCACTTTACATAACAACATTTAGTTTGAACCTTTGCTTGACCTTCTGGCAATATGGTGCATTCCGTACCCAAAGAAGACAATCTGAAATTTGTTGGAAGTGCTTGTAGTAATATTTCAAGTAAAATAATAATGCCAACAATGTTAATATTTTCCTATTTTCTTAAATATCACATTTATAGAAAACTTATTGGGTTGCAATTTGAAAAATTGTAGACCTATAAATTCTGACTGTTGGCTGTCTGTCTGTCCTTCCTTAATCTCAAAAAAGGACTTAGATAGAGAAAAGTCTGAAACCAGATATGAAAAGCTTAGGGACAGGAGGCTCAGATTATTAACTATATATGAACTTCTGGTTTGGATGAAAAGTCACATTACTTCATTTCAAAACTTTCAACTCCACAGTGTTAGATAGATAATGATAGATAATTGACACAACTCTATTGCTAACAGAAAAAGTATGATGTACAGGGGCACAACACCACTAAAAGAATTGACAACATTGTGATGAAAAATTTCAGCCCAGCATTGTGATGATGTCACAATAATTGCTTGTTAGAACTAGTTTGGTTTATTTGGTTATGGCAATGCAACACATGAGCAATCTGTTGGGGAATGCATCCCAGAAAGACTTTTATGGAAAGCTGGATCCTGTTTAGGTGCTACTTGTTGTAATCCACATAAGGAAATGACTGATTGGTAACACTAACAATTATTTTATTCACGACACACATACAGAGTGAAGAATGGAGAAGAAAGAAAGAGAACTTTGGAGAGCACCAATTGTGTTTATATAGAGCTTGTGCGCCCTCTGGTGGCTCGAGCTTTACAATCCTTAACACCACCCCTCAATTTCAAAATGTTTACATTATGAAATTGCGTTAGTTACGCATTACACAATCTGATGTCTTGAATATACCCAGATGTTTTCTAAGACAAATGAATCTCTTTGAACACAATGGTTTAGTAAAAGTATCTGCTATGTTATCACTCGAGGGAACATAGCCTAAACTCAAAAGATTTTTGGCTACTAGGTCTTTAATGAAGTGTGCCCTTATATCGATATGTTTTGACCTTTTGCTATTTTCATAGCTTTCAATCATGCTGATGGCACTTTGATTATCCATGTTCATGACTGTTACAAGTTTTCTTCCAGAGTTTAATTCTGATAGTATCCCTTGAAGGTTGATAAGTTCAGTGGCAGTTACTGCAGATGCTAAATATTCTGACTCTGCTGTAGACAGTGCAACAGATTGTTGTTTTTTTGGACGACCAGAATATAAGATTATTATTGTAAAAAATTGCATAACCACTTATGCTTTTCCTGTCATTTTTGTCTCCTGCCCAATCTGCATCTGAAAATGCAATCAGCTTTTCATCTGTGCAAACTGAATAGTTTAAGGTTAGGTCTGTTGTTTGTTTGAGATATCTCAGTATTCTTTTTCCTGCCATCCAAAGTGCTCCAGTGAGTTTATCAAGTAGTCTACTCAAGTAGGAAACAGCAAACACAATGTACGAATAGTGTGTGCTATGTACAATAAGCTTTCCACTAATTCTCTAAATGGAACTCTCAAAGTTTCTTCTGAAAGATCAGCCTGAAATCCATGTTCCATTGGAGTTATAACACCTTTGCATTCCTTCATTTTGAATTTTATTAAGAGTTTTTCAATAATACTTTCTTGTGATAACGATAGTGTATTTTTGTGCATAGTGATGTCTATTCCTAGAAAGTTCTTTGGCTCTCCCATTAATTTTGCACTAAATTCTGTTCTTAAGTTGCTTCTCCAAATAACAAAATATCATCTACGAAAACAATCAAATGTATACTATTTCCAATATATAAGCAAAAATCATAGTTTGAATGAGTTAGTCCATTTTTGACGGCAAAGTTATTAAAACACTCATTCCAACATTGAGGTGCTTCGCTCAATCCATATAATGCCTCTTTTAATTTTAAAGCTTTGCTGTTTATTAGACCTTTTGGAGGCTTAATGTATACATCAACTTTCAGTTCACTGTTTAAGAATGCAGTTGGCACATCAAGTTGGGTTATCTTCCAGTTTTCATTAATTGCCTTTGATAGGAGTGATCTAACTGTTGATATTCTTACTACTGGTGCATATGAGTTGTTAAATTTTTCTTCCTGATATCCTTTTGCAACGAGACATGCTTTCTTTGTTCCATCTGATTTTGTTCAAAACACCCACTTGGTTTCTACTGGATCTTTATCTTTTGGAAGTGTTGTTTCAGTCCAGGTGCCAAATTTTAGATGAGATTCCAGTTCCTTTTATATGGCATCTTTCCATTCTTTTCCCGACTCAACTGCCTCTTCATAGGTTTCTGGATCTTCAGAATATAAGCAGTATGCAATATGCATTTCGTAATCATTATATTTCTGTGGTAATTTTATAGTTCTTTTTCTTATTTCCTTTTCTTGTGTTTCTTGTTCACGTTGATTTATCTTTTCATGATCACTATTAGTTTTGTTGTCCTCTTCTTTGTCTCTTGCACAGAAGTCATCATCACTTTGAGTTTTGTAGTATATTGGCATAGGAGTTTCATTGAATTTTACATCTCTATCTATTAGGATTTCGTTTTCTTTTGGATCCCAGAGTCTGTATCCTGACCCACTGTATCCTACCATTCTGACTTCCTTGGCATGTGATTCTAATTTTGTAGATTGTGGTAGCTTATATAACCAGGCTTGACAACCAAATACTTTTAGTTTTGATAAATCGACCTTTCCATACCATATTCTTGAAGGAATATTTTCACTGAGTGCTGCTGTAGGGGATCGATTTACCTGATAGGCTGCTGAACGAATTGCCTCTCCCCACAGGTGTTTAGGTAAATCACTGTTTTCAAACATAGTTCTTGCTTTATCCAAGAGTGTCCTATTCATTCTTTCTGCCAATCCTCCTTACTGAGGTGTGTAGGCTGTTGTGTATTCCATTCTTATTCCTTTGTTTTTACAGAAGTCTTTCAATATTCTAGAGGAAAATTCATCTCCATTGTCCCATCTAATACGACTTACTCACTTTTCAAATTGAGCATGTATCTCTCTGACATAGTTCGTTATATTGAGTGCTGCTTCTCCTTTGTTTTTTAAGAGATATACTACAGTAAAATGTGAGAAATCATCTGTTATTGTTTGGAAATATTTTTTGCCATTTATAGTATTTGGATTTATGGGTCCACATATATCTGTGTGCAATAATTCTCCTATTCTGTGTGATCCGTGTTCAGTCCTTTTGAATAGTAATCTAGTAGCTTTGCCCTTCATGCATAATCAACAGGGTTGGTTGGGACATGGCAGATTCATTAATTTCCAATCACGGTAGTTTAAGTGACCTAATCTTCTATGCCATAAGTCATTGGCTTCCGTTTTGAGTCATTGTATATTATTTCTTATGGTAAACTCTGCAATAAACAAGCTTCCTGTAAGTGGACAATCCATTTGAAAATTTTTGTGCATTATATCAGCCTTTTTTCTTTCAAAAATAACCCTTTTTCCAGTGTCATTGATCTTCCTTACAGATAACAAGTTATGGGAAATCTTTGGTACAATAAGAACAGTCAGAACAATATTTTTACTATTATAAGATAGTTTTATCTTGCCTCTCTTTTGTGCTAGAAGTTTTTCTCCATTTGCTACATTTATGCTTATTGGTTTGGTTAGACTTTCTATATCTGTCATATAAGTAGCAGTATTCTCTTGAACTAGGTGTTCTGTTGCTCCTGAATCCAATACAAAATGTAGACACTTTCTGTCCAATACATGTTTTGTGTTGTTATATGCCACAAAGGATATTTCCTTTTCATGTGATGTCATATTTGCTCTCTCTTCATAATTTCTCTGGTTACTTCCATTATTCTGATAATTGTTTCTCCAATTCTTTCTACTTTTATTTTCACCACTTTTCCCTTTCCCTCTGGCACGAGTGAGTACTCTCTCCTCTTTTAGGGCAATTATATTTCAAATGCTGACGATCTCCGCAAATAAAACAATCTTTATTTCCCATTCCTGTAAAACAAGGGAGACTTTCAGTCTTCTCTCCATGTTCTGAATTTTTAAATTTAAGTTCAGCATCTAATAGCCTACTTTTTACGAATTCCAAGGTTACACTAGTCATCATTGTCTCAAGGGCCGTAATTACAGTATCGTATTTCTGAGGCATAGTTAGAAGAAGGTGGCTTACCTTGTCACTATCTTCCATTATTGTGCCGGTCAACTCCAATTCCCTTATGAGTCCATCAAATGTTACGAAGTGATTCTGCAAGTCATCATCTCCACACTTAAGTGACAATAATTTTCTTCTTATATATAGTTTAGAAAATGTACTTTTTCGTTCAAAGACGTTCATTAGAGATTTCATCATTTCTAGAGCTGTTTTCAAATCTTTAACATATTCTAAATGTCTGTCCGTTAGACACTGTATGATTATGCATCTGGCCTTGGTGTCTCTTTCGATGAATCTTTTCTTTTCTGCCTCAGTTATTCCATTAGTCTCTATTACTGGTTCACCAACAAGGTCTTTTACTCCTTTTTCTTCTAAAATAGTTTCTACTCGAAATCTCCAGTTAGAAAAGTTTCCATCCCGTAACTGTGGTAAGGTTGTTGCTATATTGCTTTCCATTGTCTTGACATTTAGACTGATTCAAAAAAAAAATTTTTTTAATACTTTCTTCCTTAACATATTTGTCAACTACTTTGGTGTTTTTCTGGGCCCATAACCTGTTGTAATCCAAATAAGGAGACTGATTGGTAACACTAACAATTATTTTATTCATGACACACATACAGAGTGAAGAATGGAGAAGAAAAAAAGAGAGCTTCAAAGAGCCCACCAATTGTTTTTATATAGAACTAATGCACTCTCTGGTGGCTCAAGCTTTACAATCCTTAACACTACTAACGTGAATCAAACACAGAAAACTCCATGTAACCAGTCCATTGGCAATGCCCAAACCCACGACTATCCACTCAGCTACTGGAGGGCACTTTTTAGAATTATGAAAGTACCATTCAGAAATGAAAAAACCCAAGTTGTTAGATGTAGAAAATTAAATCTTGTAGACTTTTCACAGGGTAACACTTTTGATCCCATGCAGGAACTGCTATCTGTTGAAGTAACGATATAGCACATCTATTTCGTTCCGTATCATTGTTGCAGTAATTAAGTGAATATAATATATATTTTTTAAAATTACATCCTCTTTTGTAAGAATTATATTTAACTTATTATTTTCTTAAATTTTTTTTCCAATAGATGGTGCTACTTGTAAAACCAGCAAATTGAATATAGATAGAAATTAATTGATTTATACAAATCCAATCAATATTTTGGGCTGGGATATATGACACAATCTGCGAACGTAACTGCCGAGTTTCATACCAATTGGTCAAATGGTCAAATGACCTAGTAGTGTGTAGTAAACAAACAAACAAACAAAATTTTCATATATATATATATATATATTTGATTTCAAGGTAAATCAAAACAACTAGAAGTTTATATATTTCTTTAATATTGGATATTACATATTTCTTTATTTATAAAAATTTGAGCCAAACTGTTGTAGTAAATCATTTGCCTATTTAAAATAATGTGAGCTCATATGTTAGCAGTTAGCCAAATTCATCTTCATAGGCTTTGAGAATCAATAAGCTTGATAGGAGATAAAAGAATAAAGGTAGTTATGATGGAACTCCATTTATGTAGACAATAAAACTTGTCACAACTGTAAGCAGCTGATTGAATCAATTTGTCTGAATCAGACCCATGCTCAAAAGGACCCTATGCTCATAGATTTATCTTTTAATTTTCAACTGCAAAAAAAATACATTTGGAAATCCACAAAGAGCTTGCTAAAACATTATGTAATGCAAAAAATAAAAGTAAGGTCTCTGCAAAAATGTTTCCAATCGGACCTCGTGTTTGCTATGACCACAACTGACTGTAAACCTATGCTTCCGAATGCTTACAGGATAGTGACACAGACAATTTTCCTCTTTTCTTTTCAATAAAAATTTCTTGTTAAATAATTTTAGTCTCATACAACTGAGAAATTGAAAATTTTGAAACATCAAGGATTATTTTATGATTAATTTAATGATTGCTGTAATATCAAAGTTAAACTGACCCATTATTAAACTAGTTATGTGCTGTCAATAGTAACAATCAGTATATTAGTTTGATTTGTCACTATCAAGAAACATCAGTACATCAATCAGTACTACCTAAAATTTTATAACAATAGCAACTCTTGTTAATTTTCCACAATAAAAAAAGTCAGAAAAAAAGGAATGTATTTTTTTCCTCTGTCTATACCTTAATCTTTGATTCACATCTTAATAATAATACTGTAAATATACACAAGTGTAAACATAATATATTGAATTAGCTTTAATTTATTAACTCCATCAATCAATTTTACTTTATCATCCAAGAATTTGTTTTCTCAAAATTTTATCTCTCTTTATATAGAAAGCTGCAACTCATCTATGACATGGTCTAACATACACCAAATTAATGCTTTATTCATTTCAAAAATTACATTTATTTCATAGTGAAATATGTAGTGGAATTTTATAGTGGAGACAAATATATATAATAGTTTAAAATATGTATGAAAAATTTATTTAAATAGTTTCAAAAATTATTAATACTTCACAAAAAAGGGAACCTATGCATGGATTGCATAGCTCAAATTTGTGGAAAATAAAATCCATTGAGTCTAACAGTTGGAGAATTGAATCAAGTATGATGTATTTGATTATTTCCTGTATATTCAATTCTTTGTATTTAATAACTAAAGTGTTCATTCCTATCAGAGAAAGTGTTGCCCAGTGTAACAATTTTTGAATATTTGAGTGTTCATTTTGTGAAAAAAATCATATGCATTTGATTCTCCCACTAGTTGAGCTCCCATCATATCAACCGATAAAATCATCTATGAAAATTAGTCCTTTAAATTAATTATCAGTTTGAATTCATATTATTTGCTTTTCCATTATTAATCTGTTTTCTTTTATGTTAATTAAGTTTTGATTTATTTATAATCAGTAAAAATTGTAAAGTTTCAAAACTTTTTATCAAGGTGAAAAGGGTTCTGTGACTAAAATAAGTTGGAAACCATGGCATTAAATAATTTATTCCTAATAACTTATATCTGAATTCAAAATTCATTGTCAAAAGATACATTCATAATATCTTACTCTCTATTGGCTCTCCATTTACAAACCATTCAAGTTTTGGTTCTGGAATACCTTCTGCTTTGCACACGAACTTTACAGATTCACCTACACCAGCATGTGTGTTATTTGGTGTTTCAATCCAAGAAGGTTTGGCTAAATTTTTTAAAATATTCAAAAAAAAAAAAAAAAAAAATTATTAATTTAATAAAATATAGCTGAATTTTTAAAAACTGATTGCCTAACTATCAAATATTCAATAGTTCAAACAGGGTCATCGAGACTAATATGGGGCTCGGGCAGAGCAGGCCTCTTCTGCCCATTAATGGGTTCCTTTTTTTGAACAAATGAAATAGGTAGAATGTTTCTTTATTAATAAAAAGCAGTCTTAAAGATTTTACTTTTTTGTTAGTAAAAATAACATTAATTTATAGAGGTAGAAACCACTACAAGGTAAGTTTTTTCCATGCTTGGAGAGAAATCCCCAGCTCCTTCTCTCGATAGCCCTGGGTTCAAACATTTATACACTTTTAATTTATTTAACATTACAAAAACTATCCATAGATTTCAAGGCATGAAGTAGAAAGCGTTAAAATGGATCCATCCTTTCCTTCCTAAAAATTTGTACAACAAAAGCGAAACACATTGTTTAATTTGTATATTTACATTAATACAATATTACAGAAATAAAGTCACTGTAAAAAATAAAGCTAAAGAGGGTACTTCATCAACTTCATGGAAGATCTGGCTCTGTCAAAATATATTATTCTGACAATGCTTAAAAGTTATTTACTATATAAACAAAACGAATGTAACCAATTTCCATCGTAAGTTTATAAGAAAGCAAACAGTTAGTAGAGATTTACAAAGCCATGAGAATAAATGCCAGTATAAATTTTCAAGATGTAGATTCCTTCCCTTTGCAAGGAAATCAATCTACAATTGTTAATCTTACAATACTCTCTCTCCTTTGGTTTTATTCATTTTGTTTATTAAGTATATCCAATTTTGAGTAGTTGGTTTATGGATGTTTATATTCAAAGCTATTTAAAATTATATTTAAATTTTTCTCAAGTTTTGTGAAAATTTAGTATAGGAATTTCTGGTGACTTTCATACACTCTTAACTATTGAACTTGTTAAACTACCTTAAGACAACAATGAGCATCAATAACTACTCCAATCAATTGTTTTCTTTAACCTTGACAATTAACAAAGATGATTGGTTAGGTTTTTTTAATTAGCCCTTCCTGTTGCTTTAACGGACCTATTAGAACTCTGGAACTGATTATGTGAGCAAAGAATAAAATAAAATGAAAGATTATGAAACTTTATTCAATAGAAGATTAATGTAATAAGAGCATAGAAAAGTAATTATAGCTAATAGTGCCATAAATCTTTATGTAATTAAACCACAAGCAATAGAATTGTAATAGGTTACACAATCTATTAATTTGTTAACATTATATTAACAGTGATGTAATTTCAAAACTTCAAATAACTGCTAAGTTAAAGAAACTAATAGTTTTATTTGAAAAATAACATTTTTAGACTCATTAGGTCCATCCTCAGCTTTTCAAGTAGAACAAAAAATATAAAATGTAACTGGCAGTGGCTCCTAGAATAATTGGCTGACCTATACATTCCCACTGTTGTCTGTCCATCTGTCGTTTATTAATCTTGAGAACAGAGTTAGATAGATGAAAATTGAGAACCAGATATGGAAATCTTAGTGGCCAGAGGCCCCAATTATCTATATAAAAAACTTCCAGTGGACTTCAAGTAGGGTTGCCATGCATCCTACTTTCAGCGGGACAGTCCTACAATTATGATCAATGTCTTACGTTCTACATGGAAATCTAATTTTCCTACTTTACATTTATAAACAAAAAACTCTATGTTCAAAAATTAAATCATTTTAAAAAATTAAAAAGAGACACATTCAATTAATTTCTGAATGCATGTACAGGATTTTGTGAACACAATAAAAAATCTTTGTTGACAAGATTTTCCTCTAACAATGAAAAGTTTCATTTTACTACAAAGTTCTATTTTTGGCCACAGCAGGAAGTGCTTTAATCATCATTGAATTTTGATGAACTTTTGTTAGCAATCATATACTTAATCACCTGGCAATCATATACATTGTGGTGGTACATCATTATGTTTTTGTAATTTTGTATATATCTTTAATATATATGTATATTTCCCTTCCTTCTTTGTTCTTGGTCCTTTTGTATCTAACTTTCTAGAAACTTCTTCCAAGTGTAGGTGGTGAGTGACCTAGTTAGAAGACAAAAGAAAAGACACATGAGACTACTTTTGGCTGGGATGTCGAAGTGAGAAGACAAATCGTAGAGTTTTCCAGGTTGTTTTGGCGTCAGCTGGAGAGTTAAGGAGGCGATAAGCTAAGACTAGCAATCGAGAGTAACCAAGTATTTCGATATAAGGACCTCTGGAAGATTATATGAAAAATTTTGATCGAAATCTACTTACATCATTCCCCATCATCCAGAACGATATAATCTCAGTCACCACCACCACGAAATTGTCAACTATCTCGGGTACCCATTCTTGTCTAGCACTATCAATCTTTCTGTCCTATTTGTCTATCCCTTCCTTCTTTCCTTTTTAGTGTAAGTAGTTGTTATTTTTAGTTTTTTAGATATAAGTTTTCTTTGTACCATGGAGAATATTTTTCGGTCAATCTTTTGTCACGAGATTTAAATTAACAGTTCTGCCCTTGTATCTGATGAATTGTTTGTACAGGAATATGAACGAGGAGTGTTGGAATCTGATAGAATTCTGTTAAGTGAATAATCAGAATAATCACGGGTGAAAATAAAGATAGTGTTTTTCTTTGTATTTTTGCTTCTCTCTTTGTTAGATCACACTCACCACATGCATACTACCACAACATATATGATTGCTTGAAGATGAGCATGAAATATGTCTGAAAAGATTACAATCTACGGCTAATAAATTGCTGGAGAAATAAGGTGTGAAATTATGTGCTTTAAGAATGTAGCCAAATAAGAATTTTGAAATGCATACTTCACAATGGTAGAATTCAGTACTATATGGCACTACACAAGACAAACTTGATGTATTTCACTATAAATTAATACCTCAACTGATTTAGTATGTCTTCTGATTAAAATTCTACATGCAAAGTTGTAAAGTCCCTTTTAAACCAACCTACATTAATTGTGTACATTAAATTTATATGCTAAGTAATATTATTTAAATATGGTATGTTATGTATATTATGCATGGATGCTATGTACTTGCTGTTACTATTCAAAGAGAAAAAATCTTCTTCATATGAAAGAATAAAATAATAGAATAAATAGATTAGCATAAGATATATTTTGTAAAACTAAACTTACTTCTTAAATTATCAAAAGTCTACTGTTTCCTGCTTCATTGGAATCTTAAGAGTATTTATTTAATTCCCATGTATTTTCAATGTTGAAAACAAAATTCTATCCACTGTTTACAAAATTTCTTCTGTAATTTCTATTCTGATAATGTGGTGAAAGGCTTGGAGATACTTGAGAATTAAGATAAATATCCTTAAGGTTAAGATCTCAAATAAAGCAGAAACCAATAGATATATTTTATTACTTTTATATGATTCATAAAAAGTATTTTTCAAGACGTTTTATACATAAAACTATGAAAGAATTTCACCAATCAAAAGTTTATTATTATTTTTTTTTTAAATTTTACTCAATATTTAAATAAATCTTTAACAAAAATTATATATTTACATTGAACAGTTACAATCATTGCATGAACTTCTCTACGTCCATTTCCATTACTGACCATACATTCAAATACACCATTATCATCAATTGTAACTGATGAAATTCTGAAAGTTCTTCCATACTGATCAAACTGATGTCTAGGGAAGTCAATAATTCCACCTATTTTGCTCCATATTACATGCGGCATTGGCCTAAAATAAATTATTCATATAGAAATAATGAATAAAAAAGTGTATATAGAACTTTTATAACTTACGTTCCACCAAAAATACAATGGAGTTCAAGTGAATGATTTTGTAATGCAATATTCTCAACTGGTGAAATATACTGCTTTTTTAGTGGGTGACCGTATGGATTTATAGCTGCAAAATCACAAACAGATATAGTTAATTATGATTTTGCTTCAACTTTTCCATTCTTATTTTTCATAAATCAAATTTTCATTATAATTATAGATATGTATGACTCATTTTGAAAATGCTAATCTATTGTTTCTAATGATAACCATATTACATCCATTGTTAATTCCTCTGTCTTATTAATTTTCTCAAGTAGTAAACTGTTTTATACAATAACATATTTCTTCATAATTTTATCTAGTAATGATTCTATGATTTTTATTCTAGGAGGGTGGAGATGATCCAGAACATTGTTTTGTAAGGTGTCTGTAAGTTATTGTATTATTTTTTAGGTTTTAGTAATGTTTTAAAAACGTTTTAGTGGTGCAGGTGTATCTGCATATTTTATGTTTATAAAACTAATTTTTTAAATTTAGCAATTGATTTTCAATGGCATATAAGCAGAAAAAATTTTAGTGAGGATGTATAATTTCTTATTCATCTGCTTGATATCTTATTAATTAATTATCCATATTGTAATCTGATAAGAATCTAGCTGTATCATTTGATTAATAATGTTTATCTGGTTGGTTTCCCACGTGGGTTTTACATACAGAAAGTCCTCACTTAACATGGTATTCCAACATTGTTTTGTTATAACATTGTTGAGGAAAGATACAAGTATATGTAATCATTTTTAATTATCATTCTTGAATTTTCTTTATATATAGTAAAAATTCGTTCTAAGAGATAGAAAATAAATGTTGGAGGTTGCAAACACATTCCAATTATAATAATATTAACCAAATTATATCTTGTTTATATTATTTAGCCTATGGTAAAATTGGTTTCATTATGTTGTTTCACTTAACATTTCCAATAACCTATAGACAATGTCAAGAAGTGAAGAGTTGCTGTACTGCCTTTAAAAAGGCAATATGTACTGCATTTTGTATTTTATCAATGTTTGTTTATTAGAACATTTAAAATTTGTAAAGTTAGTTTCAGTTTGTCAATTAAAAAAAATTGTGAAGTATCTTTAAAAAACAATTCCATCAAATGATAACTAAACTGCTGTATTTTTATCACATTTCAAAAATGGTCTGCCAAAAATTTTATGAAATATTCTAAGCACAAATAAATTAAAATATAGCTACATTCAATTTTTTAAGTAGAAAAAATTAAAGAAAACATCAACCAGTTAATTATGCACACAAATATAATTTATTATGTATATGTATATATATATATATATATGAATAACCATAAAAATTTACTACAGTATAATGAATAGGGTTATTTTCTGGGAGAAAAGGATTTGGGCAGTTTGAAATACAAAAGCAAATCCTGGCAGCAAAATTTCTTAATCCTCTGCAAATGACTGCATAGAGTGATGTGTAACATGAATTGCAATAATCATAATAATTAATATAATCAATGTATGAAAATGTAATACAGTACAATCTTAGTAATCTGACATAACTTACAGTATGTGGGACAAGAATAGTGTTGGATTATTGAAAGACATTGTTGGATTATTGGAAGTAAGGTGAATTCAATGGTTTAATCATTTGGAAACAAAACATATGTTTATTTGCATAATATTAGTACATTGTATTAATCAAAAACATATATAGATCATGTGTTACTGTATTTTAGAGTTCTCAAATTAATCATCAATCCTTTAAAAATAATTTTAAATTGTAGCAACTATACATCCACCAAAGCCGAAATTATCGAGCTAGAGTCGGCTATAACGGGTTTAGTTGTTATTTATTTATATTGTAGCAACTATGGAAAATTTAATGAGAGGTACAGTATTTTTGGTGGATAATTTCAGGAGACTGATTTTTATATCAATATTTATGCAGTATTGTGTTATAAGATACTGTGTGGCTGTACGCCATATTTTTGTACATATGTATTTTAGATTTAATTAGTTTTAATAATTTTCTCTCTTTCTTAACCCTTCTTTCTAACTTCCTTTGTTCATTGTTCTGGCTTTTGGGAACAGGGGCTTCCCACTCCCCACCCACCAGGGGGCCGTGTGGAACAAAGAGTTCGAGTGGAGGACGAGTCAAATCTGGGTCACGAAGGGTCACTTTTTCCCGGCCGGACACGAAGAAGCACGGACGAAAACGGCGAGCTCGTGAGACGGAATTCTACGAGGGCCGAATGGAGAGCCGTGAGGTGAGGATCTGGATTTTCGAATCAGAGACACCGAAAAGAAATTATAGTAGAAGATATTTAAAACATTGACGAACCCAGAGACACGCAGAATAGAGCACCAGCCAGCATCGAGTTCAGCGAGAACAAGGGTACCCCACTATCCTATCAATTCTTCTCATTTCCTTATCTCTATACTTTTCTATCCCTAGGTTTAAGTTCGCGGTTAAGTTTAAGGATCGCGTGGGTTTCATTAGTATTGTCGGGCAAGTAGTTTCCAAGAAGGTAAGCTACTTGGGTTATTGTTACTAACGGACAGTAAGAGAAATTGGACCGAGGGAATCCAAAAGAACTCATCTGTATATATTGTTTATCACGAAATTAAATTTGTTTTAATTGAATTCACGTGTCTGTGTATTCCTATCGTGCTTCACACATCACAACTGAATTCTTTAATATCATACCCAAGCTCAAGTGTTCAAGTTTGGGCTCAATATCTCACCATATTTAGTGGAAAACTTTTCAATGGCTTGGCAACAGTGATGGTAATACCTAAGAATCAACTAGTGTCAGATTACTAGACATGTCAAACTAGCAAACAGCCAAATTACCAAGAGTGCATTATATTTGGAATAAAATCATTTACAAACTTTTTCCTATATTTCTGTACATAGTTGTTCTCTTTGGCTCTCTGGCCATGCCATTACGGGATAAACGAATTAATTAATTTATACATACATGTATCCCTTGTATAACACAGTAGTTATGTTCTGAAAAAGTCTGTATTATGCAAAATCTGCACTATACGAAACAGAAGACTAATGCAAAACATAGTGTTATATTTCAGAAGTTAGCAAAAGTATACTATTCTTTTTTATTACTAAGAGAAATATGTTTATTAAAACAATCATTAATTTATTTCCAATCATTAATTAATTAACAATCACAATTAAAAGTACTATATTATGCATTAATATTAAGTTTAGTTAAATCAGGGCATTTTCTTTTTACAAAGTATCGTCACCATCTCAGCTTTTTTGTTGATCTTGAACAGAAGTATCAACAACATTTTCATATTTTTTATTTTTATTATAAAAAGTTTTTACAGAAGATGAAATAAAAATATATTATTAATTGAAAATTAGTTCTAGAGATTGCGTTTGTTCAGTCGAGTAGTGAGTGACTTTTATCTAGAATTTGTGTTCAAATACTGAATTTTTCGAGTACCGACATACCTCCGTATTTTGTTCGTCATTTTACAAATGATTGCTTACGTACAGTTTAAAAAACAGTTCAATAACACTTACCTAAAAATGTTTAAATAAACTTTAACGTTAATAAACTAAATACAAAGATGAATTAATCTATAAAAAGAAAACACAGTGACAGTCTTAAGGGCTAAAGGCTGAAAGCAACAATGACACCTGGTTGATAGGAAAGTTAGTGCAATTTTTTTCTTCTTTGTCCTATCAGTTTTCATTAAAGTAATCCTGACAGAAAGCATAAAATAATTTGAAAATTTCAATATTTTAAAATCCATGGAAAAATTTGAGACCACACGTGTGCTTACTTAAATAAAAAAAATATTGAATAATGAAGTTTACACTTAAAAATTGTGAAATTTTGTATAGGGAATTTTCGAAATTGTGTTAGAGCAAAACTGGAAGTCAGTGTTGTATGGAGGATATCCCCAATTTTCAAACCACGTTAGAGCAAAACTGTGTCATAGAAGTACCATGTATGAAGAATACCTAATTAATGCGTCAAATCCATTATTTATTTATATTAAGCAGCTTGTGCCTCTTCATTATGGAATTGTTTTTAATAAGGGCTTTCATTGCATCAGTGTGTCTCTCGTTAACTATAAAAGGTTAATGTTACCCTAGGTATATAAAATCTTTTTCATTTTATAACTATTGTCTTAACTGGTATGAAAAAATCAAGTTCATAACTCCTTAGAATCATCTTTTTGCACTTTTTTACATAAGATACTAGTCAAACAAAGGACCAGTGTTCCTTTGTTAGCCATTTTTTACACCCCCATACCCCTATACCAAGATAGAAAATTACAAGAAAGTACAACTTTAGGGTAGTTAAATAATAAAATTACTACTTTGCTTACCTCCATTAGTTTGGATACTCAACTGAAATTTGCTGCCTAATTTATATTCTTTTTGAAAAGCTGATGTTATGGCACAAACATAATATTGATTAGTTAAAGCATCTTCTTGAGTTACATTTGAAAAATGTAAATTTCCTTCTGGGTCAACTGAAAGCCTTGAACTAGAAATAAAAAGTAAACTTAAATATGTCATTTTACTAATTTCTGAAAATACTGTTTAATAATAATAGATATTTACCATAATCCCTAAAGTAAATTAATTTGACAATTATTACAACATATGCTATGCAAGAAAATATTAATTAATTGATATTTTTACAAAGTTAACATTTATTCCTTAAACTGTTGCCTTCATGGAGTTTATATTTCTCATTATTCCTAGCACTTTTAAGTTCCTGTAACCCATCATCAAGAACATTCATAGTAAATTTCAAAAATTCTTGTGATTTTTGAAAATTACCAGAGTTGATATTGGAGTTGTTTCTGTGGTATGTAAAGTTCATATTAACTAATAAACAAAACTCTAATATAGTGGTATCTCATACTTCGAATGACTCTAACTTTGAACGCTTCAAAGTTTGAATGCTAAATTTGACAAAAATTCATTTTGGAGTTTGAATGATGCTTCAAAGTTTGAACTGCACGTGCAGTGATAATGCACTTCTAAGTGTAAATGCAATCTGCTGTGTGCCCAGATTTTCTATAAGTAAGCTATATTCTCTAAGAAGATTAGACATAGACAGAGACATTGATATCACTAGTGAGATTGATGAAGAATCAAGGGAATGTTTGTCAGCACTATTTCTGGTTAAATAAAAAGGCACTTACATGTAAGCCATGCATACTGTCTGCAGATCTGTTTTATGTCTCACCATGACATTGAGACATGAGGTTTTATAGAGTTGGTCCTTTGATCAAATAATCCAATCGGTCTCAAATATTAACTTGTAATGTGTGACTTGATTTCCCACTTATTTTTAAGTTAAATCAGACTGTCTCTATTTCAAGAAAAGTTTGATATTTACAACTAATTTGACACCAAATTTAATCCCAATTGAAGACATTAGTTTATAATGGGATCTCCCCATCATCTTAAATTCTGACAGTATATGTCACTTCCTTACAGTTATTGTTTCAAAGTCTAAAAGTATTTGTAATTTTCAAAGATGAACAAATTAATAAAAATTATTTTACAATATTATTAAAGAAGATGGTTTAGGTTATTGTATAGACAGTGTTCTGGATATCACATAGAGGTCAAAAGCCAGTTTTGGTAAACAGAATATGATTTAAGTCTTCGTCTGTACTAATTTTTTTTCTATAAAGTTACATCATCTTTTTAAATAGTTTACAATAGCATTGTTAAAAGTAATAATTTGCTTAAAAACAATTTAGATATTCTAGGAAAACTTGGCCATTAATCTTGCCAAAATCAAATTAATCATTAGCGAAAAAAATTTATTTTTTACAATTCTATTAATGTTTGAAACAGATTAAACTGTAATTACTCTAATTCAAAATTATATTAACAATATTTTTGCTACACATTTTATATTGTTGGGATACTTTTTGACCTATCATGATTCATATCCAGTAACTGTATTTGATGATAATTGTTAATTACCACTACAGTATTTGTCATATTTTATATTTCTGTAATTATACTTTCATGTCTGTTCTGTTTTGTTAAGAAATGCTGAAATAAAATGTCGATAACTTTTGTTTCTTAATATTCAAATAATGTAAATTGTATTTATTCTTCTTAAAATAGATGTATAAAATAAAGATGAAAAATTCAGCATTTTTTCCTCTAATTTTGCCAATAGCTGCTGCATCAAATCCATTATTTATTTATGTTAAGCAGCTCGTGCCTCTTCACTATGGAATTGTTTTTAATAAGGGCTTTCATTGCATCAGTGTGTCTCTCGTTAACTGATTTATGCTACTGTGAGAGTTACGTGATTGTACAATGATCCACGAAAGGCAGTACATGAATAAATAACAACAATTATTTATTTTTCACATGATTATTAATACACAGGATTCTTTTTGGAGTCCAACTCTGAGCGTTACAAAATATCCAAAATCGGAGCAAGGAATCGAGTAAATACAAATCAAGAAAAACCGTTCGCAACAATAAGAAAAAAAAAAAACGAGACTCTTGTAACCTTACAACTAGTACTCTAAATTATGAGCTAAAAGAGAAAAGAAAGGTTAACAAAAAGGTTTTAGTATGATAGAAGAGAAGGTTATAAAGAATACCCAGGTTTTTTTCTATCTGGTCTTGATGCTCTTCGGGCGGGGAACCACTATAAATCTTGTTTCTTGGTGATCTTTCTTTGGCTCTCTTCAATGATCCTCCTTACACAAGGGACATTCGTCTCCCTCGCTAGGTTCACAGGGTCCTTTATCTCCTTGGCGGGCCACTTTTGTCTCCCTTTGTCCTTCTAGATGACAAGCAGGAGCATACCTTTCACAAGTCTCCTTCGCCCAGAGTCTTACCCAAGAATGTCCCTTCTTATCCGTTACAGTAGCCTCAGGGCCTTCACTTCCCATTGTTCATGTGGTTCTTAGAAAGGGTTACTCTACCCACAGGAAAGGAACGTTAGACAAAATTCGAGGAAAAGGGGTGAACAAAGAAGAAAAAAAAGTTAAAATTAAACTTATATCTAAAATATGTACAATAATATGGCATATCGCCACACTACTTTGTAGTTGCAGATGACTTGTTGCTAGAATTGTCATCCATTGAAATTCTAAATATTGCTCCTAAAATGCATCCTATTATTTTATATATTAGTTTTGATGCAAAGTAGTTATTATATACAGTAATATTTTGTAATTTATTATTATTAAATTAAAATTAACTATAGAAATCATGCCAAATTATCTGTATCAGCATCTGGTGAGTCCATGTTTTTATTATGATGGTCATAAATTCCAGTGGCGTGCCGTGACATTTAATGATAGGGAAGATGTGTTTCTGTAAGAAGCTGACTTTCAGGGACAATCAGTTAATTGCGCATCAGTGATGGCCTAGGGTCCATTCATACATGCATGGTGGCAGAAGAGACATACCTGACAAAAACCAACAAAAAAGAACATAAAATAAACATATACAGGTATAAAAAACCTTACGTCGGTAATTGGTTCCAGAAGAGGCAACGTAAGTCGAAAAATGACGTAAGTCAAATTTACTTGTCACTAGGCCAAACCACAAATTACCATTCCCAGTTCTGTATTTTATTTATAAATGCATTTATAATAGTATATCGTTAATAAGAATCTATTTTAAGCTTACAAACAAATAAATTTTAGTTTTTAATATACAGAAAAAAGTAATCTAAATTTACGAATACATGTACAGTACATACTTGTAAATGAACATGTTTACAATTTGGTAATATTAACAGTACATCGCGGACTCTTTATTTGTGAATGTGGTTTCTCTAAGACATTATAAAATAAGATAATTTTTTAAGGTTAAATAACAAATACAGTTATTAAAATTATTTTGCGATAGTAGAAAAAATAAACTAATTTATGTTAAATTTACCAATATTGAGTGGCACTGACAACAATGCCAAATAGTAGATATTGGAACTACTATGGAAAATGCCAATAATGAGCACTTAAAGACCGCTAAATAAGATGACAACACAGAAACACAGATGTTTTCATGTTTCGTTCTCTAGGATTTACGATGATTATATTAACATTTACTGTAAATGTACATATTTTAATATGATTTTATGTGCTTTTAACGCTTTTCTGGTGATATTACGACTTCAATATTTGTGGCAGACGAGTGTAAAGTCGAATAAAATGACTTAAAGTTGATTTTTATTTTTCCCATATACTTTTTTGACAAACGACATATAATTGAGAACGACATAACTCGAGGTATACCTGTACTTTGTACAAAACCGTTTGCTTTAGGACAATCAGCCATTCGGACATTCTGGGCGTCGATGTGGTTCTTTGATGGTCGATCAAAGGTGGCCCCGGGACAGTGGCGTTGACAAGTCTGTAGGGCACGGGGAGACTTCCTCTGTTGGCATCGGGGACACGGTCTAAGTCCGAAAGTGGCACGGGTTACAGGTTGGCACAATAGACGAGAAACTGTTTTGATTTTTTTATTTTGTGCGTTCACACATGGCGTTTTGGTTATTCAAAATGTTAACCGAGTGCCAGGTGTCCTCAATTGTCAGAGATTATATCAATCTCTGTTCTTTCTTTCATCCATTTTGATTGGTCATTCTCCCTCAATCACGCTTCCCAAGTGGTTGGCCCCTGGTTACTAAACGTAATGAGACTCTTACCTGGAGCATGAGAAAAATCAAAATCAAAGACGAATTCGATCTTCCACCAATCACAGGATGACTTCCTTCTGCGATTTATGGTTTCTGCATGGCAGTTTGATATACCGTATTTTACGGACTATAAGACACTAGGGACTATAAGACGCACCTTAATTTTTAAGCAATTTAAAAAAAAAAAATACCTATAAGACGCTAGGACTATAAGACGCACCGATTTTGGAGGCAATTTTTCGAAGAAAAAAGTGCGTCTTATAGTCCATAAAATACGGTAAACAGTGGGTGTCTGACCACAAACGACTTTTACCTATGTTTTCTTAAACTAATAAATTTTTCTCTAAATTAACCGTTTTTTGCATCTTTCGTGATGGGTCAGACCTGTCTGGTACATGACATTTCCATAAAAGTTTTAAACAAATACTGGAAATGACAAAAATAAACAATTTATGTATTTTAGTTCTAAAATACAAATAATACATACATAATACAAATTGTTATGATACAAACAATGATAGAAAAACTTGTTTTTTTAATTTTTTATACACTAATTCTATTCGGAGATTTTTTCCGCAAAGTCATTAATTACTGTATCATAAAAGTCGCTGGTCGTCGACTCCATCGACGTATTTGAAAGCTCTTTTTCTATCGAAAGCAATGCTAGCGACCACAATTTTTCCTCTGACCGAGTGTTCCTGGCCAATGTATGAATTCGCTCCGTGGTCAAAAAACTGCGCTCGGCAGACCCACTGGTAGATGGTACCGTAAATATTAATGATATTAAATCATATAATTCTTTTAGTACGTCTTTGTTCGGATCGATATTAATTATAATATGTTTTATGTTTAAGAGTTACTTGTCAATATAGTCTGGACACAATATAAATATTGCGATTCACTACGTAATTTAGATAAATCAAAACATTTCCCATAAAATTTACTTAATTTATAGAATTAAAACACTTGGAAAAATTGTTTTTCATAATATTAAAATTATTAGCATCTAAAAGTGAGAAAAATTCTAAAGATTTTATATCTGAAAATCTGTCAATATAATTACAGTATAATTAAAAGAAAGTTATAATTAAATATAACTTTTCAAAGAAACATACATAAAAATAACATTGAATACTCTTTACTTTTTAAATCTTAAACAATTGACTTAGTCAGATAGCTTCCTATCCAGTGGCTAAGGGATAGAATTGTTGGAAGCATTACACGTGTATAGCTTCCGCCAGCTAAACCGGGTGAGGTTGGTGCTCTGTAAACTGCATGTGCCAATGGCCTATATAATCTGGCTGATTGGAAACACCTGGTTTCGACATTTCTTCCGCCACTGAATTATTCGAATATACAATAGCAATCTTATCGTTTTTTTCACATGAAGTATAGAAATTTGTAATAAGATACATAATGCAGTTATAATAAAATATTAATTTTAATTAATTCAAAGTACGTTAAAATATGAAAATTTATATTTTAGAAACTACAAGGGAAGGTCATTGGAAGGTGGAAGTGATGCTTCCACTGCTTCTAATGACGGCACGCCACTGATAAATTCACTCACCACCATTTTTGAACTGATGCTGTTATTCCTTTGTGCAATTTTAATCCATTCTTCTTCATAAAGAACTGATACAACACCAGAACCAAAACTTTGTGACATTTTTTTATGATGCTTTATTGTTTTAAAGTGCCTTTCATACTGTGTAGATCTAACAGTAATCTTATGATTTTTATTGAGATTCTCAGTTATTTCATTCAATATATCTTTATTCCTTCTATATTTTTTATTGGTTCAATATGCCTAAAATTTTCTGAATACTGTTTCAGCAGATATTTTGTCCATATGTCCGTCCATACTATTTTTAAAATTAATGTATTAATATTAAATTATATTAATTAAATAATCTATATTAACTGACTCTATCTTTCATAATTATTTTGAACCTCCCTTTGTTTTTTTGCATTCTTTGACATTTTGACAAATCCACAAGCAAAAAATGTAAAATAAACTCCTTGCAAAATTCTGTGTGTGGTGTGTGTCCATTTTGCATTATATCTTAAGGACTGAATAAACCTAAAATTTTTGAAACTTGACAGGGTTATTTCTATAATATATGGGACATTGTGAATATTTTGTCTTTTGAATAAAGTATAAAAGTATAGCTACAATCCTCTTTAATTAAACAACCAGTGGTATAATAATAAAGGATCGTAATGAATGAATTACATGCCAGTGATGAAATGATGTATAATATCTATAAATACTAAGGAGTGAGTGTTGGTGTGTGTCAGCATGCTGGAAATATAAACTCCTGGGTTAGACTTGGCAAAAAAATGCCAACTTCCCAGTCTTATCTGCATTGCAAGGTATTAAAAGATTTTACATCTGGCTCTGTTTCATTCTCTTATAATTCTAAAAATATACTATATTATACTTTTATTAATAAAAGCAATGTATATATGTTATAATAAAGAAATATTCAGAATATAAAATACAATTAATCTTAAAATTTTAAGAAATATCAACCAACCTGTAAATACTGTGTAAAGTTCCTTTGCTTGATACTATTAACCAATGTACTTTGGGTTTTGGATAGCCAGGAGGGGGATCACAAATCAAACTTAATGGTGCACCTTCTAGCACTTTTTTTTCTATTATGCCAGTATCAGGAAATGAATTCAATTCTGGAATAAATATTAAAACAATTTAAATATACGTAAGATGATCATAATTAAAGTATCCCTATTTGATGTTGTCTAGAGAGAAATTTAGTAGTCTAAATGCAACCAAACTTGGTACGATGCCATTTCAGGACATGTAGAAGACATTTCTGTAAAGAAAAAAATTGCACCCAAACCATTTTACTTATGAGACTCATGCTATACACAGACCTTAGCAACAGGGGATGCTGTTTAATATTGTAGTGACTAGGATATATCGGAATATATCTTGTCTATAAGTGGGGTAATCATGAGGATTTTACAATGGACACAATACTATGTTAGTTAAACAAGTTTAATAGAATGACAACTAGAATAATTAGAACTACAAGCGTTTCTCCACTACAATTACATACGTGATCAAACTAACTAAATACAGTTGAGTCCGCATAAGTTGACACCCCAAGGGGAAGTGGAAATGTGTCGAGTTATCCAATGTGACAACTAAAGCAAAGTTGGAAAAAAAACCACAAAACTACAATTAGGAAAATACAGTAGTGCATTATACAGTAGTATAGGCTTACAATACATTGTGTCCTCCATTTACAATTACTCTGTAGATGAAAAACTGAAAAATTCGTTTAGTGTTGTTTGTTTTGAGCACTTAACCGTTTCGACTTTCTTTTTCAATGATCATGAACACCTTGAAAACATCATGTTCGCAATTGTCAATTGTTGGCAAGTAACGTCTAAGGATTCTTAATGCCTCTGGCATGACAAAATGCAAAATTGGATTCTGGTGTGACGTTGATGTAGATTGTATATTTTCTTTTTGTTTATCTGTTATTATTTTATACATAAAAATAAATAAAATTTTAAGGCATTTTTATTAATATGTATATATATATAGGGTGTCCCAAAAAGATGTACTCACTCTTTGATTGTCAAATATATAAATATTTTTTTGTAAATAGACGTGTCTTGACAAACATACAGTCCTAAGAAGTTAAATCAATGAACAAATAAATAAATACATTAATTTAAAACCTATTACTAAATTAAAAAAACATATTATTAATCGTCTATCAAAGAGCGAGTACATCTTTTTGGGACACCCTGTATATATATATACAGGGTGGGCCAGCGAAAACGAAACGGCAGAGTGTTCGTGTTCGTCCAAGCAAAGCGCTCGGACAGGTCGATCTTTTGCTCGAGGGGACATCTTTTGCAATAAAGTTTTTGCGATTCTGAATACAACAGACAACAAAATATTTTAAAAACTCATTTATTTTGTATTAACTAAACAAACATTTATTTCGAAAAAAATGTTTGTTTAGTTAATATTCAGAATCGCAAAAACTTTATTGCAAAAGATGTCCCCTCGAGCAAAAGATCGACCTGTCCGAGCGCTTTGCTTGGACGAACACGAACACTCTGCCGTTTCGTTTTCGCTGGCCCACCCTGTATATTAATAATATTAATATATTATTAAATATATTAATTATATATTAATTAATAAATAAATCGACTCCCCTTCCTGAAAAGAAACAAGTTTACACCACATGTGCAGAGTGAATTCATTTTTTCAGGAGGGGGTGACGACTTATCAGAGTGTGGGACAGCAAAAGTATGTCGACTTATCCAGTAGTGGTGAGTTAAAGAGTTCCACGATTATACAAATATTTACAGGGAGATCGGTCCATGTGGATGCAATTCTATATCACTATTCCTGCCTATGTGCAGAAACAATCTTGATTCACAGATGGAGTTGGTAACCAAGTGGTCTGGATAGTTCTGAATTAAAAATAATTGTCTAATGAAGATCAACTATGATATGGCATCACTCGATACTATAAACTCTACTTGCTTGAGGTGTCTTCACACCAATGTATATGGATTTCCATATCTACAAACTCGCTGATGGTTAACCTCTTCCTATTCAATGCTCACCATCTTGCCTTTTCTTTCTATTCTCATTCAGACTCCAGAGCTTGAGGGTCCAATCCAAGTCAAAACAGCAGGAAAAAGGTGTCTGAACATGCAAGACCCCCTTTTTATAGGCACTATATCTCACTATCCAGGACTTTCCCTTCATCGTGTGGTCTCTTTATTGTCCAATCAGCACTTCACAATTACCAACATCTGAAGGTGGCACGTGATACAACACAGAATATTCTGTGCAAATATGGAACAAAAAAAAGAACCCGATACAATCAAACAAACGTGATTACATACTAGTACATAATTTGTAATACAAGGAAAAAATAATAATACATGACAATTTACAGTAGCAAAGCACTACAATATGGTCCTCAATCTAAGGGTGTAAAACTTGAAGGCAATGAACAGTGTATTTAAATTTATTGTCTATTAGGAGAGTTCATTGTGATCCTTCTCATTTAATGCCTTGAGTACTGTAATATAATTTTATAATTGAAATTTTATAAATTTTACCAGAGGGATTTGTTGGAATCAACAATCAAAATTATTGTCAAATGTTATACGACATCATTACGTACAACGAATTGTGTCACAATGTTTTGTAAACATTCTTCTGTTATGTAATAGGAAGTTGGTGGCGCTGTTGACCTCTTGGAGACGGAGACCTTGTTTCACACTCTTCCCTTTCCAGCACTGACTTTCCATGAGTCAAGGCAGTGTAATCTTTGTGTATTCTTTGTTATATAACCAGTTATGCGAGTCTAACTAGTTTTTACTAATCTCTCTGACAAGCAACATCTAGTCTAACAGGTTATGGGCCCAGTTATGGCAACAATTAATTAAGCATCAGGAGGAAAAAAAGGTAAATTCAAGGAATAACGTAAACTGGATATAAATTTACATAAGAATAATATTCGGTGAGAACACAAAAGACTTCACAATGGCAGATAAAAGTTACGTTGCCATCACTAAATTAAACAACAACTATCACATTTGGAAATATAAGATGGAATTGCTGTTGATAAAAGACGAGTTATAAGGTGTAATACAAAAGGAAATACCCTCAGATCCTGACTCATCTTGGTTGACGGAAAGGCGTGCACCATGATAGGCCTCCTGATGAAAGACAATCAACTGCCATTAGTAAGAAAGGAAACTACAGCTAAAGGAACTTGGGAAGCCATAAGGAAACACCATGTTAAGTCTACACTATCAAATAAAGTTTACCTATTGAAGAAAATTTGCAATTTAAAACTAGAAGAAAACGGCGACATGGAGATACACTTGGCCAACATGGAGGAAATGGTTGATCATCTTATGGCACTGGGAGAAACTCTAGCTGAGAAATTAAAGATAGCATTATTACTTAGTAGATTGCCAGATAGCTATAGCACTTTAATAACAGCAGTAGAGACTTGTCCAGAAGAAGATTTAACTCAGGAGTTAGTACATAATAAATTACTTGAAGAACACTCAAGAAGAAAAACCTCATCAAATGAAGAATGTGAAGCAGATAAAGCATTTAAAGTGGGAGCACGCCCAGTAACTCAGAAAAGGAATTTGCTCAAAAGTTGTTATTTTTGCAAAAAGCAGGGACATGTAAAGAAAGAATGTAGGAAATATGCAACATGGAAAGAAAAACATCCAAATCAGATCAACAAAATTTATGTGGAAAGTGATGAACAACACCCAGAAAAGGAATCCTATGTATGTTTTAAGACAGGAACACAAAACGAGATTCATCAATGGTACATAGACTCGGGAGCTTTGTCACATAAGTGTTGCGAGAAGTGTTTATTCACAACTATTAATAGTAAACATAGAGAGAGAGTAATACTAGCCAATGGTCAAGCCCTATACACTGAAGGTAAAGGCAATGTAATGATAACCTGCATGGATGAAAATAACGAACGACGTCGAATATATATGAAAGACATGCTATATGTGCCACACCTTAAAGGAAATTTAATCTCAGTCAGAAGACTAACGACATTAGGGTTTACCATAAAATTTGAAGGAAACATTTGCTCTATCCAGAAAAACGGAAGTAACAGTAGCATCGGCAACAGCAAACACATGTTTGTATGAGCTTGATAAATCACATAAAGTGCTTACAGTGGTTAATGGTATGAAGGAATGCATCCATTTATGGCATAGAAGATTAGGGCACCTGACATGAACTCTATAATTTTGATGCAGAATAAACAATTGGCTATAGGAATAAATATTCAGAAATGTCGCATATTCAAACCTTGTGAATATTGCATTGAGGCCAAGATGACTGCTAAAAGTTTTCCAAGGAAATCGGAAACCAAAACCTATCAATTACTTGAATTAATACACACTGATGTATGCGGACCAATGCAAACAGCAACACCGAGAGCAACAAATACATTTTAACCATGATAGATGATTACAGTAGGTACATCAAAATATATCTTCTTAAACATAAAAGTGAAGTACCTGATAAAATAAAGGAATATGTTAAATACGTACAAACAACATTTGGAAGAACTCCTCAACGAATCAGATCGAACAAAGGAGGTGAATTTTCAAGTAACAACTTAAAGACGTTCTTTAAAAATAAAGGTATTCTATGGGAAACTACGGCACCTTATTCCCCGCAACAAAATGGAATAGCTGAAAGGAAGAATAGATATCTGACAGAAATGACAAGATGCATGTTAATTGATGCTGGATTACCAAACAAATACTGGGGAGAAGTGGTGAATAATGCAAATTACCTACGGAATAGATTAATTACTAAAGCAATTGAAACAACTACATATGAAAAATGGCATGAAAATAAGCCAAACCTTTCTCATGTAAGAATTTTTGGATGCTCAGCTTATGTTATTAAACCTAAAGATCGAAAAAAAACTAGAACCTAAAGCCACAAAACTAATTTTTGTAAGATACGAGAGAGCATCAAAAGTTTATCGATTATTTGACAAGAAAACTGATAAGATAACAATAAGAGGAAAGGTTCACTTTCTGGAAAACGTCAAGCACAGAGACTCCAAAATCGATATACATGATGATAATGAAAATTTGAAATTCAAAAGTTACAATAGTTAATAATACAAATTTAAAAGAATGTGAAATGAAAACAAGGAAACAAGAAATGGAAGAAACTGGCATACATTTATGGAGATCGGAAAGAACTAAGGGAGCACCTCCTATAAGGTTAATTGAAACAATAAATTTATCAGTGACAAAGGACAATCAAAGTTGTATTCGACTTTTAGAATTAGGAAAAACACAAAAGCACACGAAACATATCAACACAAAATACCATTTTGTATGTGATTTAAAGAATTTGGGAGAAATTACTGTTATCTATTGTCCGAATGAATGGATGATGGCCGACTTGTTAACAAAGCTGCTAAACGTAAATAAGGTTAAGAAATTTACTTGCAATATCAGATTGCATTAACAATCAATCATTGAGGGGGATGTGCTGGAATCAATGATCAAAATTATTGTCAAATGTTATACGACGTCGTTACGTACAACGAATTGTGTCGAGATGTTTTGTAAAGGTTCTTCCATTATGTAATAGAAGGTTGGTGGTGCTGTTGACCCCTCAGAGATGGTAACCTCGTTTCACACTCTCCCCTTTCCAGCGCTGGCCTTCCATGAGTCAAGACAGTGTAATCTTTGTGTATTCTTTGTTATATAACCAGTTACACAAGTCTAACTAGTTTTTACTAGTTTATCCTTTTTTACACCTTCTCAGGAAAGATGTAAAAAAGGATGGCTAGTAAAACATTTATTCTATTCTGATGTATATTCAGAACTTGTGAATTTTAATTATTAATGTCATTTTGGAGTTTTTATGATCATCTAACCTATTTTATAACTTTTCTATTATTTTATTTCTACACTTCATTTCATTAATATTGTTTCCTACCTCTTCTTTCACAAAGTTGTATAACCTTGTCAGTGTGTGCCATATCACCTTCCCACATTGTAGTGTACTAGCTTTCTTGGTATTTCTATAAAGGAAATTCAATTAAAATAAAACATTTGGTCTAATTGTGGCCGTACGCCATAATTTTGTATATACGCGATAGTTATAAGCCTAACATTAATTCCTCAATTCTTTGTTCTTTATTTCCCCTATTTCTCGATTTTTCACTTTCCTTGCGGGTGGGGCCGTCTTGTTCCAGGAATTAAGGGGTAAGACAAATAGAGTGAAAAGACCCCGAGGCACATAGAAGGGAGTATCAAAAAATACACTTACGTAAAACCAGATAACCGGAGTGATTAGTATTCGGGTCGCAAACGTTTTCGTAGCCTCTTCTAGGCTCTTCTTCAGGCTTAGTAGTAATAAATTCAAATATATTCCTTTTTGAAAGAAACGAGTTTCGAATTCCGTCACGTGAAAACGTTCCAACATATTTTTAAACGAAACAATCGCCGTTCTGGTGTGTTTCGTTTAAAAAATATGTTGAAACGTTTTCACGTGACGGAATTCGAAACTCGTTTCTTTCAAAAAGGAATATATTCGAATTTATTACTACTAAGCCTGAAGAAGAGCCTAGAAGAGGCTACGAAAACGTTTGCGACCCGAATACTAATCACTCCGGTTATCTGGTTTACGTAAGTGTATTTTTTGATTGAATCACCGGTGAGTAAGGAAGATTGAGTAGAAGGGAGTAACGATCATTCTTGGTGAGGAGCAGAGACGGAGCAGACTGCGAGGTAGAATCCGAACGGTTCGTTCAGCGGAACAGAGATAGGACTGGGATCGTCTGCGAGAGAAAAGAAAGAACTCCACGTGCCAAAACCGAGTGCAAGGAACTCTTTGAATATCCTTGGATTATTGACTGGAAAAAAAGAAATATACTAGCCAGCAACTTGAACATAATTCCCCGACCCGAAGATCTCGAAGACATATCATATTCTGGTACCCCCTATACTTTCCTTCTTATACTTCTATATATCTATTTATCTTTTCTTTTTCCTCTCTATAGTTTGTAAGTTAGTTTTTAGTCTTAGTTTATAATATTTCGGATAATATTTCATTGTAACTCACTATCATTGAGCCGTGTTTCTTTTGTGTGATACCTCGTTTTCCCTTTGTCTACCCCCTCCTTCGTCTACACGTGTGCGAGGTCCCGAGTTGGAGTCCTAAAAGAATCCTGCATGTAATGCGAGAAGGAGAAAAGTGTTTTGTTAAAATTGTTTTTTTTTCTATAAAAATAAAAATAAAGTTTTGTTTTAGTTGTCTTTCCTGTGCTTTTGTTGGCCATGCACTCGTGCAATCTAACATAATTATGCATTTATTTTTCCAACCAAAAAGTAATCACCAAAATTATGCAAGCACTTAACCTGCTGTGATACCAAATGATCAATGACTTTCTCAAAGTACAGCTTTGACTATAATGTAAACTGCTTCTTTAACTTTATTGTCTGACTGGAATGTTTTCTTTAAGGGATTGAAGATGTGAAAATTGTGCTCCAGAATTTTCATCTAAAATTTAGTAATGTTTGTTTGACTGTTAGCGATATGGGGCCATGCATTGTTGTATAACACAATGATGCTACTGGAGACCATTCCTGACTGCCTTAATTTCATGGCTTGTTCAGTTTCTGCAGAGTTGTGCAGCATTAATTGTATGGCTTTTTGTGAGGTCTTGGATGAAATTTGAAATTACAAGCTAGAATGTTAACAAGTGTCTGACAGGGCAGTTAAACTCACACCTTTTGGATGAATAAATGAAAGTTTAACAATGATAGATTAAAATGATTTTGTGGTCTGAAGACCACATGTTCTGTTGCCTAACCGGCTCGTAACCAACCCATTGGGTGGTTCACGGTGTAAAGGAGGGACAGGCCCTCATAGTGTAAAAGCTTCCTGTTGTAAAAGTTAATGGGAGGAGGGGAGATATGTGGTCCAAAGATCACGTGTTCTATTGCGTGATCCTTGGGTGGGCCGCAGGGTAAAGAAAGGATGGGCCGCGTTTTCGGAAAAAAAAAGAGAGAGTAAGGGAGATCGCGCATGCTCAATGGAAGAAGGACTTTTTTGGAAGAAAGAATGGAGAGAAGACGTGTAGACGATAGAGTCGCAAGATTGTTTTTTTGTGTGTGTTGTTTCTTTTGTTTTAGTGTCTGTTATAGCGAAGGGACAGAGTAGTGATTGGAAAGACTAAAATAAACTTTAAGTTCCTTGCATTGGAGTCATAGAGTGTGTGATTTATTTCTTTGAAGTTTCTTTTTGTTTTGTTCCTGCACAGGGAATACTCTAAAGATCGAGTACTTCCCCACAATTTATTTAATTAAATAATGTCTCTTGGAGATGATTATATAAATTCTTAATGTCAAAAAAGGTAAAAACAAAATGCTGGAGTTACAAGAGAGGGTTTTAAAGTTCAGTAAATACTATTCAATCGGCATCAGGTTGAACACTGATGTTGACCTCGCTCGTGGCCCAAAAGGTCTAAAATTTTCACCTGGAGACAGGGATGAACCAATCGAAAAGTGATGAGGGATATAGTCAATCAATCAAAATGCAGGATCGGGGAGAGAACAATTTAAAAATTTGTTTCTCAAAGACCTGAAGTTCTTTCTCCATGATCTGTTGTTCTTTTCTCAACGATTTAAACCTTACAAAAACGTCTCATCCCATTATCCATCCTTTCTAGCCAACCAGTTTCTCTTAAGAGTTACTCTCTAGTCCTGTTAAAATTTTAAATTCCCTATTCTATGCTTTTCGAGTGACCCAACTGTACACCTCGGCCGGCACCAACTTCCTATCTGGGAGGCAAAACTGAAGGTTTTTGTTACTTAGCACCATGTGGTTACAACGAGTAAACTTTAGTAGGGTTTTGTCTGTTATTTTTATAAATATAATTTGCTTAAAATGCAGAATAGAAATCAAAGTAAAACTTCTACAGCAAAATATCAAATAATGGTAGACTTTATGAGTGCACACAAGAAAGTTTTTTCAGGTAAGCTGTTCACCTATACATCTTTCTTAATTATACAAACATTATATTTGCTATAAATGATATTAAGCAATATAATTTTAAAACAAAAGTAGTAATCTTGTGTATGATAAGGCTGTTTGCCTACACATCAAAGAATGAAGATATTCGCAACCTTTGTCACACAACTGCAATACCAAGTGGAAATAATGAAATAAATATAACTTCCGGTAATTTGAAAGTATTTTGTCTACCCGAATACCCTTTGCAGGGCCGGCCATCGGGGGGGTGCGGCGGATGCTACGCACCGGGGCCCCGCGATTGAGGGGGCCCCAACATTATCAAGAATGCAGTATTTTTAGTAATTTTTCTGAAGTAATTAATGTATTAGCAAGAACAAAATCACGCTTTAAATAAACATGCATTAATATATGTTCGTGTTTGTAAATTTTTTTTATTTTAAAAAAACATTTGGGCCCAAATAGTTTCTTGCACCCGGGCCCCTTTATCGAGAAGGCCGGCCCTGACCCTTTGTCAACAAAAAGATTGTGTTTCTAATATTAAAAGGCAGAAGTGGATTGTCAGCCAAATTTAAGTATATATTTGATAGTCATCTAAACCAGTGTTTCTCATACTTTTTGCTCACACAAAACAAATTTTTATAATATAAAATTTTTAAAGTGTATTTTTACTTTGAAAAATATTACAAGTTTTTTTTTTTTATAAACTTAATGAACCCTTTTATAAAATGTACTTTTCAGATTGTAAGCAGATTTTGTCAATTTCACTTTGTATACATACATACACACACACACACACACACACACAAAAGTAATTACATATTAATCCACTTGTTCCATAATTCATCCTCTATTTTTTATAATTTATTGTTATGTATAACAATAAACCCAAAAGTTTGAATAAACAAGGAAATATTTTCAAAACCATTGCAATTTAAATGGCTTTATGGCTATGACCTTACATAAAACATCTATTTTGATGTTATTCAAAATAAAAAAAACAATCAGTTTTATATACATACATTTTATAATCTTAATTTTATACTAAATGACAATAATAATTATTAAAAAAAAAGCAGTTGAAGATTTTCAGTACTTAACAGATGCATGTTTATTTCTAGTTCTTAGAAAATATAAATTACAACTATTACAAGTATTTCTGTGGAAAGTGGTATCATTTTACGACCCATTGAAATTTTAACACAACCCATAGTTCAACAAAAATGTGGTTTGTAATGACAACACATTTCCTGCTGATTGTTTATTAAGTGGTGTCACAACGTACTGTTAAAACACGCACGTGGTGATTTGTGATCTAACAAAGAGATGACAAGAAATACAATAAAAACGTTCTTTATTTCACCCGTGGTCTTTACAATAAGCAGGATTCTTATGGATTCCGATACTCCTCGTGGTCCGTTCGTGTTTTTGTACGAACAGTTAACACTAGACCCAGGCAGAATGGTTGACGCAATTCCCGCGACAATAAAACAAAAAAATAAAAAAACGATCAATATAAATCTACCGCGGTACAAAGAAGTCTTATATCTAAAAAACTAAAAACTACTTATGCTAACAAATAAAAAGGGAAGAAGGAAAAGGATAGAGAATAGGACGAGTATATCGATAGAATAAGACAAGAAGGGTACCCAAAATTGGTGAACACTCTTGTGGTGGTGGTGGCCGAAATATTTCTTTCGTGAGGGTTGAGGAAAAACGACGTAAATATCTTCAATCAAAAACTTTCCTATAACTTTCCAGAATTCCTGGGATCAAAATATTCAGTCTTAGCTTAACTAGCATTTCTCCAACTGAGGCTAAAACAGTCTGGAGAACTCTACACTGCGTCTTTTTCCTTCGACGTCCCAGCTAAAAGTGGCTTATCCTTTCTTACTTTTGCCCTCAGGGTTACCACCTTTCTTTTGCGTTCGAAGTAGGTGACTCACCACCCATACTAAGAAGTTTCTAGAAATTGAAAGACAAAAGAACAGAGAACAAAGAAGGAAGAAAGTATAGAAATATATACATATATATTAAATATATACAAATAAAAATATTGGTGTACTACCACAGTACTCCTTTTGCTTACTTAACATACTACTTGTCCGTATCATCCTCCTGATCCGAGATTCAACCAGACAAAGTGAGCCCTTAGGCCATCAATTCACCAGCCATTAATTGTCAACAGGGGCCAACCTATCAATAATGATGCCCTGGGAAAGATTGTTATTCACCACCTTTTTTTAAGTATGGGCATAATGTAATTTTAACCAAAAGATCTGAGGGGTCAGACCTCACACATTTAAGTACTTAATTATTTTTGAAAAGTAAATTAATTGATTATCTGCCATTAAGAAAAACACCCATGATGAGCCTGTGAGAAAGGCCTTCTTAGTGCCCACAAGTTAGAAAGTCAAAAATAAAAAAGTGAAAGGCAGCTAAATAAGCAAACTAAATAAGTAAACTAAGTCTGCTTACTTAGCAGCATGCTTCTCAGAAGCTGCCAATGGGCCCAAGACCAATGTCCAAGTCCATTTTACTTAAAATGAGCTGGTTCATTCATTTGCTTATCCAGGTACTGTACATATATTAAAATCACTCTACCAAGCCAGATGCCCAATATTTTGATTACAAAATAGCACTTCATAAATTTTAAGATTATAAAATAATTTTAAATACTTACCATATCTCCTCAAGAATACTGAATTTGAAACCGATGTACCATGACTGTTTTTAGCAAAGCATTGATAAAGGCCTTCGTCGATATCTTCAGGCTCTGTAAACACAAGAGTTCCTCTTTGCGGCTGTTGACTAATCCGTTTATCATAAGATACATATTCAAATTCTAATCCATTTTTATACCATCGATACCTAAATTAACATAAAAATTATTCAGTAAATGTTTTATTTCAATAAATTAATTACTGAACAGGTTTACATTATAGATCCATACAATCCATTGCATGCTCGTAAGCCATAGATTATAGATGAGTCTGACTTGATAGATTCATTTTTGAATGTAAAGACTGAGAAATAAAAAAAAAACATCTTGTATGGGTAAAAAGATTGTTCACAAAACTTGCAGAACTTTTAAGAATTTGTTGGGCTGCAATTTTCAGATTGCACAACAGCTAAACTTTACAGACACAGCTAAATTTTAACAAATGGCAATAAACAGCTAACTAAAAACACCAGATTTTGCACCTAAAAATTAATATAACTGGGTATTTTGGAGGATTTATTTTCTCTTTCTGCCCTATGCTGTCTTTTCAAGCCCATTGTGGGTTTTGTCAGGCTCACAATGGGGCAGCCAGGTGGCAAAGGACAGGGCTCAGCATATCCAGATGAACCATCCATGAATAATTTGTGGTGCTTTTCAACCCTTCTGGATTCATTCCCAATTTTAACAGGTCATCCATCTGATCGTCATCAACAAGAACTCAAATGTTTCCAGATCAGCTTTCTTGTACCAAAAAGTGGAAAATCTCATATATCTACCACAATTTTAAGGCAAACTATTGTATTTGTTGTTGACAGACTTCCTACACTTGCTCCAAAAACTCCGAGGCAAAACAAGTATACTGGCTCAGAAAATTAAGTCACATGAAAGGCCTATTGAATTTTAGATGAGCTACCATTATTATCGTCTGGAATAGGAATCATTTTTAACAAAAATAATCAGGAAACTGTTTAACAAATAAATACTATCAAAATATATGCAGATAGCAACAAACTTTGAAAAAATCAAAATGTGCTGTAGGTACTTGTAATTCTTGATTAAATCTTCGAAGTGTCTGAGAAATAATGGTGGTACTTCAGGTTTGTTGGAGTTAGGGTGACCACCTGTCCTACTGTGGGAGAACATGTCCTACAATTAAACCTTTTGTCCTACGTACTACCGCCTAACAGAAATGTCCTATTTTCACAGATAACTACTTTGCTATTGGTCCAAAAGTAGCCAAATGCTCGACTGCTGGGCTATTTTTGAAAAATTATTTGGCTACAAGGGCAGAAAACATCTGGCAATGCTGTCTGACAGATCAGTGGAACATTTGCAGTTGTAGGGGAAATTACAACTGAATTGTTTGTGCCGCAAACTTCATAACAACTTTTTACTTAAATTACATATTTTGAAAACAATATATAACAGGTTAGTATTTAGTATTAGTATTTATGTACAGTACCTACATAACAATCTAGCATAATACGATATTTTTATAATATTATTATCTAAATACTATATTTTTATTTATTTTATAAAATGAGTAAACAAAAATGCAAATTTAATGATAATTTACAAAAACGTTATACAATGTTTAAAAGTACTGCGAAAGAAGACGAAGTGTTCTGTCCCACATGTAATGTGAATTTAAAAATAAGTTACTAAGGAAAAACTTCATTAGATCAACACCTTCAGTCAGAAATCCATAAAAGGAACATTAGCACAGAATGCAGTTCTCACAAAATACAACAATATTTCATTCCAAAAGATTCTGCCTTGGATAGAAAAATATCTGCAGCAGAATTAACTTTAGCATACCACATCGTGATGCACCATTTCAGTTTTCGGTCATCAGACTGTACAAGTAAATTAAATTCAGTAATTTTTCAAGATTCATCAGTTGCAACAAAAGTCATGTTGGCGCAAACAAAACTTCAAGCAATTATAAAGGGAGTTCTCGGTCCGTATACTTTGAATGCCGCAACTGAAGAAATTGAAAAAGTTTCCTTTATTGGAATTTTAACAGATGGCAGCAATCATAAGGATATTGAATTGTTTCCAGTTTTGATCCAATATTTCAATCCAGATGAAAATGGTTTAAATCATAAACTAGTTGAGTTGTCTTCTTTTCCAGATGAGAAAGCTGCAACCATCAAAAACCTTACTGGTGGAAACAATAAACAAAATAAACTGTTTAAAAAAACTCGTAGCATTTGGTGGTGATAACTGTAACACCAATTTCAGTAGTAGGCAGCATCGCGGAAGCAATAACGTCTATACTTTATTAAGAAATGAAATTAACAAACATGTTGAAGGAAGTGACTGTCCAGCAGACATTATAAATAAATGCATTCAGCATGCAGTAGATCGTTTATCCGTTGATGTAGAAAATATTCTCGGCAAAATATATAGCCATTTTTCAATTTACACAGTGCACATAGAATCATTGAAAGAGTTTTGTACATATATTGAAATGGACTATAAACAAATTTTAAGTTATTCCAAGACAAAATGGCTATCTTTATATCCCATAATAAATCGTGTTTTACAAATGTATAAAGCCTTACAGAGCTACTTTTTATCAATTGAGAATCCACCAAGAGTACTAAAAATATTTTTTGAAAATCCATTTTCCAAAGCCTATCTTAATTTGTCCATTCACTAGCACATGCATTTCATGCACATATATTAAAAATGGAAATACAAGGAAATTCAGTTGTGGAGACGATATCAATTCTAGAAGAAGTGCATAATCTTTTAAAAATTAGAATTGACTCAAAATTTCTACCAATCAATGTAATATCAATTATTAATCAAAACAATGCTCTAAATAGCGAATGCAATATATTAAAATAAGAGTGTCTACAAGTATATGAATATGCACGAGATTATTTGCAGAAATGGACGGTGCAATTTGAGCAATTCAAAGTTTTCAATTGGATGTTGTTGCAAAAGGTTCCAGAATGGAATGAAATTGTAGAAACAATTCAATACAGTGGACCCCCGATATAACGCGCATGTCGGGCGGGAAACAACACCCGCATTATAAGGTAAACCACATTACACCGAGCGGCGCGGTGTAACGCGGTCTACCTCTTTACTTTAGCAATAATGTCAAGCTTTTCTTTCACACTGTAAGCTTTTCTTTTACTCATCATGTATACAATAATTAAACACTATTCAGAATACATGCAGGAACTCAATACATGCACAATTACTCAATACGCAGTAACAATAACGCTACACATACCTGTATGAACGTGTTTGAGCTTATCGCGTAGCGAACATCGCCCGCGCTATAACCAAATGTGCGGTATAGTGAGCAGCACTATAACGAAGATCTACTGTATCTGAAAGAGAGGGATATAATGACTGATGATTCCAAATGCATTAATCAATTTGTCAATTTAAAAAGATTTTTAGACAAAAACTTATTAAATAACACTCAAATCGAAAATTCTGTCAATGGTAAGTGGCTACACTTTTTTAAAACATTGAACAATACTGAGAAATATTCTGAATTTTTGCTTTTCTGCCAGTATGTTTGCCATTCCAGCTCATAATGCCACGGTTGAAAGAATTTTTAGCTTAACTGAAGCACAGTGGACCATCGTAATGTCAAAAGTATCATAATGACTAAATTTAATTTTAAAAACAAAACTTGTTCAGAATTTCACACAGAAATGTTTACTAATATTGATATTCTCAATCAAGATAGCAGCAATGAGTAATATGAGTTTAAAAATAAAAATTAGAGACAATTCATTTTTCTTTTCGTAATTATTTATCAGTAATTAGTAAAAACTATTTTTTTTCTTTTCATATTTTGAAAAATAAAAATAAGAAAAATATAATCTGATTTTTTCTGTGATATTTTGTTTTGTGAGTAATTATTTATGCTGTATTTGTGATAATTTTGAAATAAAATTTTTAAAATTTATACACATTATTGCTTTCGTTTATTCCAATTAATACCATTTTATAATTAGTAAGAACAATATTTAAAATAAATATTTTTTCATATTTTATATTAATAATAAATACGAATTTAAAAATAAAAATTAGAAGTCCAATTTTCCTTTTTTGTAATAAATAAAATAGATGTGTTATAACTTATACAGTTGATTAAATTAGACCAATTCAAATAATTTAGTATAAGTAGTAATTAATAACAACAATAAACTTTTTTTTTTCATATTTTTATATTAAATAATGGGTACAATTGCAACAAAGAGTAGTATTTAAAACAATAGTAGTATATCAATTTAAAATTATTTACTTATCAATTTTTAGTGTTTTGTGCTTTTTTTACTACCGATTTTTATTGTTTTAAGCTGGGTTGTCAAATGTCCTACTGGGATGCGTTATAAAACTTCAAATGTCCTACTTTGACTATGTCAATATCTGATCACCCTAGTTGGAGTGCCATGTTAAATTTTAATTTGCAAATTATAGAAGGTGGGTGGAAAGTAACTAGACATTGAGAAATTATTATAAACTTTTGTAGTATGATCATAATAAAATTTATATGTGCATGTACTGTACACCAATCAATGGAATTTTATGATTCACACATTGGTGATGTGGGTAGTGACTGAGAGAAAGATCGCATGTGCAGTTGGAAAAAAAGATCGCCGACCGCTTGTCTGTTCAGAAAGAACAAGCGCAGATTGCTGCACGCTGTGTGGAAAATTCAAAGATTGTGGCATACAGTAAAGGGACATCATGCCTCAATACATTCGGAAACAAGCAAAAATTGTCATTCGAAGCTGATGACCACAAGTTCGGTTGCCGACGCACAGAGAATTGGCCATCCATCCACATTACGATCTGTCAAAAACGTGCTGTTGGTGGCTGGCGCCTGTATCTAAATTGAATTTTGAGGCATGCATCCTTATTTCCATTTAATAAGATACATGTCAAATAACTTTTATTGCCTTTGCTTTAGAAATGTACAAATTACAGCGCTTTCTCAATGACTAGTTACTTTTCACCCACTATGTAAATCAGTATCATGAATTTAATCATTATCCCCACTTATAGAGTCCGAGCGCAAGTTACTCGTGCCCTGCCCTGGTCGCAAATATTTACATAACATATAGGAGTTCGCTAAAGAATGCATATGCGTTATATCTGAGACATTTCGAAAACCGTACCTAGTTCAGTAAATCGCTTATTGTTTTTTAATTTGTATTTGAGTTATAATATTAAAAATGGGTAAATCAAATGTAAATTGTTGTGTTTCGACATTCTAATACACTAGCAAACATGCAACATGTAATGCCGAAAGTTTCATTTTATTGTTTTCTGGCAGGTCTACACCTTAAACAGAAGCGCCAAATTTGGATAAATTTTGCTAAAAGACAAAAGGAAGAAATACAAAATTTATTGTTAATTTTTAAAAAATTGACACGAATAATTTTATAAAAATATCCTTGTAAATTTAGTAAAAGCGGTTCACAGTGGCTACCCTCTAAATCAGCATGGATATGCAGTATGCATTTTATACATGGGGGAAAAAGTGAAGATCCAAGATGTCCAAATTATAATCCAACAATCTATCCCGAAAAAAGAAGCAATGAAGAAATTGTCGACACGAACAGTCAACGAAGAGATATAAACACCTAAAGAACAGAAGGAATATTTTATTTGAAGAAGCAGGAAGACACCTTTGATGTAGCAATTGAAAACAAGTTTTTAGACCCTACACAAAAACAAAAACGTGATTTTGGAACTCAAACAGTGGTTACAAACGAACGGTTTGGAGACTTAAAAAGTTTTTGATTTGCATGACTAGTAACAATGTTTCTGAAACTCAAGTTTACCACATTAAAATGATTTCAAAAGAATGTGGAGAAAATCATAGGTCATGTCATTTTAGTGGTGTAGCAAATTTTCATGATGATCAATCTTTAAAAGATCTAATATCAGTAGGATTCGATGTTTTCAATTTACTTTTAGACATGCTTCCAAACAGTCCTGTTAGAATTTATGAATTGTCTTGGGAAAATAAGTTACTAATTTTTCTAATGAAGTTAAAGTTGGGTTTGTGCTATTCAGCATTAGGTGCATTGTTTGGAATTCATAGAACCACCATTAAAACATAGTTTTTACAAATTTTAGAAATTATTTTTGTTGCAACACAAGATTGGATTATTTGGCTAACAAAATTATCTATTAAGGCTACATTACCTCAATCATTTAAGAAATTATCCTGAAACAAGAGTAATCATCGACTGTACAGAAATTAAAACTGAGAAGCCATCATCAGTTCAACATCAAATTCAGTTTTATTCCTACTATAAATCTGCTTATACTGTAAAATATTTAATTGGAATTGCCCCATCAGGACATAACTTTTCTTTCTAGTGGGTATGGAGGAAGAAGTACCGATTCGGGGTGTACTATAGATTACTCCCTATGGAATTTCAGGACTTTGATTATATATTTGAACTCAAGGGACCGAGACAAGTTCAGCGGTACCCTATTTTTGGACCGGAGACGAAAAATAAAAAAGTTATCATACTTTTTCACTTACCATACTTTTTTAATGCTCTCACGAAGACGGCACCATAGTTGCTAGTCCTGCCATCTTACGGTAAAGTCTGCAAACCATGACGTCGGACTACGGTCGTCTCCCGGAGGGTTAAACACGCGATACGAGAGCGGAGAGAGCGACGCGACTTCCGATCATTGCGCGATCGCCATTTCGGTTAATGTTACTTATGGCAGCGAATATGGCGGCCCGACTGACCTCTCGTATGGGCGCCACCACACGCCGCCATGTGCTAAACTAGTGATCGATTCACGGTAGTTTTTGAACAAAGTAAAAAAAGGGGGGAAACGTCTACTAAAGGCAATTTTAACGGCAAGCGACGGGACTCCCGATCGCGATAGCGAGGCCGACTTAGCGGAGAGCGACGCGACTCCCTGTCATCGCGCGATCGCCGGAAAAAAGTATGATAACTTTTTTATTTTTCGTCTCCGGTCCAAAAGTAGAGTATCGTTGAACTCGTCTCGGTCCCCTGAGTTCAGATATATACCCAAACACACGAAATTCCATAGGGAGTAATCTATAGTATACCCCAGATTCGTTTATAACAAATGATTGTGATATTCTACTAAAACTGGAGGAGGGAGATATTGTTATAGCTGATAGAGGGTTTCCTCAAATTAAATTGGGTGTCAAAAATAAAAATTCTATTTTAATTATGCCTCCTTTTTCAAAACCAAATCAAAATCAGTTTAGTGCTAATAAAATGGACGAAACATACAAAATTGCTCGTGTGTTCACGTTGAGAGAACCATTGGTAGAATTAAAATTTTTGAAATATTGAACTGTAGATTACCCATTTCACTTCTTCCATATGTAGATAAAATAATGTTTGTTTGTGCAGTACCGTATTTTACGGACTATAAGACGCACTTTAATTTTTAAGCAATTAAAAAAAAAAAAAAAATACCTGTAAGACGCTACGGACTATAAGACGCACCTGAATTTTGGAGGCAATTTTTCGAAGAAAAAAGTGCGTCTTATAGTCCGTAAAATACGGTATTAGTAAATCCGCAGCCACCAATTATAAATGAGTGAAAGTTTTTTATTGTGAAAACACTGAAACTTAATACTATTTACAATTGCAGGTAAATAATAATTAAAGTAGAACATTTGCATCTTCTCTAATAGTGAATAAATAAACGTCTCATTTTTTTTCCACTTTAAGTATTACATTTTGTACAGTACATCATTAATAATCAGTGGCGTGCCGTCATTGGAAGCGATGGAAGCGCCGCTTCCACCTTCCAATGACCTTCCCTTGTATTTTATAAAATATAAATTTTCATATTTTAACGTACTTTAAATTAATTAAAATTAATATTTTATTATAACTGCATTATGTATCTTTTACAAATTTCTATACTACATGTGAAAAAAAAACGATAAGATTGCTATTGTATATTCGAATAATTCGGTGGCGGAAGGAATGTCGAAACCGGGTCAGTTTCCAATCAGCCAGATTATATAGGCATTAGCACATGCGGTTTACAGTGCACCAACCTCACCCGGTTTAGCTGGTAGAAGCGACACACGCATAAAGAGTCCGACTTTATATCCCGGAGCGGTTGTGGGCTGTTAGCCGCCTGCTAGATATTCGGCCACCCTCGCCCGATTATGTGAATCACGAGCAGACTAGATCAACGGCGGGCAACCCCCGGCCCGCGGGCCAGCTACGGCTCGCGAAAAGTTTTTATCCGGCCCGCGAGATCTTTAATAGATTATTAAATTGGAAAAATAACTAATTAATAGTTATTTTTCCAATTCTTTGTAATTTTCGAAAACGATAAGAGAAATAAATGTAGTAATTAACTTTTTATTTATTTATTTTATATTTGCAGACTAAAAAAATTACGAGTCACAAGAAGGCGTCAATTGACTACTACGGCCCGCGGAAAAAACGTAAAATTTATTCCGGCCCGTGTTATAAAAACGGTTGCTCACCCTAGACTAGATTTATAACTTAACCCAACCGATAGGAGTTTACTGGCATGTTTTTATGATAGTTCTGTATAGTTGACAGGAGTTTTAAAAAAAATCCATTAAAATATTCGATATATTTATTCTGCGTTTATTCTGCTCTCCCATCTTATATTACTTACGAATTTCAATGTTAAACCGGTGATATTACGATTATAGTATGTCCCATCTGTAAGGGAATGCAGAAAAAACGTGTACAATTCTAGTAGTGTTAAAAAATTAACCGTTCCTTTGGCAGCATCGTTTACAACCAAATTTAATGAATGAGACGTACAATGGTACAAAAAAAGCTCTAGAATTTATTTTCCTTAAATTTACGATTTATATATCCGTTGTCATAAAAATTTCTTTCCACTTCTTTACCAAGACTACAGATATTCAAGTACAAAGTAACTGGTTTCGACTTATTTCTACTAAGTAGTTAAATATTAAGAGATTAGGGAATGGGACATAAATAAAACCCTGCCGAAAGAGCCAGAATTTTACTTAAACAAAAGCTCAACCGAACCAATCACTAGCTCAGTACAGTGGGAAACTGATTTCCGTGTACACCTGGTATTAAAACGAATTAGTTAGAAAACAAATGACTATTAACTTTAACATATTTAGATTTTTACAGCTATGGTGAGAAACGTTTAAAATTTACAACAGCCCTGTGGCGTCCTTTGAGATATACTAATGACGCGACAAAAGAGGCATTTGACATTGACCGGTATCGGTCGGCACCCTCGGGATTTGGCAACCTGGTGCATGCACGCGCCGCACACCTACCAGGACCAGTAGCGTAGCGAGGGGGTGCAAGGGGGTGTATCATGCTCCGGGCGCCACTCGCAGAGGGGTGCCCAAACGGTCTCCAAGACAAACTATACGTGTTTCTGGAAGGGGGAGGGGCCGCCCAAATGGTCTTTAAGACAAACTATATGTTTCTGGAAGGGGGAGGGGGCGCCAATAAAGTGTCGTGCCCCGGGCGCCAGTTATGTTCGCTACGCCACTGACCAGAACGTTTCTGATTCCATTTATTAGCCACTCGTAGGGAGCTATTTCACTAAGTGGATTGTTTTAACATTTAAAAAGTAAAGAATATTTTGTTATTTTTATGTACGTTTCTTCACAAAGTTATATTTAATTATAAGTTTCTTTAAAAGTATATTCATACAATTGAAGAATTTTTTGTACTAGGTATGTATATTCGTCACACATTTTGTTTTACCAAGTAAGTTTTTTTTTATAATTTTAATTTTAGCCCTTATATCATGGCTAGTGATTAAAAAATTTATTTTAAAAAAGTTTTGGTTCGAGACCATATAATGAAAAAGAAAACATTATTAAAAGAGAACGACCAATGCCTAAATTAAATATAAATACGTCAACAAAAAATTTCGACATTTTGACGATAAAATTTATGACGAATGACGATTCTTTCGTAAAATTGAAGCAATTTGGAAATCAAAGCGGAATAGAATTTAACATTGATAGACAATATAAAATAAATATTGAAAATTATAACAAGATAATTACGATTAATAGATGTTATATGTTTTTTCTCAAAGCGAGAATTGGCATTTAGAGGGCAAAGGAAATTTATTGAATCTAATATGAAAGTTCAATATAATTACCTCTGTTATTTATTAAGTACGTCAGATAATCTATTAAAAATACATTTAAAGAAGTATACGGTTTTTACTGGCTTATCGAACAAACGAATACGAACGGGCCCTGACGTGCAATTAATTGATTGCCTCTGTAAGTCGGCTTCTTACAGAAACACAGCTTCCCTATCATCAAATGTCACGGCACGCCACTGATCATTATAGATATATAAATAAGAAAATTGAATATTTGTTACATATAAAGCTAATTGGATGTGTGTATAATATATGCTATTTTCTTTTAAATAAAGTTTAGAACTTTTAAACTCTAAATATTTTACAAATATCTCATTTGTCTCGAAATCAACAATTTTTTTAAAAATCTTTACACGTGTAAGGCATTTAATTTCGAGTAAGCTAAACTAAAACTAAAAGCTAAATTAAAAACCAATAAGCGATTTACTGAACCAGGTACGGTTTTCGAAATGTCTCAGATATAACGCATATGCACTCTTTAGCGAACTCCTATGTGTTATGTAAATACAGCAGAGCATCGATTATCCGACCCCCGATTAACCGACTTATCGGTTAACCGACCGTGTTCTAGTCGGCAAATTCAAATGTCCTCTAGTGATGTGGCGCTACAATATTTGGTTATGTCTTGGCTACTTTAATATTATTTTTGTTAAATTTTTGCATGTTTTAGCTGGCAGCACTGGCTCGACCATGAAAGGAATGCTAGTATTTAAACCAGCCCTAATACACTATACTAATAATGTATTTTTTCATACTTTTCGGTTATCCGACTTTTCAGTTATCCGACCAACCCCAGTCCCCAATTAAGTCGGATAATCAATGCTCTACTGTATTTGCCACCAGGGCGGCACGCGAGTAACTTGCGCTCGGACTCTATCCTAACTACAGTAGAGCATCGATTATCCGACTCAATTGGGGACTGGGGTTGGTTGGATAACTGAAAAAACGGATAACCGAAAAGTATGAAAAAATACATTATTAGTATAGTATATTAGTATATCCCATGTAATTAGTATATTAGTATATCGCTATTAACTTATTTCACGTTAAATTTTCATCGACGTTAAGCCTAACAAAATTTTTGGTTAATTAATGTTATCTATGGTTCCAAAATGGCGGCTCGTCTCTGATTCCAGCAAACAGAAGAAAGGAAACAGTGGTGACGCACGTTCTAACCTAACCTAACCTATTTTAATAATTTGGTTGGTAATAATTATGGTAATTTATTAGAATAGGTTAGGTTAGAACGTGCATCCTTTCTTCTGTTTGCTGGAATCGGAGACGAGTCGCCATTTTGGAACCATAGGTAACATTAACCAAATTTTAAATAATAATAATAATAATCGTCGCTATTATATCGTCAAAAATTATTTCTTTATTTGCACAAAATAAATACAAAAATAAAGAAAAACAGAAAATTAAGCCTGGTTTAAATACTTTTTTTTTTTTTTTAACTCTTTCCGCCCTGTGGGCACTAAGAGGGCCTCTTTTAGTAGGCCCATTATGGGTTCGGCCAGGCCCACAATGGGGCGACCGGGTGGTGAGGGACGGGGCCCGACATATCCGAACGGACCACCCCCTGAAAAATTCCTGGGGATTATTCGACCCGTTCGGATTCGATCCCGGGTCCCCCAGAGCGGTAGGCTGCCACCTTTACCGCTCGGCCATCCGGCCGTCTGGTTTAAATACTGGCCTCCCTTTCATGGTCGAGTCATGTTGCCTGCTAAAACACGCAAAAATTTAACGAAAATAATATTAAAGTAGCCGAGACATAGCCAAATATTGTAGCGCCACATCACTAGCGGATATTTGAATTTGCCGACTAAAACGCGGTCGGTTAACCGATGTGATGGTTGATCAGGGTCAGATAATCGATGCTCTACTGTACTTAAATTTCTAAGAAATATTGATGGCAAATTTCAGAATAAATATAAAATTTTAATTTTATTTGCTTTTTTTAAATATATTTTTATGAAATTATACCTAAAGGTTAATGAACAATGTAAACTAATTTCAATTGCTGATAATTAGAGCTTACAATTAAAATCACTCGCTACGCAATAAAATATTTATATCCGAAAAATTATTAGAAAATGCAATAAAAACTTACTCAGGTTCAGGATTTCCATTGGCTTCACAATCTAAAACAAATGGTTTATCATATTCGTCTTCATTCTGTGCCACTTGATACAATTGCTCATGGGGTGGTTGCTTCATCATTGTTGGAGGATATTGAAATGTTGGAGAATATTGAAATTCTTCTCCTGCTGAAGTTACACGCAGCATAGTTATGAGAACTACCATAAATTTCCATATTCGTGAAATCATTGCAACTATCTATAATTTTCCAAATGCCAAAAAAAAAAATATATATGATTAAAGGTTAGCAAGAGAGTTAAGGGATAAAATTTCTACGTCATTTCAAAATCCTTACAATTGTATTCTTTCTTTTATATAACTAGTAATATTAAAAATTATTGTAAGAAATTGAATAAATAGCATCAAAAACCGAAACTAAAAATGTTTACATCCAAGTTCTGTTTATAGACACTAAGAGGACCCTTTAGGCCGGATGGCCGAGCGGTAAAGGTGGCAGCCTACCGCTCTGGGGGACCCGGGATCGAATCCGAACGGGTCGAATAATCCCCAGGAATTTTTCGGGGGGTGGTCCGTTCGGATATGTCGGGCCCCGTCCCTCACCACCCGGTCGCCCCATTGTGGGCCTGGCCGAACCCATAATGGGCCTACTAAAAGAGGCCCTCTTAGTGCCCACAGGGCGGAAAGAGTTAAAAAAAAAAAAAAAAAAAAAAGAGGACCCTTTAATGTTGATTGAAAAGCCCTCTTAGTGCCTCAGGCCCACACAATGGGGTCTGGTTGGCTAGGGAGGGGATTCAATATATTCAGGGTAAACCACCCCTGAAAAATTCATGCTGTTTGAGTGTACATTGTTGCCTCGTACTTCGAACTTCATTTCAAGAAGTCTATCGAACTCCGAAGCAATTTTTCTCATAAGAAATAATGGAAAGCGAATTAATTCATTTCCCGACACCAAATAATACCGCATTTCGATATATTTAAAACTGCAAATATACATTATTAAACGTAAAAGTAAGACAACTGCAAACTCTAATAATAAATTAAAACTTGAAAACAATAAATAAAATACGTAAATAATGTATAAAATAAAAATCGCATTTACCGGTCGCACAGGGTTGGCTTCTGCATCTTAATTAAACATGGCCGCCAGATATGCCATACATAAACCGCTTTCATGTTTCGCGATGAGTTATTTTTTTAATATCAATCGTCGATACTACAACCTTCCTTTTAGAGGTTGTTGCTTCCACACCCTTTATGGATTCCACAGTTAATAAGTAAAACTTACAATTGAACAAAAAGTCTCTGCCTATTTTTAACAGCTGTCGTCACTTAACATAGTTGTGTGATTTGTGACAGTCGTAAAATTTAACACGTTATTGCTAACGAGAGATCGCATTCTTTGTTTAGAAGCTTATTTTAAACTTTAACTTCATATTTTGTTTGAATAAAATAGGGTCGAAATGTCTTCAGATAAAAAGCATGTCCGGCTCTTTATGAATTTCGAAAAGGATACAACGCCGTACAAACAGTAAAAAAGGTTCGTAATGTGTATGGAGAAGATGTATGAGAGCATATTTACGGTACATGCACAGTTCGAACTATGAAACATCGTTCGAAGTACGAGGTACCAATGTACAGTACTTCTAGGTACCATGAAAAAGACGGTCGAATGGCCAACGCAGATAAGGGTTCAGTCTACGGCTCTGAGGACCCAGGATCGAATACAAGGAAGCTGACATTTTAGATGCTCTTGAAGATAGTCAAAGAGACTCGAATACATTGCTTGAGGTAACTGAGAAGTATATTTAAAGGTTAATTCATTATTGCCACATAACAGTAATTTTTGTGAATCATTCGTGGTTTTTATAGAGGAGGCAGATGACACAGACATGTACTGATGAATTAGCTGCTGATAATAGACTTATTGTTTCAAAAACGAAAATATTTTTAAGTAAACCCGAAAGAAAAGTCGCTAGAGAAGGCAAAAGAGAAAACAATAAGCAATGTACAAAGTGCCTCACAAGAACCAGATCGTGACCATGTCGTTTCAGAACTAGTCGCTAATGCCAAAGCACTGGAAAATTCAGTCTGACATTCAGATTTAGTGACTGAGTTTTCAAACCTGAAATCAATTGCCACTGCACGCCCACTTTAAATGGAGAAGAAAAAAAGAACACATTAAATGTATGTTAAAGTTTATGCCTACCATTGATGTGGATTTTTATAAATCTGTTCTGAAATTTTAATGAAACTGAACTTGATTTATTTAATCGGTATCAAAGATAAAAACATTGTATCAATAAGAATACCAAAGCAGAGGTTTTAAAGGTTTTATCGCATTTTCTAGTCTATAAAACACTCAAACCAGTGTTTTATAAACTAGAAAATGCGATAAAACATTCCACTTTACAGTACAGAGTAAAATAATAAAAATAATGTCAAAACTTGTAGTAAAGATTGAATGTCTATATTCTTCTTGACACATGTTTGTCGTCTGTCCAAATACAAACGTTACTTTAAAAAGCGGAGGTATTTTGTCTTATATCCAAAAAGACACCCAAATTTCTCTGCGACAATATAAAAATTATACGTACCAGACTGAAAATATTGAAATAATATGCACGGATAGTAATATATACGTACTGTCCATTACCATCCGGCTACCGCCTCATGAGGCCTGGCCGAACTCATGATGAGCCTGGAAAACAGGCACTCTTTGGTGCCCATTGAGTGGGAAAAACTAAAAATGAAAGAAAGGTATCACAAAGCGCAATTTATTTTGGATGGTACAGGCTCGACGGTGCTCCATTATTGATCTGGTCTAATGTCCATGGTCAGATCAATAATGGAGCACCGTCGAGTAAGAGACGACTGAGATTCTAATACTACGTTCGCACACAATTCACGACTCACTTCGATCTCGATTTACCTACAATATGGTTTGTGACTGTCGCCAGTCGAACGTCGTGCTGTTCGCACAGGCAATCCGCTTGAGACCCAGCTATTAAACGCGATGATAAAACTGACATAACTACGCGGTAAGTCATGAACACCAACAACAAAATGGATGTTTTGGTTAGAAATAAATACTTTTTCTTGCCATATATCTAATAATAGATAGATGTCATCGTCTCTCCAAATATCTTTTTTATTTCTCTGTCGATAGCCCGACACGTGTTCCGCTGCCATCTTGTATTTTCTCGCGCGCGTGGGTTTGTGGGAATCTCTCTTATGACTGGATCTAGTTTCAAGAACTCTCTTGAGTCAATCGCGATTGAACCTCGTTTCAGTCGAGATTGAAACGGTAGAGAGAAGTCGCAGCAAAGCATAGTCGCCGACCTTGGTCACAATCTAGATTGAAGTGCTCGGTGCGAACGGGGTATAACGCCTAAATAAAGGCCAGTTACCCTTAAAAAGACTTCCCGGAAGACATTCCCCCTAGGCAGATCGCTCAAGTGTTGCGTTGCCGTAACTTAAGAAAACAAACAATCGACCAAATTACAGCTAGGACCACCCAAATAGACAAAATTGATGCCTATTATCAATAGCGAATCCAAAAAATTTTAAAGGAGGGTGCAGGAAAGAAAGAATATGTCTTATAAAACTTTTTACCACCTAAGGTACCCAAGGGTACTGAACACCTCTGATGCCCTGATATGTAAAGTTTCCCTCGGAAAATCCTCAGACAGGGGGTGCAGCTTCGCCCAGCACACCCCTAAATCTTACCTTACTTATTATATAGTTAGTGTTACCCAAATCAAATTTCAACCCAGAATATTGCCAAATTGATGACGTTTATATCTTTAATCGAGAGAAGGGCCTCTCTCACAACTAACGTATGTGAGAGAAGGCCTTTTCTAAAGATTATAGTTATAAAAACAAAATAGAAATATGTGTTAGATATATGCAAAAAATGATGTTTAATTGTTACCATTTTGAATCATGACCACACCCTTTGAAACTATTCGTTAATAATCGAATTTACATAAAACTATTGTAATTAACGATACAAAACATTATATCAACTATTATTAAATTTCGCGTGAATCAATTATATATATAATGAATAATAATATTTAAAACTTACCTTTAACATGAAATTCAAGTCACTTAGTGCTAATCAAATGGCCAATACTGGTTGCAAATTCAGCATATTCATGCACGAAAAACAAACAGATAAGCTTACAAGTAAACAAAATTTTCAACGTTACAATAGAAAATTTTGTTGATGTAAAACTGTTATAATTTAAATACAAATCAGATATTTTTAAATTTATTTTTTAAAGTAGTTACCGTTATAAAAATGCCATACTTTCTGTAATTATGTATCTAATTTGTATTTAAGGAGATTAAAACTATATTTTTTTTTTTTTTTATAGCCTAGGGTACTTCTTTTTAATAGCCCACCAGTGACAAGTGGATAAAAACACTGAACACGTGTAGTTGGTCACGCAAAGTGTCTCTGGGATTTCTCCACGTGTCTAACACCTAAACGGGAGCCAATTTCACATAGAAAGCGCGAAAGTACAGGCCAGTTCCCCATAGAAAGTACCTAAATATGGAACAGTTTTCTACAGAAGGTTTTCTCGGACATATCGTCCATCTGTTGTGTTACTGCATCCCATCAAATCAATCTTTCACGTTATATTGTAGTTCATATTGAAAATTATACCGTATTTTCGCGGAATGACTGGCATGCTGGTGGTCTCACCCGTTTTTATGCGGCATGCCGGTCATTCCGCAAAAATACTGTAACAATATCTAAAAATACAGCATTAATTTACTTTAGAACATTCCTCACCCACAAAGAACGGAATCTAATTTATGTTTATCATTTATATACAAATTGCTATTTGAATTATTTGAAAACCATAATATTTTCATCAATACAGATTAGATTACAGTTAGATTACAGTTCAATTATTGTATCAGAATAAACTGTAGATATTATAAAATAACAATAAATTCTATCAACAAATGGAAATTAAAATAAATACTGATTGCATTAAATTCAACGAAAGAACGCATTCATCATTTCGAACCGAGAACTTAAGGGTGTATAGGCTATACTTTTTGTTTCAGATGGATCGATCTGCAAGATCAGATCAGACTATGTTACGTGATACAGATCGCTTCTATCATGTGTTTTAATTGGCGGAAAGTACACAAGGAGGATCGAATCGTATTTACTCTGTGAATGAAATTGCTCCTGAAATGGCAAAGTGCACGCCATGCATTCTTGCCGTACAATCTCGCAAAATTGTCTCTCAATACTTAAGTTTATCGGATATTTTAATAATGTTGTTTTTATTTACCATTTATAAGTTTTAAATACTTTTCATTTCGACAGTTAAACATATTTCTTTGCTCTCAACTATAAGCTCGACGTTAACCGCCATTTTTCATTTTTTTTATCCGATCAAAACGATCCTACCCTCCACTCGGATTACTTTGATCGCGATCCAGTTGATGCTAGACTGCATTTGTATATGCTGATAGAGATTGATCAGATTGCTATAGTTCATTTGTACTCACCATTTGAACGATCAGAGTAATCTTGGATCAGTTTGATTACAAAAAGTGTATGCACCCCAAGAGTTAGGAAGGATGTAACTCCACACGTGATTAACATCGCTTGTCAAGTGTCATTCGTCCTAACTCACACTATAAAGGCGTTTATAATTATTTCTGAATACTTAAAATCCAACTATTCGAAACTTACCGAAGTAATGTGTAAAAATCCGGCAGTTGCGTTCAGTTTGAACAAACGAATCAGCTGACGCATTGCACAGCCGTTTGCGTTGTTTTCGAAGTGTTTCGGAAGAGGACCCGAATAATATGACGTAACCATTCTTTTCGGGGAGAAAGGGGAATGAAACTCGTAGGAATAAATATGCGATGCTAAATCTACAAACCATCTATGTACAGTACATTTGAAATTCTCCTTTCGCTTGTATTACCTATGGAACCGGGTGTGATCAATGCAATCGCGATATTATCCTGTTATTATTTATCATCTCCGATTAAGTAGGCCTACAAACTCAACAGTGTACGAGGTACACGTGTTTTGACAATGACCCTGCAACGTACGTAGACTGGAATTCAATAGACGTTGACTACGTATCAACGTAAAGGACGCCTCGCATGACTAGGGATAAAGGCATCATTGGATGTTTAACATATAGAAGAAGTTTGTATGAAGTGACGAGTCCCGTTTTGTGTGAACCACACTGATGGTCCGGTCCGAGTCTGGCGTAAACAGCATGAAGTCACATCCCCTGGTTGCACAGTTCGTGGGTTACCGAAGCTGGTGGAGGCTGTATCGTGGGCCGTGTTCAGTAACGCAGAACACTTAAGTTAGAATTCTGAATGGCTTAGTGGGCGGCAGTGCCCTAACTAGGGCGGTGACAGCGGTGCCCAGGCACAGGGCGTAGACATTGGAGGGCGCAGAAATGACCTGGACCAAGTTTTGGGTCATAGTTTTGGGGCGTAGTTACAGATGCTTGCACCAGGCCCATAAAAGGCTAGTTACGGCGCTGGTGGGTGGAGCCAAGAATAGATAAAGGAAGCTAGTGGTGGGAAGAGTCAAGCAGTAGTTAGAAACGAGTTCAACATTACAGCATAACTAGACTTAGCAAGAATTCTGCGTTACTGAACACGGTCGTGGTCTAAGGAGCGTTCTCTTGGCAAGGCCTGCTGGGACCATCGATTGTCACCCCACAATCCTTGAAGAGATCCCCACGATCCAAGAATCTGTTAGGTGATCATCTGCACCCGTATCTTCAGGCTATATTTCCTGAGAATTATATCGTGTTTCAACATGACAATATGTCACCAGACGAAGCTCACTCAAAAATGGTTTAAGGAACACGACAACGAACTCAACAGACTGCCTTAGACTCCAAACTCACCAGACTGCAACCTCATTGAACATGTTTGGGATATACTGAAATGTATGGTGAAGTTGTCACTTACTCTTCTGCGAAATGTGCACCTTCCGAAAAAAACTGTTTCAGCAGACATGGGTCCAGTTAAGAATAGAATATGATTGGCACTAGTAGAGTCTGTACTTTGGCGTTTACAAGCAGTGATCGCCCCGAAAGATGGACCAGCCCGTTATTAAGTAGTGATCGTTCAAAGTATATCTCTTACTCCTTTTCCAAATCCAAGTGATCCTTTCATACGTGGCGACAGGAGAACAGACACCCTAATGCAAAAATCTTCTGAAAGCACCCTCTGATGATCTTTCTCAATTTTTCCGCGTAAAGGCTGGTGATTGGTTGGTTGAATAAGGCAATACAAAGCATGGGCGATCTGCTAAGGGAGGGTTGCCTCCCGAGAGGACTTTCTACGGAAAACTAGCCCTTACTTACGTGTCAGACACGTGCCAAAGGGGCCTACCTCCCGGGAGGTCTTTCTACGAGAAACTGTCACCTATTCGAAAACCTACGAAGAAAACCTATTTAGCTCTTAATACTATTGAGGAATATATTAAGTAAATTTATTAAATTCATATTTAATTAAATTTTTATAAATTATAAAATTAATTATAAATTTCATATTTTTAAATATTTTTATTTAATTTTTTACACCATGAAAAAAAATGAATGAAATAAAGTTCATGTAACATTAGTTAAACATAATTAAAAACTATGATATTATTACAATATGTTGTATTATGGTTGAATCGTTTTAAGTACACACTACAAAGTTATCAAATGACGCTACACACGTGGCTTTCATTATACGGTACACGTGGCTTTATTTATCACGTAAATCAAAAGATGGCGCCACACGATTTTATTAATTAAATAGATACACACAGTTAAACAATTTTTTTCCTATAAATATAAAAAATTATTCCGTTTATAATTTAAATTTATTTTTATTTAATATTATACAAATTTTTTAAAGCTTTAAAAATTTAAAAACATGTTAAAAATTATAATTGCAAAATTTGATGTATTTTGGTGTAATATTATAAAAAAAAACAAATTATATTTTTATAGAATGGTTTAAATACTTGTTTTTGAGTTAAACAATGCGGTTTTAAATGAAATTTTAATATATATATATTTTTTTCCTGTGTAAGAAATGTAAGTAATTCGAAATTCTCAGTTAATAAAGTAAAGTTTGTCGAATTGTAAACAAATTTTTCCACTAAACTACTTAAAACGATACTAAAAATAACTTTATATCGAGTTTAAAATTTAAAAATCCATTGGAGTTTATTGTCCTTCATTCTCTCCATCTGTCGGCGATTATGAGAACTAAGTAGCATCTTTCGTCACACTTTTAAGTTCGAAAGACTTGTGCAGTCATCCCCTGTACACAGTGTGGTGAGTTACTTTCTCAAATACATTTAAACCACTTAAGCATAAAAGCTCTAACATCACATGCAAGATTGTTTGTTGATGATCTTTTCTATTTTTTTTTTACTAATAGCATCCCACTTAATTTTGGAGATAAAGATCGTTTATGCGTAACAAACAAATTACTTTGTTCTCTAATGAACAAACCTACTGTTACTGGAAAAGAAACACAAACCACTAGCCAAAAGAAACCTGATGCTGTACTTACTACCAGTGGCAGTTTGTTTGAAGAGTGGAGAGATGAGGGGGTTCCAAAAATAGCTAAATATCCTAAGCTCAGCTACAGGCACCTCACTACACAGAACGGTGCAGATGCCAGCCAGGTGGTCTCCACTTTTGTACTCGGAGATGTTAGTGATACAGGCAGGAAGACATGTTCTAACCCCCAGGAATGCAACATCACCTTAGACGATATTATTAAGCAAGTCGAGGAGTTGCGAAATGGTCTGGACCATCATTTAGTGAGCCAACAGATGGAAAAGGGTAAGCTTAACAACAAACCAGCTAAATTAAATCTTAACCCGAGCTTCCAGTTGACCAAACTTACTAAAGTTTCGAGCCCTGGTCCGTCTTCCTTGCCCTGTTCGCCCGTTCCAAATAGGTCACCTGTGAGACTTAGACCGGATATACCTTCCTACTTAACCCTTTGTAGGAAGGGCAAAGATACATTAGGAGACGAAAGCACAAAGGGAGAGGATCCGGAATTGTTAAAAATTCGTGACATCCTGTCCGGTTTGGATTTGAACAAATACAAAAGGAGAAAAGCCCCCGAAGGTTGTGACACGAAGTGTGATAAACCTGCTCCGTTCTGCAGAAGCATTTCTAACGTGTATCCACTTAACAATAGTGAGAATGTCGACAGGGTATGTAATAAGAGATTAAGAGAGTTGACTGAATTGTTAAAGCCCAGTACTATAAAGATTGCCGAGGAGAAATCTAAGGTGAATAATGGAAACGATTCTTTATCTGAAGATGTACAAAGTGATACCAAGTCTGGCATGTTGATAATTAACACTTGTACTTTACCGAAGAAAAAGGTTTTACCTTTAACTCTTCCGACTCTTCCCCCTAAAACTCATAACAGTGAAACGCTGAAAGCTCTAAGTTTGGCTACACCTCTGAAGGAACCTAATAAAGAGACGGTACAAAACAAAATTGAAGTGAGAACCTTTCCTAGGGCCACATCTAAGATCAGTAAGACCACTCTATTCCAAAATCGAATCAATGAAGAAGTGTGTGAAACCCAAAAAGAAAAAGATACAACTAAACGACAAGTAGCTATCAAGCCTCTTAATTTTTCATTCCCTTCTAAAATTGGTGATGCTTCCAAAACTCTACCGAACAAAGATCGAAGCGTCGAGCCTTTTCACAATAAAGTTACTTCACATAAAAGTGATCCAGACTTGATAGATAATAGAGAAAAGTCTTCGAAATCTTCAGAATTGTCACTTCCTAGCAATTCGTCGACGCTTCCTAGCAACTTCAAACAAAAAGCGACATTCAACGAAGAAGTTAATCCGCAACAGAAACGGTACTACAAGAAAAAATTAAGAGGACCTTATGGAGAAATGCTAGAAGAAGAGATGAGGAAATACGAGGGAAAACCAAAACATAATTACAACCAAGAATTTCAGATGCTGATGGATTTTTGTGGGAAGAAAACAGCAACCGAAACCCAATTATCGTTATATTGCAGCAGCAATTCTTTAGGTGATCCGAGGTTCAATCACGAAAAAATCAAAAGCAGTACATCGGCGCCCATAGAAGATAAAAACAACGATTTACTTTTATTATCAGAAATGGTCACAACCACATCGGAGCCCAATTTGACCCATCACAATTCGAGTTTTGTATACGTGGAAGAAGCAAAGAGGAAAATTTCGGACGAGGTGAGTGTCGTTTATCATCTTTTTATTTCTTCTAATTCCGTGATATCTTGAAAGTTTGCGTGTCATTTAGACAAGAAGAAAGATTTATAGCCTATTGAGTAGTTAAATATTTGGGCGGAGTCAAGCTTCCATTACAAAACTAATCGTTTTTACAATGCAAGATTAAATCGTGTTTGCTCGATTTGGGAACACGTAATTAAGTAAATCTACTGCATAGAAAATAAGCTATAATTATATATTATTATTTTTATTATAAAATTTTCACCAGTCAAAAAGAAATGCCAGTAAAATTAAAGAGTTCGGTGAATGAATGGGATTGACATTAAAGAATAACAAATAAAAACTCTTTTGTTTAATTTCTAGTATTGCAATTAATTCTAGATGTTAATATATTTTTATTTTGACCTGCTCTATGCGCTTTTAGTTTATTTTTAGCCCGATTAGTCACTTTGTAGGGGCGAATAATATTATCTAAAGGTGACGTAAATGTATATTCTGTGATTTGTTTGGCATGATTTCTAAACGTGTTGCATGACAAACAACGACATTTGTTGGAAAAAAATAGGATACGATAAAGTTTTCTTGTGTTATAAACTGTTTTTTAACCAGTTAAATCTACTGTGCCATCACCGAATCAAGTAGCAAGCTATATAAGAGTATCATAGATTATTTATTTAAATTTAAAAAAATTAATTGTTGCATCACCAAATCTTAAAAGCAATCGAAATGCCGAAATATTTAAAAAATAAAATGTATGTCAATTTATTAAATATACTTTAAAATTTTCAAATCAACCAATCGACGTGGTTGTAATATTGAAATTAACCAATCGACGTAATTAAATTTTAAAGCCAACCAATCCAGTCAATTTAATAAATATCTTTGAAAATATTTTCACTAACATTTAATATTTGCAATAATGAACATTAAAATACCTTTTTATTCGTTTATATGTTATGAATATATTAAATATTCGCTATTATGATATTAATAGTTTCTTAATGACTAATTGATATTTAAAGGACAAAGATGGCGTCATTTATTACTGTATTAGAAGTAATAAATATTTTAATAAATAGTGGCATGTTGGTAGCGATGACCATTAAATCTTTTCATGGTACAGTTCTAAAAAATTACTATTAAATTTTTTTTATTTTCATTATTATTTATAAAAATGAAGACGTAAAATTTTTATTATTATGCCGTTGATGGTTTATTAATGATTAATGGAGATTTAATGCACCAAGACAGTTTAGTATGCCACTGTTAATAACAGTAGGCTGTGTTATAATTAGTTATGCTAGTTGATGAATTCTTTCTTTGCCAGTTCATTAATGTCAGTCAAAACGTATTACTATTGTTATAATAATGCAGCAGTATAACTGTTATAACTGCAGATGATCTAAACATCATTACGATTATGTTTATGCCCACTAAGTGGCCTAGTGGATAAAACCATTTAGTTGGTCCAGGGCGTACCGAACAGTTTTGGTGCCAGGGGCAAACCTCATACCTGTCGCCGCATTCAACGTTAATTACAAAAAATTCTACAGATTCATTTTGGTTCCCTCGTTCACGTGTCTACCCTCGCCCCCTTACTTCGCGCCTCACCCACGGGCTGGCCACGTGGAATTTTCGTGTGTCTAGTATCGAAATAGGATCCCTTTTCCCATAGAGAAAGTTTTCCAGGAGACATCCCTCTTGGCATGTGTTGCGTTGCCTTAATAGGGTCCAGTTCCCCGTAGAGAGTCCTCTTGAGAGGTATCTTCTCTTGGCAGATCGCTCATGTGTTGCGTTGCCTTATTCTATCAACCAACCGATTATGTTTATATGTATTTGCAAAAGGTTCAATGAGTTTTAAAGATGCATATTTAGTGATATTTGAGGTCCTATGCCAAATTATTTAGAGGATTATACAGGTATAGAACAAAAAGATTAATGAGAAGTGAAATGAGGCCCCTGAAATAGCGAGGTTCTCGTGTATGCCTGCCTGGCTTTCTATACTATATTCTAAATTATATTCATGCCCGTACACAAAAAGGGACAGAGGGCACGTGTCGGGACCCATGATGATGGTCCCACTATGTTTTCCAGAGAGGTACATTATTGGGCCCCGAGCTTCGGAATCTCTGATAAATTTTTACTCTAGACACATTTTTCCCTCGAGGAGATCAAAATTTATTAGGTTCTCATAATTTCTATGGATGGCCCTGATTATATTAAAGAATATTGATTAGTAGTCTATTTCCTAATTGTTAATTCTATTTACTTAAACGTTATAATAGCATAGTCAATAGAATTTTGTAGACGAAAGTTGGTGAATATATCTCATTCCTACCATTCTAACTCTTTCAAATCTTTAAGAAACACCGAAGACACGGACGGATAAAAAAACGAAAAACAAAATAAATGTTTAATCAAAACGAATGTAAAAATTTCAACTGTAATTTATTTTCGCCAATTATAACCTCCGATCTGTGCTATAGACAAATGGATCTAACTCATAAAATTTGGGAGGAGAATATATCCATTAAAGTCCCAAAATATTTTTACTTTCTTACTCATAGTTTCTGAGAAATCTTGCAGTCAGACAGCAATTGAACAGAACATAAAACCTTTTTTTTTCTTCTTTTTTTTAATCACTAAACACATAAATCTATGATAATATTATCAATTTATACTTGCATATTCCATTATAAAAATTATTTGCGAGCTTTGCAATGACTCATAAAACCTATTAAACGTTATCAAAACTCCCACTAATATTATTTTAATCAGTTTTAACTCACTTTAGAAATTATTCGCCCACGTGAACACTTTCTAAACCCGTTTCTCCATTGATAAGAATGTATTAAATGCAATTTAAGAATATAAATTCATACTCTGAAGTATAAAAAAAAAAGAAGAAGAGGAGGAAATGTTATCAATCTTGGTTATCTTAATGAACAGAGAGATGTTTTTAATACTGGATATTAGCCAATGTTTCAGAGTTAACATTGTTTATTCTTTAAGTTAATTAAATATTTATATTTTTAGAATAATTTATTCATCGATAAGGTTCAAAGTGATCTATTTTAACGCTCCTAAAACTAGTAAAAGTTGAACTAATTCAGAAAAACTTGTTTATGAATTTTTTAAATGTCAATAAACATCATCAACAACATCTTTATAAGTTAGAAAACTTATCTCTTTATTCTTTATTCTTAATGATTTCTTTAATGTTTTCTTCTCTTACCTTCTTTGCTGATTATCTACCTGGTCAGACCACTTAGAATATACTTTTGAGTTTTAAAGTATACATAATTGGTAGTCTGGGAGAACTATTAATTCACAAAAAGCTCCGGATATATAATTTTGAATAAGCATCTATAATAAGAGATATTTACGAGGGGAAACAAAATATATATATATATATATATATTTAACTTATAGTAAAGAATACGTTTTTACGCAAAAAAAACAATATAAAAACACTTGTTAAACGACTCCAAAAAAACAAATTTTAACCGTATAAAAATTGTAATGTTGAACCTTATTCGAGAGATTTTTTTATGTATGTATGTATATATATATTTTTTCTTTTCTTTCTGCTTTTAAAATTTATTTTGGGTGCTCTCCAAAGTGGAAAATTTGTAGTTGGATGTGCAATTTCTTTTTTGTTCCTAACAATTTATTTATAACTAAAATGTTAATGATACATAAAACTGTCACTTTTCACACGTCTTTATCGTTAATAATATTGTTAAAAATATCTTTCAACTGCTAATTTTATTAAATTTTATTATATAAACATTCCTTAAATATATTATTAAGTTATAGGAATCAATTTATCTCAGATTGTTTTATAAAGTAATTAATTAGAAAGCTTTTGTTACTGTTAGATCTTTCAAAGTATGTAGGACAAGTTCAAGGGCTTAGTTTTTCAAAGAAGTCTGTTTTACTAAAGAATAAACAGGGGAAAAAAAAATTAAGAAGCCAAAAATAGAAAATAGAGTAGCGTTTTATAAATGCTGCAGCATCAGAGAACACTATTTTAGTACCAAATTTTCTTTTATAGTAGTTAAATGCTAACAGGTTCATCTTTAATCTAAATTCTCATTAATATAAATTCTTAATTTTAGTGTTATGATATTGTTTATAGTTTTATATATGCAAAAATATACAAATGTATATTTTTATTAATTTAAAATATTACTAAATTCTTTATTATGTCAGCTTAAGCTATAAATTAACACATAAGTTTCTTTGTTTACCTTACAACTCTTTCTGTGTTAATTGTGAAGCATTTCATTTACAATGAAAATATATATTTAATGCTATAATTACACCTAGAAAAACTTTAGCACCTTTATCTACAGGTTTCATTCGTATTTTATTTATCCTATTAATTTATTTTGGTATGCCAAATGTACTTTATGGTGTATTTAGGAACAACAATAGCAACTACAAATTGTGTTATAACATGAACAACATTACATTAATTGTTTCTTTTATATTAGCTTAAAAGTAGTAGCATATACCCTGATCTTCTATACTCTTCTTTGTTTAATTGCTGCCCAGTATGCTACTTAGCATTGGAGGAACAATTACTACTACTAATTTAATAAGCATCAATTAATAATTCATCATCAGTATGCTTCTATTTGTTTAAATATGCTACCATCATAATATCATACATTAGCATAGTTATGTTGCAATGAACAATAAGTATATTAATTAATGTAAAGGTATGAGTTAATAGAGATAAAAACATATAATAAATATTCATTTGAACCTTCATTAACTTATCATCATCCGCAGCTAATGACATTAGAAACAGCCATTATTGCTGGTAGTAGTATCATTTATGGAGGGGGAAGAAAAAAAAGAAATGAGAATTGGCTCATTTTCAGAACACCTTGCTTCAACTACAAATATTTACAGTAGCTAACACATACCAACAACCATACTTATAATGTGTCTAGCAATGGCCCTTACATGTCTAGATTTACATTTATTTTTATTTTTTCTAAATTTCGGCTTTAAAAAATAAAATTTCTTTCAAAATTTTTAATTAATTGATTTATTTTTTTGTGAAAAATGTAATTATAAAAGTTATATTTTCTTATTTACTTTTAAATTGTACAGTAATGTTATTAAACAGTGCTACACATGCACAAGCTTCCTTTTATTCAGGCCCCCTTGAGATATAAAATTCCAGGCAAAATATATTTTAGGTGTTTTGCAAAATAATCCCTCTTCGGTTGCATTTTTAGCTCTCTGATGCCCATTTACAGGGTAACATCTCATGCCTACAGTACATGATGAAACCACAAATACAAATTTAATATGGTTACATCACTTTTTCTTTTACAACCTTCCCTGATAATACCTATACAGCAGACTTAATTCAAAATTTAACATTTTTAAAGGTCCGATTAACTATATAATGATTTAATATAGTTATTATATAGCATCCTACCCTTAAAGGTTCTCGAATTTTACCTATATAACTCTGTTATCTTCAAAATTAAGCTTTAGAGATTGCTGCTTATTAATGCTATTATTTTCCCAACTGTTATATGCTGTATATACAGTAACATAGGAAAAGTAAATGAACCCCCCCCCGAGATTATTACGTTTTCGGATTCGGAGACCTTCAAAAGTCTAGAAATTAAAAAATTGGGGGTTTTTTCTGTATGTTTGGGTGTTAGTGTGTGAGGGGCAAGATTTTTCTCACCCACTTTGAAGCTTAATAACTCCTGTGCCAATTGTCGAAAATTTCTGAAATTTTGCAGGGAGATTTGAGGATCAGGGGGAGACCTTACTGGAAATTTTCAGATAAATTGGATCGTCGGTTCGGGAGATATGGCACCATATCCTTAATATCTCCCGATCTAATGGTAGCAACACTTTTTTACACATATACAATAATTTTTTTTAGGGGGAAAAGTAAATTTTTAAAAATTTTTCTTTAATAAACACAGGGAGGTGTATATAGATTATTGATAATTTCCATTCTGATGTTGACCCATGCTTTTATGTAGCATCTAGACTGACAAGTTTTATTAATTGCTATGAAATTGGTCAGACAAGTCATACTTGTCAAGGTACAGATTTGATGTGTTTCGTGGCTTTTTTATGAGTGATAAATGAATGCATACATCCATTAACTAAAGTTATATTCGAACTTATGTTGCTGCTGCTGCTGCTGCTGCTGATAAGGAGGTTAAATCGTATAATAGCTTAATGAATTCTTCGAATGTTATAAAACTGGATGTACTAAAACGTAGCAATGTAAATTCTCTTGTAATGTAACTAACGTTCTCTTTACTTTAAATTACCAAAAATAGTACATTCGAGAGTTTTTCAAGGTTGTTCTGCTAGCTGAATAACGAAAAAAGTAAGCAAAATTCGAGAATTTTTGCTTACTTCTACCTTTTCCCCCTCACTTTATTGCTCTTTTACATTTTCCACTTTGCTAAAGCGACGAATTATAACAAAATAATAAATAATTTCTACTTAATTTTTAATATATATATATACTTTTATTGAGAGTGCCATTTTGATATATGGTATATTTCCATTGTATGTGCCAAATTTCGTGTAAATCGGTGCACTGGTTCGCGAGATATGTGGTAAAGTATGTTCGGCTCCGCCCATTGAATATAATTGATATTTAATTAGATTCATGGACGTTATAGATCACGATAACTTGTAGAGAAATTATTGCAATTTATCTTAAATAAATAAGTAAATCTGGGTATTAAATGAAATACGTTTTTGCTCCGCTCAATGTTAAAAATTGAACTTCAGTTCTTACTCAAACTGTTCCATAAATTTGATATTTCTAACCTTTAATCTTTAATAATTTAAGCACAGACCTATTAGTTATTATAATGACTCCGCCCAATTTATCATTAAAAGAAAACCAAACTTTTATGAAACTTAAATCATTGGCATATACGTATAAAGAATCTGTGTATAAATTCTCAATTTTGAAAGTACATTGCTCCGCTCAATATGAGAGATTAATGATAACATTAATGTTCTTTTGCCAAGTGATCTTACTACTGATGGGAAGGGGGAGGTTTTGAAATTTCATAAGCACTTAAAAAATAAGAAAACTTTTATCAGTTGTAATCCGCTCAATCATAAATTCTCTTTACACGTAAATGCAATTTCTGTGCCTAATTTAAGAATTACATTATCTATGCTGAATATTTTCATGTAAAGATAAATTTGAGCTCCGCCCAACAATAAATTACACTTATAAAAGTAAACTTTTGAAAATTAGCAAGCGTAACGTTCTTAAATAAGCACAACGACCTCCGCCCAATTCATTCTATGAAAATTATTATTATAATGTATACACCAAAAAGTGGACTGTATTTATATGACGTATAACGAAAATAAATAGGAGCTCCGCCCAATAACGAATAAAACCTATTCTTTATGTAATTAATCACATACATTCCTTATAAAAAAAAAATAGAAATTTGTGACGTTGTATGTGGTGATAAATCACATTGAAAACGGGAAATGCCAGCTCCGCCCAAAGAATTTAACAATTCAGTTCGATTTAACTCCATAAGAAAGCCACTAAAAATACAGAAAAAAAAAAAAAATGCAAATTATAAGAAGAGGAAAAGGGGGTATTTATTCGACAGTTTGTACATTGCAACATCACCCACACAATAAACCCATTGTATATATATAAACTAGACAATACAAGTTGTTTACATTATAATCTCCAAATTTGTAGACTGGCGACGTTTATGGTCACGTGTTACTTTTTTAAAGTGGTGTAAAATTGTAACTCTAGCATGCAGGAAATTTCGATAAGTACTATACTTTTATCACAGCCAAAACTTTTTGTCACTTAGTACAGCACAACTGGTTATTGATGTTGGACACGAATGTGTACAAAAGAGAATATTGAGGTAGGAACATGCAAATTATTATTTTTATTTAACCTAATTCGCGTCACGTGTAACTTTATCTTTACTTTAAAAAGGGGGGGGAGGATTTAGGACGTAATTTTCTCGAGTGTAAACGCGTGGGATCAATATTTTTGTGTTTATTTTCATTCTGCCAACGTCATTAACCATCTGTACAATGTCTTAACTTTGTAACAAAACAGCAGAATTGTGTGATTTTTCCTCTCCCGAACGATCCAAATTTAGCGTTTATGTTAGAAATTTTAACTATAAAAACAATACAATTTTACTGTGAGCAAGTTGCCCGGGGCCTTCGCCCCAAACAAATCATTTAAAAAAACAAATTGCCTGGAAGAAGTCAACACTATACGTGGGGCCCCTAATTCGAATTCTCCCTGGCCTTCTCGGAGGTATAACGCGCTAATGTCTTCAGATTGGCCTTTCGCAGGCATTCGGGGAGTGCTGCAAAATTTTACTGTGTTCGTTCACTTAAATCACCCCATTTTGTTGTCCTCAAATGATAAAAAATGTGTTTTAATAAGTGGTTCTTCTTATTTTGCTTTTAATAATTTAATTTTATGGTATTAAATAATATAATACCTTTGCCCTGTATATCACTTTTTTCGATTTAATTGATAATTCTCTATGCCTCTCGCAAGGAAACTCTCTCGGGACTGGACTTTGTTGTGGCCCTAATCTATAATATAACAGGTCCTTTCCATTTAATAAATAATGATACATGTAAAATTGTGAGGCCTTAAGCTATACACTCATAGCGCGAGGCCCTAAGCTGCAGTTTGTTTAGCTTATGCGAACCTCGGGTCCTGGAAACCATATCGCTCGTGGGTTGCAATAGTGGCACAACTCAAAAAATACGACTTTTGAGTTAATGCACTCTCCAGAATTGCAGATTGGTCTTCCTTCCATTATTAATTGAACCCTTACAGAGCCATTTAGTACCGTTTAACACTTATTCCATCAATGAATCCTGTGAACGATGCATTTCAATACAAGGCAAAACTTCAAACTCATTTATCTCAAAACTTGATTTTTGGAGTTGTGCCACTATTGCAGCCCATGAGCGATATCACGTTATGCTATAGCGAGGAATAATTTTTCTTCCAATATATTTCGGTATAACGATAAGAGAGGAGTTATGTACCTAAAAGATCGATAAAAACGGAATGTCGGGATGCCTTACTTTCAGGACTCTCGATATAACGATAACCATGGTCTAATTTAGACTCGCTGTAGCGTATTTAAGGGGCTCTCCACACAAGATCCTAAGCTGCATTTTCTTTAGCTTTACTTGTTAATGAAACCTTATTGTATCTAGAACCTTGATATAGCGCTTTACTTTTAGATCACGGCCTCAAAAGTGTTTGCAAGGTGTTAAAACGCACCCAGCTTAATCGGAATTATGTGGTTTTCGTGTTAAAAATGCGGATCCTGACATAAAATTTGCACCAAAGGAGAGAGAGCGAGAAACTGCAGCCTCTAGATGAACCCCGATTTAACGTTTACTCTCCGTATAAAGATTACATTAAACAAATTACGTAAAGACGATAAAAAAAATGTCGAAAATTTCAGTCAAAATAAGCTTAAAATAACTATTTTTGTGTTACTTTTTAAGGATACCAGGACACACGTGGTGAGGGAACTTCATTGCACGGAGGAGTCTTACGTAGAATCTCTAGAAATATTGGTCAATGTAAGTAAATTTACTTTGCCAGTGATTCATTTATTTATAAAATAAATACGAGTGTTTAAACTTGGTTATAAAATCGATCGTTTGTATACGTGTCATCGGATAAAATTAGTGTACGAATGAATGTACGACGTTTTAACTATTTTTAAACGTGTTAAATTGTGCCATAAATGTTTCCGGTGTACTTCAAAAGAAGTACGCCTTTATTAAAATCATAATACACAGAAAATTGAATGGTAAATATACAATTTGTTTGTTGAAATATTACTTATGTTTCTAAACTAATTCATTTTGTTTATATATAGCCTAAAGGTATAAAATCTTTGTTTCTGTTCTTGCAATTGTGTTAAGTTATACATTCTTTATTGTCTTATTTCACTTATTTATTATGTTCTGTTAGGTTTTATGTCTATTGTTCTTGCAATTGTGTTCAATTGTGCATGCATCCCACTTATCTATTATGTTTTATGTCTACTGTTCTTGCAATTGTGTTGAATTGTGCATGCATTTGCTAGTGTTCTTCCTCTCTGTTTTTGTGCTTGTTTCTTGTTGTTTCCATTCCATTCGTTTCTGTTTTAGAATATATCATGCAATAACATGCCATTTCTGTTTATTGTATTCTATCTCTTGTTTTATGTTTATGTCGAATAAAAAATTACACTATAAACATACTACACACAAAACTGTTGTTTTTGTGTTTTTGCTATGAGTAAAGAATACAACACGATAGAAAATGGTAGAAATTTAATATTTCTATTATATATCTTCTATAGTAAGTATATTTTTCTTCTTCTGTTGTTATGTATATTATCCGTAGATTTCTATTACTTCTGGTGTTTTGTATTGTTTGTTGCTTCTATTTTATTGTATTTAGTATTCACTTTTGTATTTTGTATTCTATTTTTTTCATTTCATTATTCTAGCTAATCTGTTTTATGTATTTGTTCTACATTAGTTTATTATACTGTATATTCTCTAATATAATAATGTTCTATGTTTTCTAGTATTACCACCTGGTTATATGTTTGATTATTGGATTTTTTTCATCATTTCTGTTTCGAAAATTACCAGAACTATCGTGAAGTTATATTTCATAACTCTAGGATCACAATAATTACTCAAAGGCTTATACAAAACATATAACACAATTATAATTTTATTTTATATCTAAAGACCTTCACTTCTAGCAATTCTATAAGCTGTTTATGCAAGAGAAGGATAAAATTTTCATTGTATCTATAGCAATGTTTAAGCTTTCTAGGAATATGAAAGGAATAAAAGATTTTTTGTGATTGTTGCTTACATTATACAGACATAAAAGAACTTTATAATTTATTGCTACTTCAACCCTATAAATATATAAAATACTTCAAAGTTTTCTAATGCTGTAGATACTTAGTTTTTCTTTAAAAACTTATAAGTAGAGGTAAATTTTTAAGTAAAGAATCATCTAAGTGTTTGGTGTTTTTGTAATATCAGCAGTTTTAAACACGAATTTTTGTACATTCATTACTGATAATTTAGAATGAGCTGCGTGTTGTAAACAAGGAAAGTTGTGTGTAATATATTGCTTTATTTCACACCTTTATACTTCTTTATGTAACTGTTAAGTTTCAATGTCTGTATGTGTTTATCATACAATGTCAGGACTGACTTAGACTTGTTGTGGCCATAAGCTATAACATGTAACAGGTACTTTTTCTACACAAAATAATAATAATACTTGTAAAAATGACTTTAGCTATAGACTTATCAGGCTTTATGCTGCTTCTTGTTTAGCTTTTCTGCAAATCTATCCCTTACAACTGTTTTCACACATGTTACTGCAGGCTAATACAACTGAAATTTTTAAATTTTTTTTCATATTACATGTTTTCTGCATTTATACTGTTGTAGATATGAAATAGTATAAAATATAAAGTTTTTTTCCTGTTTATATAATACAAATAACACAAAAAAAATCCATTTCTTCTTATATTCCTGCAAAACTTGGATACAGGTGTACAGAAGTGCTATTTTTCATTAACTTATAGACTTTCTAAGGTTTTTTTTTCTAATAAAATACATTAAAAGCCTTGTATTTTAATTAAAATTAATAATTTTTTTAATATTTCTCTTATATTTTTATATTATAGTATTTATTTTTATATATATACATTCTCATGTTTTATTTTTATATAATTTTTTAAGAATGATTTTATTATAAATTGAATATTTATACATTAAAAAAAGTGAATAAATTTTGTTATTCTGTTGTAATAATTTAATCCAGAGCCAAAGAAGCTCCAACAAAATCCTGCAACAGGCACAAAAGTGTTATTTTAAGTATATTGACTCATGTTTAACTATAGAAGACTAATTATAGCTTTTTTTTTTTTTTAAAGAAAAAAGACAAACATTATAAATATTGTATATTTTAAAAAGACATAAGAAAGATACAAGATTTTTCTTTCTGTTAGAAATACATGAAACCTCTTAAATGCGCTGAGTACTTGGATTCAACTCTAGTCGATGAGGTATTTTATCAAGTTCCAGGAATACTCGAACATCACAGGAAATTCTTAAACGATTTAGAAGAACGAGTTGAAAAATGGGATTGCAAACAAACCATAGGTGACATTTTTATACAAACGGTAAGTATTTTTCATGTAAGATATACAAACATCTTAAGGATCGTAGACTCTCTCTCTCCTATAGAAAAATTGAACATTTAGGATATGTGACCTCGTTCGATTTCCTCTGATTTCCTCTTTCCCCCTTTTAAAAAAATACATATAATTTCCTGTAACAATAAAAGTCGAGAGTCTTTTCTACCATTTGAATGTAAAATATATATTTTCTAGGACGTTGATTTTGTTGGAAATGATCCAGTATCAACGTGACCAATAGATAAAGAAGAGTATGGGGGGGGAATGAAGCCATTTTCTTTGAGGAAGTTGTCCTTCGTCGATTCTATTTTAGTTATTCCGTTATATTTAGGTGTTAAAATGACAAACCTAGACCTCTTTGTTGATGTTCCTATTGTTATTTTGGCAACAGTTTTGCTTAAATAGAGTATTTTTTAACTCCATTTGTAAATTTTTAGTAACAATCAGGAACATTGGCTCCTTAATGGCAACTGAAATTAAATATATTTCAATTTTTTCCTTTTGTTTTTTTGTGTTTCTTTAATTAGTTCCATCAGAAGATAAGTATAAAACACGTGTTATCATTTACAAGGCGTTAAGAAGTTGGTGTCAGATTGTTTCATATTCAGTACATTTTTGTGCATAAATTCGAACCTATAGGAAATTTTTTACAGGTTTAAGAGTCGATTAATTATAAAAGTAATTCTGTATTGGTTTTTTTTAAATACAGTAACTGTATTTAAACAGATAAACTAGGGCTTACGCTTAAACTATTCATAATCCTTTAAGCCTCATTCAAAGTGATCCAAGTCTTCACACGTAGGCAAAAGTCTCGCTTTATTATGAATTAACTTATAAATCCTAAAATATAATCTAAATGGATGCCATTTTAATTGAATATGCATAAAAATGCACTCATTCCACTCGTGGCAAACGTATGTAACCCATCTGTTACGTGTGCACATGTATGACAAGTGCGGCCATTCATATGTCTGTTTTCTATGTAGAATTTTGAACCACATTATATTTTATAAATATATTGCTCCTATGAATTATAATTTTTGTATTTATGCCATTTATATTCATAGTTTTTAATATATATATAGGAGTTTCGTTTCTAGAAAGCTGATAGTTTTACTTGAAGGATCTACTTTGATATCTCTTAAATAGCGGGCTACATTAAAAATATATACGAAATATATGCTTATTTGTAACATATATAGGTACTAGTAAAGGAAAAGATAAAAATACCCTATTTAAAAGTTCAAATTAAAGTTACCGAGTAAAGTGTAGTCTAATTGAAGGCCTAACTTTATCCTCTATTTTGCAATTCGAATTTCTTATTTAATTCTTGTAAATTTAATCCAAACTGTTAAAATTAAGTCATTGAAATGTTCTAAATTAATATTTTAAGCTATAAACAATAAAATTTTCATGTAAAAGTATAGAATTCGTAGCGTAATGAACATAAATTACTGCCATTTTGAATCTACGATAAAATACGTTAAAAATATCTTGTAATTTTTACTTTATATGATTTACTGATGTACTGTTGTACAGTACACATCATAATTTAATGTTTAAACTCGAAATTGTGATTAAACTGCGCATTCTTAAAGAGAAATTCTTGAAATCTCTAAGACCCATTGGATTTAAAAGGATCAAGATTTTTCACTCCAGAAAGCAGTTTTCTTATTATTTTAATAAGGAAATAACACATAAATGTATTCTTTTTGCAGTTTGACATTAATTCACATTTCAAATTAAGCCGGCGAATCCATAACAAAGTAGAAAATGATTGGAAAATTAAATGTAACATACAAACCGAAAACGTAAGAGGGTTAGAGGAAAAATGGCGCTTTTATGAGTACATTGTGCTCCTTAAGAATGGATAACAATTAAGATTGCCTTTGTTTTATTGCAATTTCCTATATTATCGATACCCACTATCTGATAATTGTTCAAGGGCCCAGAAATCTTTTAAGTTCTAGAGCTTCAAGAAATATCTTATCCGACGAGCCCTAGGTTGAACGTAAAAAAAAAAAAAAAAAAAAAAGAGGACGACAGAAGCATTTACGTATTTTAATAACCAATAAATAAAGTGCATTAATGTCCTTTACCTTTTCTGCTTACAAGTCTGTAATTACCGTCTACAAATACGCCCGAAGGGTGACTTATAAAACTTTATTACATGATATTTCACACCGTCGGGTGTTATTTTTATGGATATAAAAATGTTGTTTATCATTAATTCGGTTCTGCAATTGTAGAATTGTTTGTTATCAGATGTTCTTTTACATTTTAGATGAACGTTGGGTCATTCTATAAGCATAAAAGTGCCTTTCAGGGGTTTTGTAACGATGTACTGTACGTGCCCTTATATGATGGTGTTTCTATTCGTTTCGCGCTCAGAGGTATGGCAGATTGATGGATGTTATGGCTTGTTAAAGCTATCGGAGAGAGAATTTAACCTTTTAATTCCTGTTGGCATCGTTTGCTTGTACAAGAACATCGCTTTACACGGGTTGAAACTACTTTAATAGCACTGTATCGGTTTTTTTAGAGATTAAAGTATGTTTAGAGGTTTGGTTTATCTGCTATCGAAATTTCACCCACAAAATCGAATAGAAATCGTAAGGGTTTTAGCCGAATTTCGTAAAATTTTAAATTAAAAATTCCTGTATTTTCCTTAGTCAAGTGAAATCGCCTGATCGTTGATAAAATCGCTACATGTAACACTGTAAACTAGATCTTACGCGTTAAAAACAATTGAAATATTCAATCTAATTTGATTTTTAAAGTGATTTCGCAGCCAAAAAAAGTGTAGCAACATAAATTTCCAAGATTTATATAGAAGTTAAAAGGGTATAAATAATGAAGATAAATTTGTTTTAAAGTTAAGTTGTCATTTGGGGATTAAAAAGTTTTAAACTTTATTTTTTTTTCTTTTGTGACGTTGTCAACTGAAAAGCCATATCACAATTTATTATTCTTTGTTTAATTATAGAACGCGACGACAGATGGCAGTGCATGTCAGTAAACGGGTTAAAGAAGCTACAGTATAGGAAATGTTACACATGACATAAAATTTTGTACAAAAAAATACATTTTACATTAAAAATTGCAATCGTGGCTCCCTATTTAAGCAATTGTTCAAGGCCTAATATATTTATTAATATATATATATATATATATATATATATATTCTATTTGCGACAATTTAAATAAGTTCTGTAGTAACGAGCCTGAGGTAAAAAGAGTAGCAAAATGAAAATTTCACATAATTAAGTTCACGGGAAGGCATGATATTCGTGACTTTCTATACTAATTGCATCTAATCACTGCGCCATTTTTTTTTTTTTTTTTTTTTTGTTTGTTTTTAATTCGAATTTTTGAATTATGTATACGAAAATATTAAAAATTTCCATTGTAATTTTGCAGTTTTCACAGAATGAAGTCATTGACACGTACACATCTTTCATTAATAATTGGAAATCCGCCAAAGGTCGAATCAAAGCGGAAATACATAAGAAACCCTCTTTTTCGCGGTTTCTTGAGGTAATTATTGTAATTTTATATGGGAAAAATATATATATATTTACGGATTTAAAATACTTTAAGTCAGTCGGAATTTTTTTTCTGCTTTCAGAACTTATTCCTTTTTTTTTTAAATTAAAAATGAAAGAATTGCGCGCGATCTAAGATGTTAATAATCCGATAAAACGTAATTAAAACCGATAATTAAATTTTAATTATCTTTAGAACGTCGTTAATTTTATTAAGGTCCATTAATAAATCAGAATTTTTTAAAAATAAAATCCGTTTATATCGTATTACACTTTATACTGACCGATTAAATGATTGAATTTTTATTGGTTATTATTATTATTTTATTATTATTTTTAAAATATTACAGTGAAATATTACAATATAATTTTAAATATTGTAATATATTGTGTTAAAAATTACTCTTATTCTCTTATTAAAAAATGTGGAAAATAAAATTTAAAAAAAATTGCCAAACGGTAGAGACAAGTGCTCCCGCCATCTAGTGTGTGATTAAATAACTATTATTTAAATTAATAAAAATAAATAAATAAAAAGCACGTGGGCTGTTATTATTTTAAACAAGACTTTTTAAAAATTTAATTAAATAGTATAAATTTTATTAGAATTATTGATAATTAATTTATATTTTAAAATATTCACGCGCAGTCGTCTTGTGACGTCATATCCTAATCGAACCTAACCTTTTCGTTTTTTAGAGTTGACACGTGTTGAAGTTCGTGACGCGATGAACTTAAAATTTAACGATGTTATTCAAACTTTCAATAATTTGTAATTAAATTACCGATGTAATGAAATTCAATTAATCTTAAATTACCATTCACATATTTGTTTATGATTATTTTATACTTACATCATGTAAATATTGTTTATTATGGTTAAAATATGCAATTTAGATTAATGTAACTAATGTTTGGCTCTCCCATCATTAAGTACAACACTTAAAATTAAAGTTTACAGATTTTTCCGACCGATGAAACCAGAAAAGTCTCTTAAGTCTCTGTTTATTGCCGCTTTTAAAGTGCCGCAGCCATTATTTACTATGAATATATTAAATTTTTTCATTTAAATTAATTAAACAGAGCAGCTCTGTTATTTATAAATCATTCTTCACAATGTAAACAGTGATTCGAAGCAATACAATGGCCAAATTGTCCTCGGTACGTGCCGTATCAGAGATGATATGACAATATTTTTGCTATGTCGGCACCTCTTTTGAGGGAATTAATTTAAAATATGATCTGAGGCAGTAAGAATTTCATAAAAATATATAAATCGATAACCAAATTGAGAAAATTATGCATTGAAATGTGTGAAGTTCTCCCGAAATCTTAATTTGTACGTATAATTGCATACTTTTAGCATTTTTGTTTATATTTTTACAAGATGTTTTACGTTTAAGAATTAAGTTTTGAGAAATTAAACTTTATAATTTATTAAAATTAATAAATTTAATTATTTTTCAAGCACATGTCTAGGGAACATAAAGGTAAATTAACATTGGATGCGTTGCTCATTATGCCTGTGCAGAGGATACCTCGTTATGAACTCCTAATTAAAGTAAGTGACCCCTTTTTAAACTATTTAATCGAAAACTATTCGGTTTCGTGTGTTTAAGTTTGCAATTTTGAATGAAAACGTCTCATCGCATTTGCATGACATTAAGTGGCTTGCTATTAAGGCAAAGTATCAAATTATATTAGTCATATTTATATAGTAAAGATAATAAATTTATTACAGGAGATACTCCCTGAAATACTGGCTGGACTGCTTGTTAAACACACAATAGGTTTAACAGAGCATGCATCATAACTCTGATGTGCCCTGAAAGCAATCAGTACAATGGCATTTCTCTTGTTTTATGGGCTTTTAACCATCTCTAGGAAAGTGAAAAACAGTTGATTTTCAGCATTGATTTGAGAAATAGTTCTGGATTTTTTCACATTTAAATTTTACTGCATTTTGAGGATCTTCAAAATTCCAGATAGGCTGATTTCGGGAGGTTATATCTTGCACATCTGGAATTTTAAAGACTGTCAAAAATGTGGTAAAATTTAAAAATGAAAAGATTTAGAACTGTTTCTCAAAATAATGCTAAAACCAACTGTTTCCCACTTTACAAGAGGCGACTAGAAACTCATAAAACAAGAGAAATGCCATTGCAGTGACTGTTTCCAAGGCACAATTGGAGTCACATTCAGACATGCCCGTACATTGGGGCACCTGTCCCATTTCTTGTCAGGTTGCTCCTTTTCTTAATCCCCAAGGGTACCCTAAAGTTTCACGATTGTTCAATAGAGTACCAAGATACCACTGTATTTGATTAAAGCGATTTTGATTTTTGATATATGCTGTATCATCAAGGGATTAATTATGTGTTAATCAAGGTATACAGGATACCTGTATACATAAATATATATCTTCTTGCATAATGTGTATATGATGCTCTTTTTTATAGCTTGTGCACCCACTTTTTTAATAGTCTGCAGGTGCCTCTGATAAGGATGCATACTCTGTTAAACCTGTTGAGTGTTTAACGATTAGTATTTTGGGGGGTACATCTCACAAAGGATCACATGTACTGTAGACCATCGATACCTTTGACTTTTTTTACTCCTACAGACATAGTTTACATTTCTGATAAGGTCTGAATTGCCTCGTTCAGAGCTGCAATTTAATATAGATGTTACAGATGTTAACATTACATCTGTTTTTAAACCGCATTACTTAATTTAATAGATCAACAGAAGAAAGAACAGAAGAATCATAACTCAGTCAATTCATATATGCATATATTTCTTGATTTATTATTTAATTTAGCTTGAAATATTTATTTTTTTAGAATCTTATTAGTCATAATTTATTAGAAAATGAAACAAAGACAAAATTTAATAAATTAAAACATTTGTTTTGGTTTTGTGTACAATTAATCACTCAACACATGTTGAGAATTAAAAAAAGTAAATGGTATTATGACAAATATTGTCATATATTAATCACTATGACTGTTTTCTTTACAAAAATTGTTTATTAAATATTACTTAATTAATAATACTAACTGCGTAGAGCGTTTTCAAAAAACGATACTGTTCTATACAGAATGTGATGATAAACTTTTACTGTAAATGTTAATTAAGAGATGACAGTAATTAAGATAAAATAGAACATTAATTTTCATTTAGAAGAATGAAATCTGATTAACATTGATTTATATCCTTTAGGAACTGTTAAAACACACGTCGATAGATCACTCCGACCATCAGTTATTAGCATTGGCACAGAAAGAAGTCCACGATCTAGCCGTGAAAATAAATCAGGTCGAGCAGGAAACAGTACAGAACGAACAGATGATACAGAGATTAAGAGAAATAGAAAATTTAATTGATGGTGCTATAGACGTAAGTATAATAGTTTTTAATTTTATAATTATATAATAATTATAATTAATTTTTTTTGTTATTAATGAGATTTTAATTTATCAAATATTTATAAATGAGAGTTTATATAATTTAAAAAAACATTAATTATATTGAAATTGTATTTGTCTAATTAGAATTTTATTTTTTTTTAAATTTCTAGATAGTTCAGTCCAACAGAATATTTATTTCTTATGATTTAGTGTCTATTCCAGTAAGTATCTGACAAAAATTTTATAAAATTATATCTACATTTAATGTATAAATAAATCATAAATGTTTATTTAAAATCAAAAGTACTCTACGACTCCCTTAGCGACGGTGTTCCATTACAACATTTATCTTTACAGAATATCTCAAGATGGGCTCCGTGCCCGAAAATACTTATACTTAAATTTAAGACTTAATTAAACACAGAATATTATATTTTACATAAAAAACAGTAATAAATATAATTTAATAATTGAATAAGTATTTTTATTAGATTAAAAATATTGTTTTTAAATATTTAATAAATTATATTATACATAAATTTTATTGTTATTCAGATTATACTATAACAAATATAATTATGCTGATATTCTTCGTAGAAAAGTTTTAGTATTTTCTAATTGAATTTTACGTGTTCGTAACACTAATAGAATATCTTACAAATACAAAATTAATCTTTGAGCTCATAAGATAGTTTAGTATGACAACAAAATAAAAGTAACCTTTCGGTTTACTATTATGTCTTCAAATGCATATCGTGTGTATTGTTTCAAAAATAATTTCTCATACAGAAAGCATTGAGACAAAACTTTATTATGAATACTGTTTCTCCAGTTACTATAGAAGTATTTAAACTTACTTAATACACCCAAATTCCGCTTTGCTGCTGAAGTTTAGGTGTGTTACATACGTTTAAACTTTATTATGATACATAATGACTTGAAATTTATTGAATTGTTAGATATTTTTACAAAATTTATCTGTTCAATTTTAAGAAAAGTTCTTTTTAAAATAGTCCATATTCTTATCAGATTATATTTTGTTTCTTTTGGAACTTAGCCATTCTGGCATCAATAACAATGAAATCGCTGATATCTTTGAAAAATCTGCTTGTCGACAGAATTTACATCCTGCTCCAATATACTACAAAAAATGTTTTTATCATTTACTCGTGTAAAATACACTTAACCGATGATAACACGGGTATTCAACATGTACTAACAAACTTAGCAGTAATAATTTAAATCCATTAATTAATATTGAATCATCTGTTAAAGTTGTCACAAAATTATTCTTACATGACTCTAAATAATTCATTTTCGTCTCACATATTCGAACTTAATCTTCTGATAGTTCATTATTTTAATGCTATACTTAACATACTCTGTTAATCATCTAAAATTTCTGCCATCAGACATGTTACTAATATTTATATAACTATTGTAATAATGTTATACTTCACACATTGGTGATAATCATAACAAAATGCAATCTGCTACTGATATTCTTGGATAATCTCTAGTTATTTAATGTACTTTCTCCTAAAAATTGTCTGTTTACAAATTATATCTTTCTCCACTTGATGTCTTCTTAGCCAAATTCAGTCTTTGTTCAATTAAACAACAACAATAAAAACATGTACTTTGAATATATTTTATAATAAATTACTTGTTATATATTCATGAAGTCAATTATAAATAACTGATAAGCTTTTATATAAGTGATTGCAATCTTAGATACATATATTGGTTTATCATTGATGCATATACATGTTAATCAGTAGAGTCTCTGTAATCTGACATGTATTGATGTCGGATTACAGCAGATTGTCAGTTTACAGGATTTTGTGTTTATATACAGTAAGAAACATACTCAGTTCATGGGTTAGTTTATTATATTAATCATGATTGTGACTGTTTTGCCAACTGCAACATTCAACTAGCAACTGACAGTATACATGTACCTCAGTCTCTCTCTGTCACATATACGTGAAAATTTCGATTTCATCGTCCTGTGGTTGAGTGTCAGACATATCAAACTGGCAGATGGACTACAGAGACTCTACTGTACCTAAGAAAGATGTAATTATATTAAAAATTTATTACGCAAGAACGACCTCTTCTAGTAACACTGTAGTGCGTAACACAGAGACACAGTTAATTATTAAAAAAAGAATTTGCGCAAACTTTAATTTATTACAATTATTATAAACTATTACAATACAATATTGATACAAATAAAAATATGACATACCTCTATTTTTTTTCCTAATAAAAGTAAAGATATATGAAAATATATCATATTAGAAAGTATGATATGACATAACTTGCTGGTCAGATGGCCATAAATTTTGTAATACATAAAACTTTTATTCTAATTGTATTCAATAATTTTATTTTATTTTAGGTAGGATTTGGTATTAAAAAAGACAGAGGACTGTTTTTATTTTCTGATCTTTTACTGATAACCTCTATTAAAAGGAAGAGTGGAACTGTACGCAAATCAAGTCCTGTGTAAGCATATTATTTTAAGCATATGACAAATTTAAGTACCATTAATATAATCAGAATTTTAATATTTTTAATAGAAATAATCCTTTGCCGTTTGGTTTACTTGAAACAAATAAATACAAATTACTGATGAAATTTTCTATTGATCAACTAGACGTATCTAAAAGTAAGTTTAAAAATTGTTTTTGATTAATTAATTAATTCATTCATTAATTTATATAACAAATAAACATAAATATTTACTTATACACTAAGTACTGTACATATGATTTAAGTAGAATTTTACTAAATATTTACAAAATATTTAGTAAAAATTTGAAAGAATAAATAAAAAAAGAAAGAATTGTTTTTGGAAGACTCTGTATTTCCATTTTCTTTTCTATCATTTTAAATTATCGTAATTATGTTAATTATTATCTGAGAATGTTGTAATGTCGACTAAAACATTAGAAAATTGTCCAAGTTTTACATTAGCCCATTACAATTTCTAAACATATGCACGTTGTCTCACACAATGTATGTCTAATCAAAACTCAAACTTTTCCTACACTCCTACAGCATATCTATTATAATTCCTCCCACAGCCACAATTCTATAGCTCCTGCAGATTAGTCATGTACTATTCTCAAACTGCACTTACGAGAACTAACTAAACTTTCCAAACCTTTAACATGAAGTCTATTTTATTAAAATATCAAACGTTTTCGGTCAAATTAATTGGCCTTCATCAGGATCAAACAATTTTTCGATTTATGACAAACAAAACCGATTTTGGAACATTTTTAACTTCAAAATTTGTGCATGTCCACGAATAAATAAATAAAATCTACATACTGATAATGTATAAATATACACATACACTGACTATACACATAAAATAAAAGTAAAAATAAAAATTAATAATAACAAATAAATAAATAACTAGATAGATAAATAAACAAGCAATGATATAATGGGAACCGACTAATGCTTATTTTTTATCTGTCCGTTCTTTTTTCTTTTGCTGATAAATTCAAATGCATTCAAAATAAAAAATAACCATTACCGTATTTTACGGACTATAAGACGCACCTTAATTTTTAAGCAATTTTAAAAAAAAATACCTATAGGAGGCTACGGACTATAAGATGCTCCTGAATTTTGGAGGCAATTTTTCAAAGAAAAAAGTGCGTCTTATAGTCTGTAAAATACGGTAGTCGGTGCCTGTTATATCATTGCCTCGTGAAGGCCAATTAATTTGACCGAAAACATTTGATATTTTAATAAAATAGATTGCATGTTAAAGGTATGGAAAGTTTGATTAGTCATGTTGCAAAAAATGATGATTGATTCTGACTGCAGAACACAAAGCACCATCCCTGTTGCAGAGTGGTTTATGGCACATCCCAGAGACAATAGATAACAAGACGTTTGAATGCAGATGGGAGATGAAACTTGGGCAGTTGCTCTATCAATTGATGTACTGTACATAGCATACTTCAGGTAATAATTAACATAATTACAGTAATTTAAAATGGTAGCGTTCTTTTTGGAAGACCTTGTATTTTATTTTACAAAATATAAACCTGTTGTATTATAAAAAGTAGAAATACAATTGTTTATTGTAAATAGCCATAAATTCTAAAATTATTTTTAAAAAATGATGTTATAAAATTAATATACTTAGCAAAGTAACTTAAATTTTTTCAAACTTAATTTACACAATTCATAAATAAATTTACGTATTTATTTTTAATTCTTACAAAGTTTTTTAGTTTTAGAAGAGAGACACGGATATTAATGAAAACCTTGTAAATTAAATAAGTTGATAATTTTAAGATATCAAAAGTTAATTAATATAAATATTATAATAAACCATTATCATAATGATACACTGGCATGCAAAACATAAACGACGATGTAATTTTTAAGTCATGAAATTGTAAAAGGCTTGTTTCAATAAGTACAGTGAACACCCAATTCAGTAGAAAGGTGATTTGTATGCAAATATCAGGAAGAAGACATGACAGGTGACACGAGGACACACAAAACACATGCAATCAGCATGCATAGTGCAAGACTACAATAAAAAGGATGAAAGGTGCTATTAAAGAAATTCCCTGCAAGTTTGAGTGAGTTCATATGTGCAATGTGGCTAGAAGAAACCATCTGGATGACTTTACGTGTGGTATAATGATTCCCAAGTGATTTCTTGTGGAGTTACAGCAAAAAAACAATCGTTGCTTAAGTTCTACACACCATTGTATTATAGACTAGGTGAAACACTTGTTAAGACAGCTTTTTAATCATAAATCTGATTAAAATTGTTTTGTAGGTGTTAAAAGTTGTTTATTATAGCAACTTATCATGTGCATTTACCATTTGTCTTCTGAAGAATATGGTTACAAGGGTCATCCCTTGTTTGTAGTAATTTATATTAGTCGTTATGTGGTATATTGTTAGAAGTGATCTAGTGTCTTCTCTCAATTTTTACTTTTTTTGTTTTCTGCTAATGATGACTTTATAACCTGAAAGTTTTCTCATTTATTTTTCTTCAAAAAAAAAAAAAAATAATAACAACAACAACAAACAACTTTAATTAGAGTAGAGAAATGTTCTGAAAATTTCTGTTTTTCTTTTATATATAAATATTTAGTAAGAATTGTTTATGATATACTTTAATGTTTATTTGTTGTTATAAATGCCACATTATAAACTACAATGGCTAGAATATATTCTTCTAAAAACAATGATCATTATTAACTGTTGACGCACATTTTATCATTGCGTGAATCAGGATTAAAATCTGCAATTTAGACAATGATAAAATGTGCGTCAGCAAATTATCACAATTTCTACAGTTGTAGTCGATGAATATGTTTTAATAAGAATCTTACAATGTAAATTTTAGTTCGTTATTAGATAAATGCTTTGAATATATTGAGAATTCTATAAAAGACAAACTTAAAGATAGAAGACATATGATGGAATTATAATAATGATAAATTGAAAATTTCTAATCTCTATCAGTTTTACTATTGTAAATATTTGTGTCAGTAAGTGTACAGTACATTTTAGTTACTAAAACCATTGTTTTTTTATCATCCTCTCTCGACCCAACCTTGCCAATTTCCATTCCCTCAAAGGCCCAAACAACACCAGGCACACACCTCGTATATATTATTATATATATATATATATATTTTTTTTATCTTATATTAATAAATTATGCACGATTTTGTATATGATATCAAATTAAGAAGTTAGGCATGAATTTTAATATTTCTGTATAATTTAAAAGAAATTTTATTAACAGTAGATTTAATCATAGCACAAAATTTATAGTAATTTTATTCATTATTATTATTTTTTGTCACAAGTTATATTTGGCAATGCCGTATGGCAATGGTAGCCTCCTCGAGCAATAAATACTACATTTTATCAAATATTAAATAGTAAATTAATAGATTTTAAGACATCTACCAGATAAATATTAGAAATTTAATCATTAATAATTCAAGTGGAATAGCTAACTTGATATCTTGGTAACTAGCCAGCATAGATTCCAACATGTCAGCTTGGTGTATCATATATGATTGATCAATGTCAAATGCTGCTACTGTGCAGACGGAATTTTGATGTCTTTCCATGATATATTATTCAAGAATATCATTTCCTCTGATCTCTTTCACATATTCAACTGTTGATTTATGTTTAAGAGATGTTTCATCTTGGCACTGATCATTTGGTTTCAATCTTATTTGCTGCCAAGTTATTAAGATTCCATGTTAACAACATTATCAAGTATTCATGTGTTTAGAAATGAATTCGGTAAAGTTGAAAATCAATATATTTTTAATTATATTAGTGATTTTTCCATGTTTATTTGCAATTAAAAATTTATTTTTGATTTATTTTGTTGTAAAACACTTCATAATCAATATTTTAATGATGGAATAATCAATAAATATAAACATCCAAACCCGATAGTTCTATATTAAAGCCAAACAATTTTTAAATTATATCGGGCTATATTACTATTACTATTATTAATTAAATACTAAATAATTTGGCACTAGAAGCAAGCGTTAGGTGCCATCTCTTGCTAAATTTAATAATTATGATTAAATTAATACTTTAATTAATTTAGAAGGTTCTGGAAGAAAAGAATCATCCCGAAGAAGGACTCAAACCTGCAACTTCCGTTTACCATACAGTTGCATTGCCAGTTACACTATCCGGACCTTTGTCAGATCCTTGCTTCCAGAACTTATTAATTTAGACATAACCATACTCGGTTACTTACAGAAATACTTGTTACATGCTCGAAATAATCAACTTTGAAAGTATTTTGTTTTGTTCTGATCCTCATCCTTCTTAATTATAATATGAATAAATGATGGTTAATTATAATGAAGATAAATGAGCAGGGCTATGGTACTTTTCACAAATGGCCAACTGCTTGATGTGCAGAGGACTGTCCATAAATTATGTAACAGATATGAGTGGTTGGGTATGCAGGCAATCATTACATTGTATTACAATGAAATGGGGAGTGTATGTAATGCTAAGGTCTCAATCCTTGGATAACATAACAATTTGTTTTTGTTTCCGAAGTTCTACATAGTGAACTGTACCATCTATGTCACTACTTTGTACTGTACATTAAATATATAATTAATAAAATTATGTAATAACGTTTAGTACCCTGTGCTGAATATTATCCCTTAGTAAAAATTAAGAGGGTTGATTGAGGATATACATTATATAATTTTGTGGGTGGGATACATATGATAACATTACAGAACATTACAGGGAGTGGAATGGTAATTGAAGACAGCATTACATAATGAACAGATGATATGAATTTAACAGGATTTGAAACACATTGTCACTAGTGCATGCTCTCTTTAAATATGTTATCCAAAGGAGACATGAATATCTCGTGGCCATAATTTATGAAATGACATATGTTTATCTATTATAAACCTGTTTAAAAGGACCAGAAGTAAGACTATAGATTAATGAGCCTCATACTTTTATCTTTATTGCTACTTCTGGGTCCTTCATATCAAATTCAAGTTGATGAAAATACATAGCTTCATTTATTTTGTAAAAAAAAAAAAATGATGCAATAATAAATTATTTTCCATTTTTACAAAAGAGATGAAGATTGTGTTCAATATGGTTATATGTAAATATATTAAACTTGTAAACGAAAACAAATCTAAGCAAAAATTCAAATAATTTTTTATGCTAACGGTGACGTCATTATCACAGTAGCAGCGAGTGATCATCATAGGTGCCCCAAACAATATTATTGACCTTCTAGCACCTCGACTCAATTCTTATTTCATGTTCAGACAGAAAACAAACTGTGCCTAGTATAACATAATAAATATAAAATATAATATCAGCATTATAATAAATTCTTCAATCATAGGAAACACTCCTCAGCATTCAATTTAATTTGTTATATATTTAGATGAAATAAGATTTTAGGACGTCGACAGGATTATTTTTTGACTATTAACAGGATATTACAGATTTTCTTTAACAATACATTCGTTGGTGAATAATAATAATGCCCTACCTAATTAATTAATTTTATGCTTTTGAAAACATTATAAATGACATTGTGATAGCCAGATTGCCGAGCAGTTAAGGTACATGATATGAGAGGAAGAAATTAAAAATGTAATAACTTAGGGCAATCTATCACTCGGGAGGACCCGGGATCAAATATGAACTGGTCAAAAAAACACCAGAAATTTTTCGGAGAGTGGTCCGTCCAGATACGTCGGGTCCCATCCCTCGCCATCTGTTTGCTCCGTTGTGGGCCTGGTCAACTCTTAAATAATAATAAATAATAAAGATGCATTATTATTAGAAAAAATAAGATAAAATTAAATAAAATTACTTATTTTTTTTTTTATAATAAAACATTATTTTACATTTATTAGGCATACAATTAATTTAATAATTATATTAAATGCAAATATACAAATTGATATTATTGATTAGATTTAAAATAAACATAACAGATTTAAAAATTAGTTTTTTAAATTTAAATAAATATTTTAATGTGTTTTGACTATTTTTAGACATTGCAATTGATGGATTAGAAAAGAAAGTAATGGCAGATGTGGATCACTTAGAAGACGATTTGGCTATTTTAGGCCAAATAAGTGATTTAGTATCGAATTTGAAAAGTAATCATCAGGTATTTTCTTGTTTTAAATTATGATTATTAATTATAATTAATAAATAAGGCTTAAAATTGAAACACTTATTTAAATCCTGAACATTAACATTTTAAATAAAGCTTTGGTTATATGTAGTCACATTTTAAGTGTAGTGAACACAATACAATTTCCGTAGTTTTTTCATTGGGCTGCAGTTTTTAAAAATTGTAAATCTATAAATTCCCACTGGCATCCATCTGTCTGTCCTTCCTTAATCTCGAGAACAGATGAAAGTAGAGACCAGATATGGAAAGCGTTGGGGCAGGAGTCCCCAATTAACTATGTAAGAGTTTCCGGCTGTTATAACATAACACAGGAAAGTCCAGAATCGAAATTTGATCCCTCGGGTTTTTCACAAATCTTCTCTTTTTGATACTCTCTGAACCCAAAAATGTCAACAAAAAAAAACCAGGAAAGAATTCTGTGGGTATGTATGTATGTGTGTATCAGCATCTATTTTGTTTAATATCTCAGGATGGAGTAAAGATTAAAAAATGAAGTTTGGCCTGGTAACTGGTATATAAGGGGCATTAATACTATTAAATTTTGGAGTACAGAACTCAGAGATAGAGAGATAGAGAAGGATTTATTTGTCGTTTCTTGAGTGGTGTCATACTTAATGTAAACGTGCCAATTATGAGTAAAATTTTCAATATTTTTTAAAACACGTATCTACCCTAAAAATTACTTTAAGCCTTTTTTTTTATCTTTTCATAATAATTAATAATATAAAAGTTATTTTTTAATAACATCACGTAATAGATGGCACCATGCACAATTTTAAGTTTGAGCTAATGTCATAGTGTTAATAAACTCAAATATTGTTTTAAATGGAGATTTTTATTTTAATAATAAAGTTATTAGGAACATGTTAGAATGTTGCAGCTTAATTCTATCTCATGATTTAGCTGCAACATTTTGTAGCTGATGACCTAAAAAATAATAAAAGATTATTTGATTATATTATATTAAGATTACAGTAGACTCCCCTATAACACGGTAGATACGTTCCGTGTTATATGAATTCCGTGTTGTACGAGTCGCTTAGATTTTACAAATACATGAGCTGTTCACAGCCCGGCACTTGTGCAGTTTAGGGGATACTGTTGTTTGAAGGGTTTTCTTCCATAAAATTAATCGACTCTAGACTAATTTGATTCGATCATTTCCAAAACATGTATAATTTTTTGGGAATAATCCATATAAACTATGCTATAAACAAAAAATTATAGGAATACTTACCAAGTGCGCACTGTTCGAAGATGCCATTGCTTATTCTTTCTGCAAAAAATTCGCTGAACTTTGGAGAAATCATTACTAGAAATATAATTTTTATGGCTGTTGAATAATAAATGTTTTTTAGTAGGTTCGCTGCTCATTTAAACTCAACAGTTTGTGCAATGTCTACTATTGGTCCAGATTCGACGAATCCTGTCGAGACATGAGTTGGCCATGACAATCTGTCTCATTCTTTCACCGTGTTATACGAGCCTCTTTTAGCATGTTATATGAACATGATCGCAATTTTTCCGCCGAGTTATACAAATTCGTCTTATATGAACTTGTGTTATAGGGTGGTCTACTGTATTGTAAAAGCATAAATTTTACTATAATCTATTTAAATTTTAACAGAAATAATTTATGAAAGTGTCACTATATTATCTTTGAAAATAATTTTGAATAAATACAAAATATTCACTGTTAATGCTCATTACAGATACTAGATGAAGCTGTACGTGATCTTCAGAATTCTGTTAGTAAACATCTGGTAGAAAGACAGACTGGAGATGTTCAACTTTTAACAATAGAATTAAATGTGACAACACAGTAAGTTGCTTAACTTTTAATGTATTAATCAGTATATTAATAATTTAATTTAAAGGTAATTTAAATCAATTATTATGCCATTATTTGTTTTAACCAAGTATTTGAAGAATAAAAAAACAAAATTTAAACAGGTAAACATTCACAATTTATAGAAGTAATGGTGGGATGATATTAATTTTTCTTCTTCTGATATAGCCTTAATCCTTCCAGTTAATTTCTTTTACGTTTGTTCTAACGTTTTCGGCCCACCCTGAGCCATCTTCAGGAATATAATGAATGCACGTGTAGAATTAGAACGTATACATCGAATGCCTTCCGATTCAAATTACTGTGAAACGGTTAAATTTGTTGAAGGAACATTCTCTCGTGCTATGATGATAAGGCACGTGAGAAAATCTCGGTGAAAATTTACTACATAATCGTTAAAATGAATGCTTTACTTCAACAAATTTAACCGTTTCACAGTAATTTGAATCGGAAGGCATTCGATGTATACGTTCTAATTCTACACGTGCATTCATTATATTCCTGAAGATGGCTCAGGGTAGGCCGAAAACGTTAGAACAAACGTAAAAGAAATTAACTGGAAGGATTAAGGCTATATCAGAAGAAGTACATTCATCCAGTACGTTTGATTGATGTGAGTTGGAATTATTAATTTTTCTTATGATGGAAAATTGATTGCAATCTTTGTTATTCAATAATTGTAAGCTTCATATAATTTTTAGAAGTAGAACTTTTGCCAGACAACAAATCTAAGCCATCTTTATAAAGCTGTCATGATATATATTAATAAAAATTAAAAAAAAGATGGAAAAAAATAATAATAGTAGTAGAAGACTGTGTTCATAGAGCCTCTTGCCTTTTCGGTACAGAAATATGACTTTTATCAAAGTAGTGTTCTGAGATAATTTGATTCTCTCTTTCATTACAAAATTCTAATATGTAGAAGTACCACATAAGTGTTTTTATTTTGTGACGTCCTTTCACACTTCTGGAACAAGTAGTCTTTACAGTGGAGTTGACCTTTCTTTGTAGGCTACTTTCCCTGCCTCAGTATGTAAAAATGGTAATAAAAAATTCCCAAATGTTGGCACAATTGTATAAAATTAATTTACAATTAATTAATTATATACATGAGAGGGTACGGTATGCAGTTTTTGAATGCTGTCTGTAAGCATTTTTTTAAAAATAAACTTTACAGTTCTGTATGAACTGAATGTATCAAGAAGGATCTTTTTAAATAAGTAAGATGTGTAAGATGTTTCCAATATTATCAAAAAATATGTGCTTTTTATTGTATAAAGTTAACTTCTTTGAGAATTAACATGTGCAATTTATAAATAAAGTTTCATAAACTGACCTTAGCAAATGACCCTTTATAGATTTCAAAGAAGAATAACTCCAAAGCTTATAAAAGTCCTCACACATGCACACACAGTATACACGTAGAGGTCCTCATATCATCTCTAGGCATATTACTTAGTATTTAAGTATTAACTTAGCCTGATCATAGCCTGATAATTTAGCATATTGTCTGGCTTTAATCAAAAATCAGGATTATTGAGTTGTTTATATCATTAAAATCAATTATACTATATATTTTCCATATTTAACAAAAGATTTATTTATATTTTTAGAAATATTTGTTAATTACACTTTCGGGAACCTCTTGCCGGTGTTTGGACACAAAACGAAAAATCGTCGTTAACGTTTTCGAACTTGGTAGTTCTTCTTCAGACGGTCAAAAAACTAGGAACGCAGATCAAATAATGGAACGAATTATTTTTAAATTGAAATTGAATGCTTTACGATGCAGCTGGTTGATCAGACATGCGCATACGGTGTGAGTAGATGGCGATTAAAGGTCCGTGTCGATCAGGGTCTGCCAGGCGGTGGACAAATTGAGTTCTTCTTTATAGTTTATGCAGGAATAGGAAGAATAGAAAATTTGTTAATTTTCTATTCTTTATCTTTTCTTTGTTTTATTTTTATTAACGATCTATTCTATTAAAATCAAGTAATTAATTTTTGAAAGGAATTGGTAGATAAGATTGCTATTAATGTAAGTTAAAATTAATGCTTCCTTACATTTTTTTATACAAGAAATTTTCAGAAATGATAAATGAAGTAGAGTAAAATTTTGTAATAAATACTTCCTATGAAACTTAAATCATAGAAATTGCACATATTAATTAAAAACATTTTTGGATGATATTTCTCTATCTTTAGTAGATTCTTAAAGTTCTCGCATATTTACCAATTAATAATGAGTCAAAATTGTTAGTGCAGATGACAAGAAAGAAAGGACTGTGTGGTACAAAGTGAAAACTTTTACTCTGACATCTAATAGTTGGTTGTTTACAAAGTGCAATCTGAATACATAAACAAATGTTCTAGAACAGGGGTGAGCAACCTTTTTAATCAACGGTCCAATTTAAATTTTAAAATTTTTTGGCGGGCCGCACATAAAGTAATACTTATTAATAATTTACAAAACTTTATTTATAATAAACATTAGAATAAAAAAATATAAAATTTAAAAAAAAGTAAAGATTTCGTATACAAATTTTAATGCAAAATAAAAACAAACAAGAACAGAAAAACGAATTTACTTGAAATTTTTAATGAGAAATTTGGCACTGTTTTTTCAATACAAGCTGATCAATATCAGCCGGAATTGATGAGGTAGCTACATAGCTACACGTACGCAGCTTTCTAATCGTGCATCACTCAGTCTTGATCGGTGGTCATTTTTGATTAATTTCATGGTTGAAAATAATTGTTTGCAAACATACGTACTTCCGAACAGAGACATCATTTGCTTTGCATTTTTCGTCAAAAGCGGAAATTTCTCAGGGCTCACATAAGATTTATAAAAATTTTCGATGTTTACTGAGAAAAATACATTTTTTAAATCGGTATTATTCTGCATGTCAATCACTTCCATTTGAAAGTCTTCAGGAACTGTATCCACATCGATATTAAATGGCTAGGAAAACATTTTTGTGGAAACCGCTGTCTTCTCAGCTTTGAACATTTGGAATCGTAATTGAAATTCGTTGATTAAAATGTCTATATATTGTGTGTATTTTTGAGAAGTAGTAACGGTTTCTTTTTCTAAATGTGGAAAGTGAGACACATTATTCTGCAAAAGATGCTGTTTCCACAATTTTAATTTGCGCTCAAAGCCCTGAATTTTATCATACAAATTGTGAATAAACTGTCCTTTGCCTTGAAGTTCCACATTAAGATCATTGAGATGCTGAGTCATGTTGATAAGAAACCCAAAATCGCACATCCATTCTTTATTACCAAAATGAGGAAAGGCATATCCCTTCATATCCAAGAACAATTGTATTTCGCTTTTTAAGTTGTATACTCTTTTTAGCATTGCACCTCTACTAAGCCAACGTACTTTGGTATTAAAAACCACGTCGCCATATTCAGTTTCTAAATCTTTCGGGAATTCTTTAAATTCACGGTGATTTAACGCACGCGACTTTATAAAATTGATTAGTTTAATTATTGGTACTGTGACATTTGGCAAGCTCAATCTTTTCGCACACAAATTTTCCTGGTGAATTATGCAGTGGTTAACGAATATTTCCCTTCCTGTGACCTTCTTAATGTCTTGAAATAGCCTTTCCGATACTCCTACCTCCATGCTTGACATTGCTCGTGCTCCATCTGTCGATATACCAATAATCTTTTCTAATGAAATTGAAAAATCTTCCAACACAGACTTTAGTTCATCGTACAGATCTTTGCCGATTGTAGTCCCTTGCATTGGAATCGGTGAACACAATTCTTCGGTAATATTAAATTTGGTGTCAATACCACGTAAAAATATAGCCAGTTGTGCCGTATCACTAATATCGCAACTCTCATCAAGTGCCAAAGAACAGTATTCGAATTTTGCAATGCGTTCACGAAGCGTCGTTGCTATGTTCTCGGACAAGTCTTCAATTCTCCTTGCAATGGTGAATCTTGATAAACTAATGTTTGAAATAATAATTATTTTATCGGGAAATGCTATTTCTGCAACAACAGTCAGACATTCTTTTATCATCTCTCCATCCACAAAGGGTTTCATTTTTTTTGCCAGTATTTGACTGACAACAAAATTAGCCTTTACTGCCGTATTTGATAAAATAGCTTGATTTTTAAAAATAGCCTGTTGGTTTCCCAAGTTTTTCTCCATTTGATTAAACTTATCTATCCGGAGTTGTCCTGTTAAGTTTTTATATTGTTGTTCATGTTTTGTATCGTAATGTCTTTTTATGTTATATTCTTTTAATGTCGACGCAGTCTCTGAGCATATTAAGCATACAGCTTTATCTTTGACGAAAGTGAAAAAATAATCAAATTTCCACTTTTCTTGGAAATGCCTGTGCTCATCCGCAACCTTCCGATTTTTTGTTTGCTTTTCCGACATGCTATTATGGATTAAAAATTTGAAAGTTAAAAAAATTTGTAGGAAAACTTAATTTTGAATAAAAAAAACTCTAATATTACCTTTGTGACAATAATATTGCACTCACGCCTTTCAAGAAACACAAGAATTGCTAAAATTGCTAGTTAACAGCTTACCAGTCTGACTGATTGTGTGACAGAAGCAAACACAAACAAGCACAGACGCGGCACGTTCGTATTGCATGTTTAAACAAGTCGCCGACAAGTGAGTAACTCGTCACAAAAAATTGTTTCGGTTTAGTATGTACTACCATTTTATTATAATTAATTTTATAACAATATATTGATGGGAGAAAGTCGATAAAATAAATTCAATTTTAGAAATGCTTGGCGGGCCGCATAAACATGTTTAACGGGCCGCAAGCAGCCCGCGGGCCGCGTGTTGCTCATCCCTGTTCTAGAATAATAGATTTAGTGATTTTGATTGGTCATCCAGCACTTGTCAATACAACTGTGCAAGATCAAACAAACTATGTTATTGCAAGTAAGATTTTCTGACAATTTCTAGTAATTTGTATGCAGATCAACTCTTTATATTATAGGAAAGCATACAGAATTAAAATCTCAACATAAACAAGTTTAAATCCTATCAAATAATAGAATCTGCTTCTATTGATATAAACTGAAAAACTGTTATATAACTGATAATTTAATAATTTTACAGAACGTTTGAATGGTTCAGTAAATGAAAGTGTTTATCAATTGTCAATAAAAACAAAATTTTTTTATATATTGGGCATAATCAAGTTTATAATTGTTACATGAAAAAGTAAATGTAAATATATATATATAAACATCAACTCAAAAACCTGATTTATAGCTAAATCCAAATGAACTTACAAATTATTGGGTTATAATTAATTTCATAGCCACATTACAGCCCAATAATTCGGCAGTTCATTTGGCTGTAAATGTAAATAACTTTAACAGTGAAGATTTTAATTAGTATTTTGTATTTCTTCAATTTATTTATATATAAATAATAATACTTTATGAAAAATTCATATAAATATAATCTTTAAAAAATTTTTAAGTTCTTTCAACCAAATAATTGGAATCCATTGGCCTTTAGAAATTACAGAAAAACTTCTTCAAGATCTTGAATTCCAATTATTTGGATGGATGAAAATATCCGGTAATTGTTTGGCTTTAATATAACTAGCAGGCTTTGAGATTATTATATATATATATGAAAGTATATGAAAATTTTAGTTTATGTTGAGTACATCCATGTTTTAACATTGTATTTACATGAATTTTTCATAAACTATTAATTGCACAACATTCTGATAGGTTTAAGTTTCTAATAATAATAATAATAATATAATTCACATTCACATTATTCTCTTTAAAAATTGAATATAATTTTGTTACTGTCTGACATACTTAGCTGTGTTATTCTCTGAGAATGTTGTAACACATTAAAACACCAGAAAACTGTCCAAGTTTCCCATTTGCCCATTACAATTTCTCAACACATGCACTTTACATCACTTTGCATCAAGTTATACTTCTATCAACTGCACATGTGCAAAGTTACGAGGACTGCACGAGTTTCCTTAGAATGTTCCGTTGCAGAATTTGTTTTGAAAAAGATTCGTTCCACCGAATATTTTTGTCCGTTGTTCGTTCACCTGAAGAAGAACCCGAGGTTCGAAAACGTTAGTGAAAGAAAATATATCAAAAGTAGCACTGTCTTGGTTTAAGTTAGAAGTAAGTCTGACTTTACATCACATTGCACACATTTAACCGATACTCAAATTCTTCTTAGGCTTGCTACAGCATGTTTGCTGTCACTCCTCCCAGAGCAGCCACAATTCTAAAGCTCCTGCAGATTACTTATTCTGTTTTGGAGTTGCCATTTTCGTTTGTGATGTTTCCTAGAGATAGCAGACAACAAGATGTTTACATGCAGACGGGAGATGAAACTCAGAGGGTTACTCTATTGATTGGTGTACATCTTATGCTTCTCAGATAATAATTAACATAATTACGGTAGTTTAAAATGGTAGCATTTATTTTGGAAGACCCTGTATTATAAAAACAGTTGACTGTAAATTACAGTTTTTAAACTATAAAATATTTCTGTTTTTAGTGAAGGTATCGAGAAGATTACATTAATTTTTCCAACCTGCGAGAAGAGGATAACTTGGGAAAATGCATTTGTCGAAACTAAGCAAAAATATGGTAACAAACGTTTTAAATTTTATAAATATGAAATAGTTTTTTTTTTTATTAGAATATTGTTATCAACTTAATTAATAATTAATGCCAAGCAATTAATTTACTAAAATATATCCAATTATTACTTGGCTATTAAGTTAGCTAATGATTTGGATAATTTCACACTGCATGCCACCATCTGTTGATAGTTTTAATGAATAGATAATTTAGAATAGGTTAATTGAATTCAGAAGAATCTGAAAAACAATATCACGAAGCAGGATTTAAACTCGTAATTCTCTTCTAATGTGTGAATTTATTACCAGTTATGCTTTCCGAATGCTCCAAATCCTTCCAGATTCATATTAATTTTAAAATAATATTAGTGTTGTAGATTAGTTTTTAATCAATATGCTGTATCTAAATTGTTGCAGACTAATCTAAAATTAATATATATTTGGAAGGACTTTGACTTGGATCATTTAATAGTATAATTAATAATACACATGCACATGTTTGACAAGAGTTGCAAACTTAAATTTCATTTTGAGGTATTTTTTTTTATAAATTTTAAATTATTATTAATTAGCTAATTATTAAAGTTATCAGAAGATGCTGATATGTCTACATGATGCACCAAATTATCTGTATCATTAAATATTTTAATAGCCACGTACATTACCTAATATATTTTATAAAATAACAAGATATTTGATTTTTATTTTCAATATAAAAGAGTTGTAAGTAATTATTACAGGTAACAGATGGTTCTAATGAAATCAGGTATGGAATAATTCTATAATTTCTAAACAGTGTCCAAAAATTTACTCTGCAGTGAGAATATTTGTTACATGTATAGCATTGTATACAAGACCCGTAAATTGTACATTCCACATTTCTACTTTGCAGTAAATGGTGTTACTGTTTGCCACAGATGTTTTGGTTTCTGGGCTATAGTTTTTGGAAGATTTCTTTGCCAATTGTATAATCTCCCATGAAATCTGGTCCACTAGGTCTCTGGACCATACTCTTCTGGATTTTGTTGCCTCTTGGGAAATTTCTATTATTTGCTGTAGGAGAAACTTCAATACTGTATGAAAACTTCACTTTTATTAAACCTTTTTCACTGCACAGCAGTGGCGTAGCGAACATAACTGTGCCCCCTCCCCCCTCCAGAAACACATATAGTTTGTTTTGGAGATCATTTGGGTGCCACTCGCAGAGGGGTGCCCAGTGCATGATACACCCCCTTGCACCCCCCTCACTACGCCACTGCTGCACAGTAACTTTTTGGACACCCTATACTTCTGACAATGAGCCAAAAAGCTTGAATGTACTTGGGGAGTTAAGGAAAGCACTCTAGAGGTCTCCAATAAAGCAGAAAATGGTAGAGCGAGATAGTATTAATATAAATAGAAAAATCTCAGGAATATACTGTATTTCTGTGCGTATTTTTTGCACCCGCATTTCCAAGAAATGCTTTTAGGGAAAACAAAATATTCAAGTATTTTTTGAATGGAAAATGGAAGACTTTTCACACTGAACCATTTAGTGTAGGAGATAGGACATGAGTCAGCCAACAAGAGTTTTTATGGTATTATAGGTGCTTTGTTTACCCTCATTTTCTTGTATAGACTTAACAATATGGTATCTTTGTACTTGCAGGAGGTTATGAGTTGGGAAATACGGGCAATTGTTAATTGTGATGCTTTATAGCACTTTAGTAGCACGTTTCTTAGTGTCATACTGAGTAGAGTTTATTTCAACTTTGCAAGATGGCAAGAAAACATAACAGTATAAAATTAAAGTAATCTGCTTTGTGGAACAGAATGGAAATTGAGAGGCCAAAACAAAAATTTGGTGTCAGTGAGGCACTTGTTCGGTAAACAAAAGCAGCTCTTTCAAATGTCCGCTAGTGATGTGGCGCTACAATATTTGGTTATGTCCTGGCTACTTTAATATTATTTTTTTTAAATTTTTGCATGTTTTAGCTGGCAGCACTGGCTCGACCATGAAAGGGAGGCTAGTATTTAAATGAGGCTTAATTTTCTAATTATGCTGAATCGGAATCCATTTCCATCGGAGATATAAATTTTGGATCTGTGAATTTCACACTTGTAATGGATCGTGCTGTAGTTGTTGTACCGTTTGCAATGGCAGCTAAATGTAAACATGTTGTTCTCAGTGTTTCCGATAAACTTAAAATAATAGATCAGTTGAAAAGTGGTGCTAGTAGATTAAGCTTAGCTGGGGAATATGGAGTTGGAAAAACCACAATAACAGACATTAAAAAGAACAGTGATGCCATTAAAAAATTTGCAAGTGTACTTGACAGTGAGGATGGAAGTTTGCGCAGAAAAACGTGTGCGAGATTTAGCGGTAAAAAAACGAGTATTAGCTTTGAAGCAAAAGAAAATTTTAGACTTTTTTTCCTAATGTATAGGCCTACTTTATGAAAAATATGTAACCCGAATATACATTTTTTTGTTTTATATATTTCAATGTACAGTACAGTACTATATTTATTTTGTGCAAAATAAAGAAATAATTTTTCACGATACAATAGCGACGATTATTATTTTTAAAAAAACATTTTGTTAGGCTTAACATTGTTAAAAATTCAACGCAAAGGGACGCACAACGGAGAAAAATTTCAACATGGGATAGGTTAATAGCGATATACTATACTAATAATGTATTTTTTCGTGCTTTTCGGTTATCCGACCAATCCCAGTCCCCAATTAAGTCGGATAATCGATGCTCTACTGTACTGATATAGTCTACCTTCAAAAATAATTTACATATTTTTTGCATTTTAATTTTCAACTAGTAAAAAATGGCAAAAAAATATGGTAAATGAAAAAATTACTTTAAAATCTGATTTTAAGATTTAAAATAATAATAAATATAAATTAAAAACTAAGATTAAAACATTATATTTTAGAGTCTTTGGCTAATAGAAATCATCCACCCGAATTTGTGTGTTCCATTCCCGTGCGTAAAACAAGAGCTGGATTACAAGTAATAAGTTATCATATGATTATTTTTTAAACTAAATTTTAATTGCTATTTCTTTATATTTCTGTTTTACTTACTCAGTTTTTAATTAAAAAATATTAATATAACTTAGTTTACGTGTGCCACACCTACTCTCAGTTTGAATCAATATGGATATCAAGACATATGGGTGTGTAACAGCGATGGTTATGTTGGCCAAGTTTGCATTCTCAGTCTTCAACCAGAACCGACAGTTACGTCCTGTAATGGTATTTGCAATTCCCGGATACTCTGTGCAATATCGGTTCCAGCTTATGAAAACATGTAAGTAGCGAACTCTTTTTTAAATACCAAGTCTGGCCAAATTATGAGTGTTATCTGCTGTCATGAGTCAAAAATGTCTGTGTTCTTCCACTATATTTTTATTCCTTTGTAAAATCTTATTTAGTTGTTCACTCTTTTAAAGTAAATTAAATATAAGTGTTTTGTAGTTTATCTATTGACAAGTTTTCGTTAAGGTGACTCCACACATTATTTGGTGAATGCTGAGCAAACATTTGACTAGTGTAGATTATTTACTTGTGATTAATATTCAATATTCACTGTTTTCCACTCTTTGTCTGTATGTTGTGCCAAATTGAAGAGGACAAACAGGCAATTATTTGGCATTTAGCAAATACTGAATGTATGGAGCCTGTTTTTAGTATAGTGTCTGTATCTACATTTCATTAGCCTATTAATGAAGATATATTTTCTTAGAATTTTAAGTGTTTTTCATGTTATAACAGACCAAATTATTTGTGATCGACCAGTTGATTGGCTAGGTCTGCTTCACAGGAAATTTGTATAAATTTATTATAGATACTAATGAGTAGACAGACAATTAGACTTTCCTCTGATTCTTATTAATGTATCAATTTATTTTAATCATTATATGTTAAACAGTTTTCTTCTTTTAATAATGAAGTTTATTAAAACTAATGCAGTTAATTGTTTACATTGGAATAAATTTTTTATAAATAATAATTAATAATTTTTTGTAAATACTCTTGCTTCTTATCTGGATTAATGCTTCTTGATGTAGCCCAGTGCTGGTTAATTGTACTGACTTATCACATCTTGTTAGTTAAGTAATGAAACAGAGTCAGAGATCAAGTTAAAAAATATACATTTTATTAATATTGGAAATGCTTTTCAGACTCATAATACCTCATGGATCCAAACTGCAAACATGGATTACTAAATTATTAATATTGAAAAATTATTTTTCAGTTACAATAGTATTTTAAAATACATTTACTAAACATTTAAACAGTACCTATAAGTGGAATTAGTAAATTTAATATATAGTATGGGAGAAAAACTTGGAAGAAATGTCAGGTATCCTTTGGAAGTGTCATGGGGTTCAATTATGGATGGTCAAACACATTGGTTTTTGTTTTTTTTCTTTGTTCTATAGCCTTTTACTTTTGACATGCCATAAATCAGGCAATGCTTAAGTTAATTTAAATCGAAATGGCAGGCAGTAAACAGGTAGCTAGCTACCAGGAGAAAAGTGGAAGTACTTTCTGGCCAAATATGACAAAAACTGATATTGTTTGTCATTTTATTGCCCAAGGATATGCTCAAAGCTGAATTTATGATACTTTGAAAAGACTTGAGAATGGCTTGGGAGTGGAAAGAAAGCAGAGATTGAGTTTGAAGTGGACTACAAAACTATGAAACAAAAAATGGAGAACATGGGATGGGAGTGGAGGAAGTAGAAGATGGCTTCTAAAATGTGTCCAGGTCAAGAAAAATCATCAATGTCAGTGTCTGTCCAGTCTTTTCAAAAGGACGATACAGAGACTGTTTAACCATGATGTCATCATTGACATCCAAATTAGTTATATTACCCACAAATCATTAGGAAAAGTCATATTCCCCATTCACATTACCTCAACCAACCGAGAACTTTGTAAAAAGACAACCTGGTTGAGCCACCATCAACCAAGAAATTCCATCAGGAAGAGAAATTTGTCAAAAGTGTCGGTGTGGATGGCTATTGGGGTAAAGGGACATGCCAATCTATTTTTTGTGGAATCAAGAAACACCAGTAACTCTGAAGTTTATATTCAAGAGTGTATTGAAAATATCTTGTTCCTTACATATATGTGGCGGTCTAGTATCACCACTTAAATGTTCGTTAAGATTTGAAATATCCGAAACCAGGTTTCTTTCCAAAGTGGATTTATTTACAGTAATCTACAATACTCGCTACACTTGTCGAGTAAAGAGATCTCCGCTACAAGATTTAGGATAGAGCAGTACAAGTCATCTGCGGAGAAGTGAACAAGCCAGAAAAAGAGCGGAAAGAGCTGTGGCGGGCAGCCAGCACCAGTTTTTATATTCTCAATAAAGCGCCGCCTGGATTTTTGTATGCAGTGCCAGGTTACAATTATTCGGCCTGCCACACACTTCCCCCACTAGTGACAATGAGAAGTTTACTGTTACATAGCTACAAATACCAATACAGAGAAACCATCACAAGTATCGTGAGTTGAAATGGACTCATCAACTGGATTTGGTTATGACCGGCGCTCGTCTGCTGTCCGGTGCCGTTGCTCCTGGTGTCTTCTGTTGGGAGGTTAGAGTTGGCTCTGCGGACTGCGTATCTGGGCTTAACTCAATGAAAGTCAGTTTTAACCAGTCTATGTTTATTGCAATCTTTTCGATTATCCTGTTCGATGGTGAAAACTTTGCCATCTCTTGCTATAACACGAAAAGGACCCAAATAGAGTGGTTGTAATGAGTTCCGTATCGTGTCAGTCGCGCACAAACACGTGTTTGCATGAGCTCGGGTTGTCATGTACGAAGCAAGTTGTCCTGTTTGGTTGCCTAGTAGGTGTTGGTCGTAACCTTTCCATGGTGTTCTTAAGGCGTCCGACGAAGTTTGCTGGGTTGGTGGTGTACTTGCTTGGAGTAAAGAATTTTGCCTGGCAACCAAAGATTTTCACCGAAAATCATTTCAGCAGTGGATGCTTGTAGATCTTCTTTAAACGCCATTCGAAGACCAAGGAGAACTGTCAGCAATACATTCACCCAATTGTCTCCTCCATGGCAACGTAGGGCTGCCTTTACTGTGCAGTGAAGCCGTTCCACCATCCCGTTTGCTGCTGGATGATACGGGGTCAGTGATGGAGAAAAACTGACTTAAAGTATCCTATATAAATTAATCTGTAAAAAATACTTTATACTGTTTAATTCATTGCTCTTTATTCTAATTAATTAATTATTCTTTTATATTTGTGTGTTCGGGATATGTTCTGTCACTAGTCTAGTTGCAATTCTTTTGTTGAGTTATATGGATATGTGTTATAGGCAATTGCATTATACAGGAGTTTATCTGTACTTTAAACAGATCCCTTTAAAATATATACTATTGTTCATTGTATTGGACATGGCAATTATTGTCTTAGTGACACCATCTGTATAAAATAAATAAATAAAAAATATTAATGAAGGAACATGCTTAACAGAAAAAATCTTATCTAGCATTATTAGATTATTCAATATGATTGGACTGCAATTTTTTCAAATTGCAGACCTATAAATTCTCTGTTGTCCGTTTGTCCGTCTATCTGTCTTTTTTTAATCTTGAGAATGGAGTTAGATAGATGAAAGACGACACCAGATATGGAAACCTTAGGGGCAGCAGGTCCCGATTAACTATATATGAACTTCCGATAAAAACCAGAATTCACGTTATTTCAATTCAAAAATTCTCCTCCTCAGAGGTGTTAGATAGATGACCTGCACAACTGTATTGTTAAAGGAAAAGTATGATGTGTAGGGAGCCATATTTGAAGTGGAGAGCATATATTTTAAATTAAATAAATTATGATTAAAAATTGCAGTCAAGCATTGTGATGACATCACAAGAAATAATTGCTCGTTAAAATTTTGGTTATGAATTAAAATGCATATTATTTGAATAATTTTATGATTAATTCTATAGAGTAAATAACACAGAAAATGTAAGAATGTTTCTGAATATATCTTAAGGAGATAATATAAAAGAAAAACAATATTTTTTTTTTGAATTAATCTGATATGAAAGTTGATAATTGAATTCACATGTCATAAAATTTGAATTCAATTATAATTTTATCAAAACTTCATTAAATATTAACACAACAGAACTTTTTACATCATTTTTATTTATTTTTGATAGAAATTTCTATAATTTAATGTACAGTAGAGTCTCAATTACGCAAGGTAATAAGCTGTAGACAAGTGAAAATGCACGCTTACGCAATATATTTGTGTTCACGAGTGTAATAAACCGTAAAATTCCAACAGAAAACTTAATGACAAATGTCTTGATCCTTGTTTATAGGCTATCTTCAGTCTACATAGAACTGAATAATTAAATTGGTTGATGGATTTTGGTAGAATATATAACAAAATCTAAATCCAGTCAAGTTAAAATGTTTCGAAAGTAGAACATTTTAAATTTACTAAATTCCAAAATAACCAATGAATTTTGATAATTAAATATAAAAATTAATACAGAAAATACAATAACAGGATCCTGTGCAAGTAGAAAATCACAATCTTCTCTAATGAAATTGAACAATGCTAAGCTTAAAATGACAACTTTCATTGAGTCAAATAATTCAGGATCCTTAAAAAAGTGTTAAACTGTTAAAATGTATATGAAGCTCAGTATTTATGTATTTACTGTCGTGTATTTAATCAAATGTTTTTGCTCGTCTTAAATAATCTTCATTAAATTACATTTGAAAAGAAGAAACTGTTAGGTGTTCATTCATTTAGAATGTAGTTTCCTGAAGATTGTTTAAGACAATTGAAAATGTTTGAATAAAGAAATTTTATATTGCGTTACAGTCTGTCTACGGAAAGAATCAACTTGGATATTAGTTATTAGCCAAAGAGCATTAGCCATCGATTGCTTAGTTGCGGCAAGTTACTTCTGGTTTCTTCCTCGTTTGTTAAATATGTGACTGTCATTATAAACTTTGTTGCAGAAGCTTCAAGTTATTGAATATGAGGAAATTCAAACACATGATTCTTTTCTGTTAATTTTTTATGGTATGCATTAACTGTAAAGTCATTCTTCTATCTAGTGAGAGAAAGTAAAATAAAATTCACATATTGCCTGACATATTAAGTGAAAAGTGCTGACATCAATAGGGAATGTCCTGATTGGTTTAACAAGCGACATCATGCGTGATGTTGCTCTCAAGTCAATTCTTTCCTTAGACGGACATTAGATCGTTGTACGATTGGTAACTGTACAACATTGTTCTTCTAGGAGTAATAAGTTCCCTATACTTACTTGTTCAACACCTAAGTCATAAGCTACTTTTTTAATTGTTTCCGCTTGATCCAAGCATTCGATTGCTTTGAGTTCATATCTGAAGACCCAACATCTTTGTTTTCTTTTGGTGCTTACACTAATAACCAATATTCCCTCTAATTTTTTTTGTAGATGAGTGGAACATATACTTCTCTGAGCAAAAAAAATTTTTGCTGAGCAAATATATATAAAATCTTATTTTTTTCCTATAAAAATTTAAATAATTAATTATAAAGTAGAGATTAAAATTCATTTTAAAACATACTTCCGTACAAAATATTATCTTTTGTCAATGATTTAATGTATTTAATCGAAATATACATAGCAATAATCATGTTGCAGACAGAGTGATAAATAAGTAAACAACAATTCAAATCAGTGTGTATGCTCGCCTGCGCAGCGCATAAATTCTTGTGCGTGGCCGCGCAGCTCAGAGGGAACATTGCTAATAACATAATTTTACTTGTTGCGTTTCATCTAAGTATAAACTTAATGACTTTTTACTCTCTTTAATATTAAACTGTTAACATAAAAAACATGGCAAAGAATAAGCTGGACAAGATTTATGAAAGGAACTGTACTATAATATGTTCTCTTGTCTTTATTGACAAAATACTCTTTCACAATTCACCTTGGATGAAGCAGAAATTTAATTAAATGGGACTCTGTTAATCAGGACTCCACTGTAATTTAAAAATAATGATCTTTGGAATTATCAAATTATGTAATCTTTCTTTTGCCATGAGAGAGTCATTGATGGTATTGTATATCACAATACTGTTTCACAGTCAAACGGTTAACGATGAAGGATGCATGTACTGTACTTTCAGCAAGACTGTGCATCATCCTGTTACCATATAGAGACTCGGGATTTTCTAAATAAATGCTTTCCAGGTCAGTATCATGTTTCAGCTGCTTGTTTTACTTCACTGAAAGTGCTTCCTGTGGTATTAATTCCTAATTTTGGTGATGTTACGTTGTCAACTTTACATCGGTAAATGCATGAATACCTGATGTACAGGCTTCGATATCTGAAAGCTGTGATGTTACGGGACATTTTTTGCTGGTTTTTGAAATGTAGGCATTGGAATTAATACAAAACTGGAAGGTTAAAATCATTTTGGGTGGTGTAATCAAAGATTTAAAGCTGGATTGTTCACGGGCTATACAGTCTCCTTTGTTCCACTTGAATTGATGCACATGATTGGAGGACTATAGAAGCAAGCTGAAAGAATGTTATAGCCTCACAGCTCCCATAACTATGGCTCTGTGGCTATAACTGTGCTAATTTGGCTTAGGGTAAGCCAAATTATGTATTTGGATTGTTAATAACTAGCACAGGTGTAGGCTGTAAATATATCAGCAGTAGATTTCAGTTAAATGAATGTATATCATTCTATATACTGAACCAGAATAGATAATAATAATTAATGAATTTTAACAAGTTAACTTAAATTAACTTATTCTATACTTATATTTTTAAAATTTTCCAGGCAGATACCCAATGTAAATTCCAAAATGACAACAAATAAAAACAATAATAATCATAATTTTAAGAGGGATTCATGGAGAAGGATGAATGGAAATATTCAGTTAGAGAGGTGAGCATAATTAATCATAAAATAGATACATTAAAATCATAAAAATTTATAACAGTGTACACTGAATTCTATTTAGTGATTCTAGTGAAGATGATGATGAAAAAACAGATATTGGAGGTAAAGATTTATCTTCTAATTAAATATATTAATGTTTATAAATGTGTATATTTGATTTGATAGATTATGTGTAATATTAAAATAAAATACAAAAGTTTCTAAATTACACTGGCATGCAAAATGTAAGCAATGATGTACTGATGATGCAAAACTTAAGCAACAATGATATGATTTCATGGCTGTCTGCTTAAAAAGCAGACAGCCATGAAATTGTAGAAAAGGGCTTGTTGCATCGGTACAATGAACACCCAAGTCAGTAGAAAGGTGATTCGTTTGCAGGAAGAAGACATCACAAGTGACGTGAGGGCATGCAAAATGCATGCAGTTATAGCATGCACAGTGCAAAACTACAATAAAAAGAATACTTGTGCATTCTATTCATTTTTGTGTTAGTATGCTTTCTCCATCTTTTAATTACAAAATACTATCTTTGTATTTTGAATTTCATGCCTCCCAGGTGATTTCTTACAGAGTTACATAGAAGCTGGAGAAAGAATTTAAAGATAAATAATCTATACCTTAAAATTACTCCAGTAGGTATTTTTAATAAATAAATACATTTTTGATCCAGTCGATGGATCTTCGTCAGTTGTAGAATACAGTTTAATGAATAGAACAGAATACAATTTGAATTTAACGTTAAAGTATAAACATAAAATTTAAAATGCTTAAACAGAGTATTTTAAGTCTAAAGTTGAAATATAAGTAAATAAATAAATTAAAAATTTAAAATACAAATAAAATATAAGGAAGAGAGTAAAACAAAAATAACATTAAAAATAAGTTGCAGCAAAATATTTAACAAAGTAAGATTTCAAAAAGCAGTTTCCACACAGCACATAAAGACTTGGCATCACAGAAGTAATGCAGTCAAGCTTTCTATTAGTCTTGTAAATTTCTAAGACCTCCAGTGTTGTAGGCTATTTAAATCATTCATAGGCCTAATAACTTGAGCATCACCCTAAGAGACCTCCATGCCATATTTGTTCGTAAAAGTCTAAAGAGCTATGTTGCTTAGATCTTTGCGGGTATTTTATTTATTCACTTTTGTTATTTATAAATTAACGCTAAATTTAAACTATATTCTACAACTGATAAAGATCCATCAAGTGGAACAAAAACATTTTTGTTTATTAAGAATACCTGCTGAAGTAATTTTAAGGTGTGGTTTATTGATCAGTTTGATTTATATTTGCAAACCAGGATGGGTCAAGCCCTAATTAGTCTGAATTTTTGATTCTTCTCTCTTCATTCTTTTTAATATTTCTTCAAGTATAATTAAATAAGCAAACATAATTCCATAAGGTATTTTTTTTCACATGTACAGTAGTACATTGATCAGTTTGAAAATTTTGTACGAAACCAAATAAATCATTTTTTCATAAAAAAATTAAAAGAGTAAAATGTTTATACATAATAAGAATATAGATGTACAGTCTAACTCGTTTATAACGTCATCCATGGGACCAAAAATGCAAACTACATGTTTAAATCAACTTAATTTACATTATTAAGTATAAGTTTACATCAATATAATTAAAAATTTTAGAAATTTCTTATAAAAGATAATTTTTATTTGTCTTAAGTTTCAATAATGGCGGAACTTCCGGTTTTGAGAATAATGTCGAATCAAAAGGCAACAAAAGGTTAAACTAATCTATGCCAATTAAAAATAATTAAATAGTTTCTAAAGAAATAATTGAATGTAATATGTTATATTAAAAATAATAGAATATTTAACAATTTAGCATAAAGTAATTTAAAAATGAGTACATAATAACATGTTAAAAGTGTAGCAAACCTCACCCCACCAAAGTCAGGAGGTGAGAGTACCATCCACAGTCGTTCTAGGAAGTGGACTCTGACCCTAGGACTAAACGGCTAGGGACCCTAGCCTTGCTGGAGCATTTGCTGGTAGCATTTCTGGCTTATTTTTGAAACTGCGGGGCATCATCCTTCACCCCGGTTTCCTATTCTTCGTCATTGCGACGGGGGGAAGGTAAAGGCTCCGAAGATGGTGTTTAGCGGGATCTTTGATCCCATCAAACTTTAAGAATCACAGTATTTTCTTTGTGAAATAAAATTTGTAATCTAATTTTGTAAATTTGGGAGTGCTTCAAATATGACGTTAAAACAGGGTTTTATGTCGTTACAAGCGAGTTTTTTAACATTATCTAGTATACTAAAGTCGTGGGATCGATAAAAATTTGGCGTTACATTAGGGTTGTCGTTACATCCGATGATGTTATAACCAAGTTAGACTGTATAATATAATATAATATTCTATGCTGTATAACTTCCAAAATTCCCATAATTCAAAAACTACCTAAGATGATAGTTTAGAGTCTGCATAATTTATACATAAACTATTAAAAGTTTATTAATTTCTGTATAGTGAAGCCAAAATTTTTAAATTTGTTGATAGAATAAAGTTTATGGTTAAGAATAAATAAATAATTTTATAATTGAATGCGTTAGCTAGAGAGGTGTGCTAGGAAAATAAAACTTTATGTGATAAATAGAGGAAATGTCAAACTTATTTTATCACAGTTTTATTGATCAGATTTGTAAGGAGAAACATGTCTTTAAATATTTGATTTAGAATATAATAGTATTTGTGTGGTAGTACCATGATTTAAACAGGTTACAACAAAGATTTTATTTTATAAACTATGTGACAATGCATATAATGGATACAAAAGGTATAATGTGATGATGCAATAATTCCTAATACAATACATATACCATAATGACATGACATTTCCTTTCAGTTTATAGGCTAATTTAAAAGTAACAGGAATTAACTAGAATATTAATTAAGGCCACCCTATTTAATATCTCTTGTTCTCTTCCCTTAACACTAAATTAGGAATTCAGATAACCATGCAATAAGATTTGTTACGTGAGGGCTATGTCGTCGTTTCTTGAGATTTATGCCTTCAATCCTTTGTTATCTGATGACACTTTGCAATTTTCAGTCTAAGCAGGCCTGGTACACATGGATACACCACAGATTGATAATCTCAACCAATTTTACACCTTTACACAAAATTTTCTAGATGGAAACCGATTATGTTCCTCATTATTAAAGTCTGTCCTTGCGATCTGACTTCCTTCTCTGAAAGAAAGTCAGTTTTCTTCCAACTCCTTCCCTTTATAACCTTTGGCCCCCTAACAACCAAACATGATGTGTGATCACAGTTATTGTGAACGCATTCCCCTCAAGATAATTAGAAGAGCACCAAAGAAAAAAGGAGAGAAAAACAAACATTTTCAGACACTAGTTTTAGATATTAGTGTAATAAAATATACAGTGGGTGATTGGTTAACGAACAAATTGGATAACGAACACTTTCACGAAAGATTTTTATGTTCGGACAACAAACACATGTTTGGATAATGAACATCTCACCGAACAAACACAAGAAGAAGTGACGTAAAATAATGAATATGAATTGGTCTTCCTTGTCTTAGGGCAACAATTCAAAACTTTTCGGAGCACAGGAGATGTCGATATCGACGCTCAACCCAGTATATACCAGGGATGGGCAAGCAAGAGTTCAGTGGGAGCCGAAATGTAGGTTTTGCAAAATGCATGGGAGCTGCAGTTCTGTACTGTCGTGGTGGATAGTATGGTAACGCATGCAATTTTATTATATAATATAAATATTATTAAAAAAATTCAATATTTGTTTTATATTAACATATTTTCACAAAATTATAATAATAAAATTGTAAAAATAATAATAATAATAATAAACAGAAATTAACACTTTCAGCAAGAGCCACATGCAGCTCTTGGAGCCGCATTTGCCCATGTCTGGTATATACTGATTGGATAGTTTTCCTCCAAACTTTGAAACTCTCCCTTGTAATTAATTTCAGCCTTTTATTTTTCTGACAGAAGCAATTCTTTTATAGTATTTGCGAAACTGCGAGGCAGGCACTCGTTAAGTTTTGCATCTGTTTTTATTTTAGTGGGCAGAAGATGTCTGATGTTGCTGGGCAGTATGGCAGTTGAACAGGTCCACAGTAGGCTGCAGTTTAATCTTATCTAAGAAAGATGCAGTATAATCAAGAAGACTCAAGCAGCTAAAGGAGTAACAAAAATTACGTCTGAGAAATAAAGAATATTGAAGAGCTCATAATGGAACCCGAAACTGATCTGACGACAGAAGAACGCCAAGAACTCTTGAATGAAAAACACCAAGAAACTCGGCGAGATATGTTTTATTCTGAAAAAGAAGATTAATGCCAACATCTGTTATTAAAAATCTTTTGAAGAAGTGGGAGAATGTCAGAACAATGATCTTAGAATGGCATCCAAACCAGGTTGAGGTTAATAGGCTTAAAGATCTCTACAATTACAATGCTATTAATTACTTCTGAAAAATCCTGAAAAAGAGAGAAATGCAATTGACATTAAACAGATTCTTTAACCCCCCACAAATGGAAAAAAAACATATCTAATAAAAATGCAAGACTATGTATGTGTGTATATATATATATATATGTATGTATTTTTATTATTACATACGAGGGCTATTTTTTAAATAAGGTCCGTTTGTGAATGAAAGTGAGAATAATGCGCAATCACGGCAGTATGCATGCGCTTCTGCTCCGAGCAAGCTTGGTGCGCGTTTTGGCGCCATCTGCAGCCATATCGTCTGTCTGTATGCTGAGCTGTAGAAGTTTAAAATGTTTAAGAAAATTGAGTCTCTCGCCAACTGTGAGATACGATCTGTTACTCGATTCTTGAATGCAAGAAACTTGGCAAAAGCGGAAATTCACCGTCAGATCTGTGAAGTTTACGGTGATAACGCTATGAGTGACAGTAAAGTTCAAAAATGGGTAAGAATGTTCAAGGATGGGCGAGTTAATGTGCATGACGAGCCACACCCTGGCCGACCTTCTCTGATTTCTGGAGATTTGATTCTTGATGTGGATAACAAAATTCGAGAGGACCGACGATTCACGATTTCAACGTTATCAATTGAATTTCCACAGATTTCAAGATCAGTTTTGTATACCATTGTAGCTCATCTTTGACTGCGTGACTTATCAATACCCAACTCGTACCACTTTATATAAGCAGCCTTGTTTAATAGAATCTAACTAACGTTTTCGATCGTGTTTAACGACCTTCTTCAGGTTAGAACATCGAAAAAAATCGAACATAAGAACGTTTAGCAGTAACGACCGCTCGTTTGGAACGTTTTAGAAGAAGAACATTTAAATAGGATATCGTGCGCCATCTCTATGTCGATGAGTATTAAATAATACAATACAAGAGAATAATGTAAAGATAGATAACAGACAGTGAACAATAATAATAATAATATATGCCTCGTGGGGATATTGAAAATAAAATACTAACAGAAGAATATGGTGCGTGCTGAACATCTCATATACCGAGGGAAGGGTAGGGGCTGTGCGGAGACTGACCGGCGGGTTCAGCGTAAGCTTCTGCAAATCCGCCTTTCTGGCGTTTACGTGTCGCCTGAGCGCCAGGCCGTAGATATTTTACTAGCCTCTCGGAAGTTTATGGATTGCCCTTTCTGGCTAGCTTTGTAGATATGCCATGCCTCTGTATAACATAGGTGCTTTATGTTACGAACTGTTTGTATTAGTCTTGCTTGGGCCCATTCAGCTTGGACTTCCTGGGGATCTGCTAGGACATAAGTCGCCAGCGCTGTGCAAGGCTGTTCGTTTCTTATGTTTCTCTGATGTTCCGCTAGCCTTTCCTTGAGTGATCTTCTGGTGGCACCAATGTAAAATAATTTATTCTGCCTCCGTGCAAGCTAAGGAGGCAGAATAAATATTGTATTCTGCCTCCGTGAAGCTAGCTAAGAAGCACGGGATCAGTCACAAAGCCATCACTAGCCTCACCACGACACACACTAAGAAGAGAAACCTCCTAAACACAGAGGAGTTTACGTTGATGGACTATAGAGCGGCACTGAGCGGCATATATAGACGCATAGGAAATGCTACAAACAAAAGAATAATATACAAAAGGAGTCCCACTATATACCAACTGTTAAGAGCTGATAAAGACCCCCCGGACACTAATTCCCTCCCGGGAGTTTACAAAATCCCGATTACGGACGCACGGAGGCAGAATAAATTATTTTACATTGGTGCCACCAGAAGATCACTCAAGGAAAGGCTAGCGGAACATCAGAGAAACATAAGAAACGAACAGCCTTGCACAGCGCTGGCGACTTATGTCCTAGCAGATCCCTAGGAAGTCCAAGCTGAATGGGCCTAAGCAAGACTAATACAAACAGTTCGTAACATAAAGCACCTACGTTATACAGAGGCATGGCATATCTACAAAGCTAGCCAGAAAGGGCAATCCATAAACTTCCGAGAGGCTAGTAAAATATCTACGGCCTGGCGCTCAGGCGACACGTAAACGCCAGAAAGGCGGATTTGCAGAAGCTTACGCTGAACCCGCCGGTCAGTCTCCGCACAGCCCCTACCCTTCCCTCGGTATATGAGATGTTCAGCACGCACCATATTCTTCTGTTAGTATTTTATTTTCAATATCCCCACGAGGCATATATTATTATTATTATTGTTCACTGTCTGTTATCTATCTTTACATTATTCTCTTGTATTGTATTATTTAATACTCATTGACGTAGAGATGGCGCACGATATCCTATTTAAATGTTCTTCTTAAAACGTTCCAAACGAGCGGTCGTTACTGCTAAACGTTCTTATGTTCGATTTTTTTCGATGTTCTAACCTGAAGAAGGTCATTAAACACGATCGAAAACGTTAGTTAGATTCTATTAAACAAGGCTGCTTATATAAGGTGGTACGAGTTGGGTATTGTATACCATTGTTTCAGAGAAACTGAATTATCAAAAATTGTTTTCTCGGTGCGTTCCAAGACTGCTTTCTGACGATCACAAAACAAAAAGATTAAACAGTGCTTTATCATTTTGACTCGATACGATCATCCACACAGTCCAGACCTTGCACCCAGTGATTTTCACTTGTTTCGATACTTAAAGGAGTTCCTTGGTGGTCAACGGTTCAACGACGACGAAGAAGTGAAAACTGCAGTCGTGGATTAGGCTTCTTGACAGGCGGCAGATTTCTTTGAAGTCGGAATTCAAAAAATTGTTGAGCAGTATGACAAATGTTTAAACAAAATGGAAATTATGTAGAAAAGTAGATAAAAGCATGTAGAATATGGAAAAAAATATATTTTAACGATATTTACAGTATTTTTCTTCTTATTAAAAAACGGACCTTATTTAAAAAATAGCCTTCGTATAAATAAATGTAATAAGAAAGTATATATTTTTTTATTTTCTGGGGTCTCCAGAATAAATTAATCAAATTCCCATAAAAACCTATGGTAAATCGATAATCGGTTAACAAACAATTTGGATAGTGAACAAAGTCTTGGATCGGATTATGTTCGTTAACCAATCACTCACTGTACATTTAAACAATTTAAGATTCACCAGTCTTAACAGCTTCTTTGCTTCTAAGTTATAAATATAAAATAGTAATTTATTAATAAAGAAGTTGAGAAAATATCTGTTAAGAAAGAAACAATTTTCATGAATTCAATGCAAATTTAATGAACAGACAAACGTTTTCAACCTATTTATAGGCCATCGAGTCAAAATTACAACTTACAGTAGTACAATTTTCTGTAGGTTGTAACTTTGATTTGATTTATGAAAATTAATGTTAATAAAACTATTAAATAACCAGGAGAAAAATATGTAAAACATTTTGAGGCAGATAACAATCTACAATAAAAGGTCAATTCTGCCATAAAACTGTTTGTCCTTGATGCATGAAAAGAATGAAAGATAGAATCACTGTGTTTTCTTCAATTAATTTTTTGTAAAATTTTAAATGAAATTTAGGTCATCAGTTATGCTACTCAGACCTCTATCCAACCCTTTGCTTCCAGACATATTTAATTTAGATATAATCATCCACAATTATTCAGAGCTGACTGGGGACGACTTTATCATCCACTATGGCACTCGGCCAACTATCGCTTTACCCCGGCATGGTGTATATGTATATATACATATATAAACATCTCAATGCCTGGTTTTTATTAATCAAATCCAAACAATTGCTGTAATTATTCAGTCTATTTTTTGGCTACTATTAATAATTAAATTCTAATTAATTTGGTACTAGAATTAGGCTTTAGGTACCATCTCTTATTAAATTTAATAATTAATATTTATGAAATAATTTAAATATTCTGGAACAAAAGAATCAAACCTGCAACTCTCGCTTACCTTGCAGATGCATTACTTAACCCCACCAAGCAAAGTTTCTTTCTAGCAGTTTAATTTCTTCATTTTAACACTAGAAATTCTCCATTACATTAATACAATGTACATAAGGTGTATGACTTTTACTTTACAAACTTTAAAGAACAAAAATTTATAGTTAGATACATAAATATATAAAGCAGATATTTACCTGTATTTATATGATACTGAATACAGTTTTGTTTCCGAATTGCAGCCATTTCATTTAGTGTAAAATTCACTTTATCGCAACGACATAAAGAAAAATTGATTCAAATTTCCTCAAACTCGGAACTCACTTTCATAAAATAAAATTAATTAATAAAGACAATTGCCTGTTTTATAATTAATTTGATATCAAGCCAAATTTAAACTTACAAAATACTTACTATATGAAATTTGCATCGTGTTTTATCGCTCCAATTGTTTTTAACTACTTAAAACATTATTTTCTCTGTGCAGATGCATCGACCGACGAGACGGAAAATGTTGAAACTGTTTCAAATCAAGAATACTACAAAGAGAAAGAAAACGAACAACCGACAATGTGGTTGGGTACGGAAGATGGTTGGTAAGATTTAATTTAATCAAATTTATCTTTATTTCCTTAATTTTTTAAATTATTTTATTATATTTTATAATCATCATCAGTGCCTAATTTCAGTTTTGATTTAAAAATTAATAGCGAGATTGCAGCCAAAGTTTTCATCTTTAAAAATGAGGACGTAGAGCACCACTTACAAGATAGCGGCAATCGACATTCACGGTTTAGAGATGAAAACTTCGACCGCAACCTCGCTAGTAACAATAAAATTTTAATAAGACATTTTCCTGATCATTAAATGGCTCCACAAATATATTAACCATAATAATTAAAACAATTTAAGAAGTCTGAGATCAAATCGGTGGCGTGCTATGCTACAGACATAAAGGGCAGCGGTCTGGGGGCCTAAACTTTTATAAACTCGTTCCGTAGAAAGGATATCGAAATTTAAATTTGTGCCATACCTTGGATTCTAGATTGCCTGCATGGTGTGGCGCAAAACTTAACCCTCCGGAGGTTGCCTTAAAAACCAAACGAGGATATCGGGGATTCCTCCAAAAAATTCCTGTAAAGTCAACACTGTATATGGGGCTCCATAATTCAAATTTGCCCAGCCTCCCATTAAATTACTAGATCAAATGTTTTTCAAGACTAAACTGTCTCATCATCAGATCTAACATTTACCAGTATAACTACTGATACATTTTTATTTTCCCAGCTATCTTATATATAACAGAGGGAAAGTATGACCATCGGCCGAAAAATGACCCCTCCAACAATTTTACATTTTTGGACTCGGGACCTAGAAATGCAAAAAAATTCTGGGGTTTTATCTGTATGTATGGATGTGTGGGGGGTACTATTTTCTTTACCCTCTTTGAAGCTTAATAACTCCTGTGCTTTTTGTCAAAAATTTTTGAAATTTTTCAGGAAGGTTTGTTTATTAGGGAGATTGATGCTATTAAATTTCGGTGGTTAAAGGTTGAGGGAGTGGGGAGATAAAGGAGATCGTGTGTCACGTCTCCAGTAAGGTCGGACTTAGTGACTATTTTACTCGTTATTAGCATTTTAAAATGTTTTAAGCAAAGTCAATGAAGAATTTTTGTGTGTCTTGATGTTGAAAATGTTAATTGTCATGTTATTACATCTGATGATAAAGTATAATCTTGATAAATCCCAGACTTACATTGAACTGTTTTAGCATTATATAGTTAATACCTTATATATAATTTTATATTGAAATAAATGTCTTATGTTTTCTTATTTTTATTTCAGTATTCTTGTTTATAGCTGTAATGAAAATATCAGAATAAAGAAAAATAAAACCAAAATTCAGCATTCTTCGCCTATATTTTGCCTAGTGTAGGTATATTTAAAAGTTTTTGAATGGTATTCATAATTTTTTCTGTTGTATCTAAATGAAAGCCAAATGAGCTGCCAGATTATCCCACTCAATTAAGGCTAATTTTAATAAAATATTAAAATTTGCCTTATTGTAGCCTGGTAATCTGGCAGTTCGTTTGACTTTAGTTAAAAATTTGGGAGTTGGATTGAATGGTTATACCTAGATTTTAGCTGTTGGTCACGATCGTGATGTGCTTAGACACACCGTGATTGTGTGCGAGGGCTAAGACCATGGAGGGCAAAACTTTGAGACAAATAATTACATCAATAAATTTATATTTAATTAATTTTTTGACGGTTTTTTAAGACAAAGAGTCTTGTGGTTGAGGGTGTAAGGTTACATGTCCTGATCACTTTCAGGATTATAATTTGTGGAAGTTTTACTCAATCCCAGAGAGGGTTAGTGCCCCATTTGCCCCTCTGTGGATGTCCGTGGCTAAGACCTTTGTACAGTACCTTATTAGTTAATTATATTAAGTATCCAATTATCAATGAAATCAAACTAGTAATTAATTAATTAAACAGTTTGATGCTATAAATATCTTTCATGATTATATACAGTAACTACTGGAATGCTTCCAATTTGGAATGTTCTCATAGTGTTGAATGAATGGATTTGTTGTGACTGATGAATTTGAATTCTGTTTCTAATTATAGCATAGTTTCTATTTTTATCTATACTACAGTTCCATTCCTGATTAAATTATTGCCAAATAGTAATGCACTTAAACGTGGAACTGAATTATTCCATAATTAAATAAATTAATAGCCTATAAAACTAAGTGTATTCATGTCGATTTTATGCATCATTTTGTCAAAAGCTCCTTAAATTAAGTAGTTTAACAGCTGATGTATACATTAATCCTATATTTTTATGATTATAAAACTAAAAAAGTTATATTAAGCTCAGGAATTGGTAAACATTTTTTAAGCTTCAAAATTTCTATTCAAAATTTATTAATTTTGTAATTAAGTCCATAACAAATTGGAAACTAATTTGTAAAATTCATTTGATGGTAATTTTTAATATTAATTAAACCAAAATTAAAGAAGAAATCTGTCAAACAGTCATCTTTTTAAATAACTATTCACCACACTGAAAATACTTAAAATAACTACGCACATGGAACCATTGACGGTGTGATGATAAAACATTGAAAAAAACGGAAAAAACAAGTGTTTTCGAACCCCTTCTGGATTCTGCATCAGGTTCTTAACCATTCCTAGATGGATATTCGATTAACAAATGCCGTTTAAATAACAGTTCGATCATAAGTTTGAAACAATTTACAAAAACTAGGTTGTGCATGCACAACAAATCGACCTGTCTGGATACTACGAGCGGCTGGAGCATGCTATGAATCAACTCTTGCCAGGCTAATGACAAAACCATCTCGTTTTTTAAAATTTATGCACATGGTTGTGATAGAGGCTATGCACATCTTTAAATCCTCCAACCATTTGAGGTGTCCCTTTAAGGGATAATAGATGCGATAGGGTCCTGATATATATAGGCTCTACTAAACGGTCCATGGGCATCAGAATACAAGAACATCAGGCAAATATTCGTGGATGAATATTTGCCCGATGTTCTTCGGGAGAACCTCTACGGCCCTCACTACTTACTTAACAGATCCAGACATAGTAACTGACTTTACCCAGGCCAATCTCCTACTTGCTGTGCCTCCCAATGAACACCTCAAATGGTTAGATGCTATTCACATCTTTAAATCTTCCATCACAACCACGTGCATAAATTTTAAAGAGGAGATGGTTTTGTCATTGGCCTGGCAAGAGTTGATTCACAGCATGCTCTAGCTGCTCGTAGTATCTGGACAGGCCGACTTGTTGCGTACACGCAACCTAGTTTTTTGTAAATCGTTTTGAACTTACGATCGAACTGTTATTTAAATGGGATTCGTTAATCGAATATCCATCTAGGAACGGTTAAGAACCTGATGAAGAAGGAGTTCGAAAATGTTTGTTTTTTCCGTTTCTTTTTTTACGATGTATTGTTATCACACCATGAATGGTTCTGTGTGCATAGTTATTTTAAGTCATCTTTTTATTCATTTTCATTTTCTAGAATACATCTCCTGATGGCCCGACCACCGTTTTTACGATACTCGATTGTCAAAAAATTAAAAAATCCCTTAAAACATGAAAAACTTTCAAAAATCAGAACAAAACAAGGGAGTTTTTAATTTTTTGATGGACAAATAGCCTAAAAAGGAAAGTCGGGTTATCATGAGATGTATTCTGGAACATGAAAGCAAATGAAAAAATATGTTTTGATGGACTTTAATTAAAACCAAAATTGAATTAGACAAACAGATTTTTATATGCATTTCACATTTATTTCTTTTTATGGTTAATTTAATGGCATATTTTAACAGAAAATAGGGCTTACTCTGGCAAAATCTAAGTTAATATCAATAAAATTTGATGTAAAATAACAACATAACTCCCTACTAGTTTGATCTCATGTTCAATGAACTTAAAATGTTAATGACACACAAATTATTTTACATCTAAACAGAAAATTTTTAAGTTTATTCCTTTAAAATTCCTACAAACATTTATAATTAAATTAATTCTATAAATTAGACATTGAAATACTTTAATTATATATGTAATTAGAATTCCGTATTTTGTAATTTAAGGTACTTCGACAACCAGATATTTGTATCGCTTGCAAACGGAGAGCTAGCTATATACACAAGGAAAGATAGTAAGTAGTTTTTCATTGTAGTTATATATGCATTATTATAAATTTTTAAAAAATTTTCAAATAAAATAAAGGTGGAATTTGGAATTTTGATCAAACTCAAAAGATCCAAATAGGAAACGGTTCATCTTCCGTCACTTATATGCTCGGCGTGAATGGAAAATTGTGGTGTGGCTGTCAGAATTTTATCAAAGTCCTCAACACGGATACGCATAAAGTCGAAGTAAGTATAGTTTATTGTAGGACTTCTTAAACTTTTTCCATTTGCAACTCTCGAGAAAATTTTATGCGATTCCCGGTATATAAAATAGGTATACAAATAAAACCACTTACTGATAATAAATCATAAAACAATTCTTTGATATACATATGCAGGGATGCAGGACATTTTCGATGTTTTTCAGAGTCGGCCAGCATTTAATTTTAGACTCCAAAAAGGTTGCAACTCTCGGTTTAAGAAGCACAGCACAGGTTTATCGAATGTTGTTAGGCTACAGTTTTAAAATTGTAGATCTATAAATTCCCACTGGCATCTGTTTGGCCGTGTGCCCTTCCTTAATCTCGAGAATGGAGTTAGCTAGACTAAAGTCGAGACTAGATACGGAAAGCTTAGGATTTGGAGGCCCAATTAATTATACGTTATTTCAATTCAAAAATTTTTTCCAGAACAGTTAGATAGATGACTGACACGATTCTCTTGTTAGCAGGAAAAGCATGATGTACAGAGGCAAGACATTGTCAGAATGCCATTGATTTTAGTAATGTGAAAATAAATAATTTCTCATTGTAATTAGAATTTTATAGGATAATTTTCTTTATTTTATTTTCAGTATTCCATCCAAGTTGGACAAGATTCTACGAAATCTGTAATATCTATGGTCTTGTCTGGATTAGGAGTATGGATTGCACTTAAGTGCAGTCCTGTTATTTTTCTTTATCACGTTACAACTTATGAATATCTAACGGATATTAGCGTGGTTCCCGCAGTTTCGAAAATGCTCGCTTGTAAGCAAAATACAAATTTTATAAAAATAATCTTCATTGTTTTCTTTACATTTTAAACATATTTCATTATATAAAATCAGGTTGTGATGACATAATACAACAACATAAATCTGCCTGTTTACGTATTACTTCATTGCTAGCTTGTAAAGATTTACTGTGGATCGGAACCAGTGCAGGAGTTGTACTTACAATGCCTTTATCTAATGTCACATCTGTATTTAATTGCTTAGACAACATAAATATTTCTGGTATGTATAATTAATTATAAACTTGTTTTAGTTTAAATATTTATAAAATACATTTTAATTTAGTAAGTGTAAAGGTATTTTATGAGATTATTATATGCTATAGAATATTTTTTTTATAACATTTCATATCTTAAAATTATAAAATAAATAATTATTTTCATTATAAGAGAAAATTTCTACAGGAAATCATTCCTGTTTCAATAAATATCTGTAGATCAGTACAATAAACCTGTTTTTTTTTTTAAAGAAATGTAATTTACGTATGCAAAGAATTATCATAACATGTTAATGATTCTGTTTGCATCCTTATAACATCCTAACTAAGAATATGATTTTTTATACACAGATCAAACAAAATATACAAAGTGGATATATAAATAAACACACAAACACCAAAAATCCAGCAACATAAACACTTTACTAAACAAACAAACGTTTCTGACTGTCTTAAATGGTCATCGTCAGGTTCTAACCTGCAACATTCAAGATTGAGATCCTTTCGCAAAGTTCCTTCGAGATTCCTCCATCTCCCTCATAGCACCAACAATTCGGTGCTGTGAGGGGGATAGAGGAACCTCAAATTTGTTGATTTAATATATATACGGCATCTGTTATGTATGCTGTTGCAACTTATAACATCTATTTTTTTAATTAAACTTCCATTCGAATGTTGTGGGTTCAAACTGAACGACGTCCTTTTTAAGACAGTTGGAAACGTTTGTTTGTCTAGTAAAGTGTTTAAGTTGCTGGATTTTTGGTGTTGGCATGTTTATTTTATACAAATTGTTCATCTATAATTCAAATTTAATTATAATTCAATTTAAAAAATCGATATCTTAATGTCAAATTCTTCTGCAGATCATCTTCATTTCCAAATATAAATATTAAAATAAAAAGTTTGGTCGTTAATATACTATTTTAGAATTACTTTTTTACTTCATATGTCATTAACTGAAAACTATCAATTCTGGTTTACAGAATTCATAGAATATTCATTTTTTATGGACGTTAAATTTCCTATCTTTTAAATTATTTAATTTTTACTTTCAGGGATATCTCAAGGACACACAGGTCATGTGAGATTCTTAACGTGTGTAGATATGGAACAGTTTCGCGATACTCATAGACTGTCGTATTCTGATAATCCCGACGAAATAATTAAAAACAATAAATTGTTAGTTATAAGCGGAGGAGACGGTTACGAAGATTTCCAAAGTGGTTTTAGTGAAGCTTTAGGTCACGACGATAGCACAAATCATCTTTTGCTATGGCATGTATGACTTTACAGATTAATAGTTTTTAAAATTCATCTTATCATTTTTTAAAACATGAATTTATTATTCATTGATCTCAGTTTTTAAGCAACGTGTAACATGTGAAATTATTCTGCGTCGTTCCCGTCTCGCTATTTTGGGGTTTCTATTCAAAAGCCTTAATTTTATATTCGGACTTTAAAATTTCATTAGCAAATTTTCTAAAGGAATCCAAGAATTTTAAATTTGCATAAACACTAAAATATCTTTCACTTGTTATCATCATCGCAAAATTTGATTAATGTTTTTAACCTTATCGTTTTATCCAAATCCTTTAGTTATTCACTCATTTGAAACTAAATCTCAAATCAAATAATTAAAAAATTTAAATTTGAGATTAATTCAATCAATCTAATTAAGCCACTTTTACCTTATTTTTAATTACAAACAAAGAAAAGAAAAGAAAAGCGAAATTAATTTTTAAAAAACTTCTCTTTCAACACTAATTTTCTCAAGTTGTATGCTAATATAATGAGAAAAGAAGTTAATTACTTTATTATTAAAGGTTTTAAATTGTTAAAAAAATAATAATAATTTATTTTTAACATTATTTATAAGCACAAAATGTAAGCTTTACTACCTTATTTACACTTAATAAACTAAAAAGAAAGTGGAAATTATCATCCTTAATGCCTCTGTGAGGTAAAATCATCCCAAAATTTTAATTATTTACAATTATTATTAATACGAATGGACCAGTTTTTATAAATATTAAGATTTTCTTTCATGTCTACGAGTCAAAGTCTTTATACAAATTGTATACATGCGATTGAATGTTTAATAATAGCAAATAATATAAATTATATAGTTTATGTTACTTCTGTTATGTGCAATATATTATAAAGTTATTCAACAAAAAAAAAATGAGCTTAAATTATGTATAACCAGGTTTTATATGTAAAAAATAAGAAAAAAAAGATAAACAAAAAAAATATATATTATGCTATTACAATTTGTAATATTTGTTCGGAAGAAAATATATATATTTGCGGAAATTTTATATAATAGTCAAGTCGAAATTTGATAAATGCAAATATAATATATTATTCTATAGATAACGATATTAAATATCGTAAATGCTGTTTAATTATGAATTTTTTCCAATAAAATATTTAAATATTTTGCCGTGTTTTAACGTACGATGAAATATTTATATTTCGGAGTACGAGTTGATTAATTTCTGTACATTTTTACTGTTTACATTACGTATTTACAATTTAAATGTAATCGTAAATCAAATACGATTGCTACAAACTCATTCATTACTATTCTAAAATAAACAGGACAGACAAATGAACTACATTCACTAATAATTTTTAATATTTAATTTAAATGATTTATTCTAAAATCTCTCCTTTGCTCCTTTATTTAAAATTAACCATAGTAAAATAAATACCTTACACATCGAGTTTTCTGTGCTATAAATTGATACTTATAAAGACTCTCTCTCATCTTTATATTTTATCATTCAAAAATACAATGATTCCACTGAATATCAGTTGAATACATTTTACATTCTGAAGCACTGTCTATAGTTTTTACATTCAATCTCATTACGAAGGACTTCTAAATGTAAAGAATTTATTCTACTCCCAACCAGAGAACAATGGTAAGTCAGTGGCAGGTTTGTGCCCAAGCAATGGGCCATCTGAGTGAAGTTTTCCTGGGTTTCTTCACATATCTAACACCTAAGTAGGTACCATTTCCCATAGAAAGCCTTTCTCTTGTGGACTGCTCATGTGTTGTTTTGCCTTATCTCACCAAACTGAATTTATTTTACTACAAATGGGAAAGGTTTAACAGCTTCTTTGAAGTCTTTAATAAGTTTTTCTAAGTATATCCTTAATTTTCTATATGAAATTTCTCAAGACATCATTTTGTTTTTAGAAACATGCCACTAAGCTTAACATTTATATTATATTTTTAGTAATATGAAAATAAGGTATTTATTAATGAAAACATCCATTTATAATACAATTCTGTTGCTAAAACTTTAAAAAATTCATTCAATATATTCTTCTTATGTATTAGCTTGTAATGAGCCCAAAATTTGTTAATCTTTAAAACAATTTCAATGAAAATTTCAGTTTTGTCTTAATATATGTTTGAATGAATCCAGATTATGCTCTACAAATTCTACAACATTAATCATCTACAATTTAAATCATGACATTGTCAAGCTAATTGCTCACAGAACTCTCATGAAATCCATAAATGGTTCAAAAATAGTCACGTTAATAAATTAAATATGATTCTTATACTTGACTGACCTTCCTACAGTAAATGAATTATATATGACGTTACACCATACTTTATTATGTGAATGGCAATTGTTTTAATGGAGAGATTCATTCATTCGTGATAATATTTAATAAAGTTAATTAAATAATAATTAAAAAAATTCTCTTTTCGTATGAAATTATGTTTTTCTGATTTGCTAGTCTTTTCTAAAGTTAACCAAAATAATTTTTCTTTTAAGAACAGATTAATTAAGCAGCAGACAGTTAATTAAACTTAACTATGATTATTATTAAGATAGTAATATTCCTTTTGCTATGAAACAAGCTAAAATCATAGCTATCTCGAAACCTGGAAAACCTAATGATAGACCAGAGCGTTATCGACCTATTTCACTCGAGTGTGATGTATAAGCTATTAGAGAGACTACTTTACAACAGATTAAGCAATACAATTTTTGAGAACATTCCGGTAGAACAGGCTGGTTTTCGACCAAATAGGAGCTGTACAGACCAGGTACTAGCCTTTACTACTATTGTAGAGGCTGGATACTAAGGCAATTAAAAACATCTGTGATATATGTCGATCTTACTGCAGCATATGATACTGTCTGGCAGCATTGCCTACTCTATAAACTGCTCTGAGTGATACCGTGCTTAAAAATAGTTAAAATATTTGATGAGATGTTAAGTAACCGACCCTTTCAAGTTATCATGGGAAATTCGAGAAGTAGGATAAGAAAACTAAATAATGGCCTACCTCAAGTTTCTGTCCTGGCACCACTGCTTTTTAGTCTTTACATAGCTGACTTGCCTCAAACAAAGGCAAAGAAATTTGGGTATGCAGACGATTGGGTGATTGCCACAAGACATAAAGACCTAGCAATTACTGAGAAGATCCTGACAGAGGATTTATCTAACTTAGGACAATATTTTCACCAGTGGAGACTTCAATTGAGTAAGACAAAAACTGAAGCTACATGCTTTCACCTAAATAAACCAGCAAATGAAAAATTAAAGGTTTATTTTGAAAATAATTTACTGAAATATAATAATAACCCAAAATATCTTGGTGTCACTTTGGATGGAACTTTATCTTTTAAAACACATCTGATGAATCTTGCTGCCAAGGTCAATACCAGAAACAACATTCTCCAAAGGTTATGTGGAACTACATGGGGCTCTTCGTCGTCTACCTTACGGATCTCTGCTCTTGGCTTAGTTTTCTCTGCAGCAGAATACTGTGCACCGGTATGGATGAACAGTACTCGTGTTAAAAAACTGGATGCCCAACTAAATAATACCCTACGTATAATAACAGGCACTCTTAAATTTACTCCTACTCATTGGTTACCTATTTTGAGGCATATCCCTCCATCTGTACTCCAAAGGGATAGTGCTCTGCTCAGGGAATATGGGAAAATGTTGTCCAGTCCACAACTTCTGATTCATCAGGATATTGGTGACCTCAGCATAAATAGACTTAAATCAAGACAGCCCCCTCTCTTAAGAGCTAAATCGTTGCAATCCAATAATTTCAACCTTACTGAATTTTGGAAAAGGCTTTGGGCTGATGTCTCTCCGGTGAACGGTCGACAACGTCCTTGTATCACTAAGCGACCACCTGGATTTGAATTATCCAGAAATCTTTGGAGTGTGTTAAATAGAATTCAGACCAAACATGGGTTATGTAAGGACAGTCTTTTTAAGTGGGGAAAAGTCGCATTCCCACAGTGTGATTGTGGTGCTGAAAGACAGACGATACATCATATCTTGGAATCTATATCATATCTATAAGATCTTTTCCAGGACAACAGAGTGACTTCCTGATTGTGACTGAAAGTGCTCTAAACTATATTTCTGACTTAGATTTACATTTATGTTTTGTGTTCTTTTTACTAATTAGATGTGTAACCATATGCTAAATAAATAAATTAAGATATGTATCTTATAATTAATATAAAATATACTAAAATGTAAAGCAAATTGATACATAATGTAACGTGTTTACTGATTTTTTCTTTTGTTTTTAACATTTTCCAATTTGTGAGCACCAAGAGGGTCCCATAATGAGCTTGGCCATCACAAATTTGGCCTGGATAGGAAATTTTCAGGAGATGGTCTGTCTGGATATAAGTTGAGCCCCAAACCTCACTAGCCAACCAGCTAAGAAGTTTCGGGCTCAATGTAGCTAAAACGGACCAGCCCAAAAATTCCCATAACTTTATTATAAGTCTAATTACGAAAGATTGGAGAGTGTAGTAAACTGTAATTCCACTAATTTTTGCTTTTCGTGACAGTTCCAGGTACTTTCAAACTCTGTCGGCTCATCTTCAGAGGTTTGCATTTATATAGACGAGCCGACAGAGCTTGAAAAACTCTAACGAGTAATTTTTGTACTCGAATAAAGCCAAAATTACCGGAATCATAACTCATTAGTTATCAAGATTATGAATTTTAATCGAGGATTTGATTCCTCTCTTAATTTACCAAGATTATATTTTACTATATATTTATATAATAATTCAATGAATGATCTATTGCATTAACTATAAAACTTTCAAATAAATTTGTTATTTATTTTCAATTACTCTCAAAATACTTTTTCTAATTATATTTTTAATATGAAAATAATGTGCAAAGTATTTTTGATCTCTATTTTTGTTAAATTTGCATCCTTTGATGATATATTATCTTAATCTAAGTTATTATTATATATTCTATCTTTACTGGTTGAATATTGACTACATCATCAAAGGATTCAGCCAGAAAACATTATAAACATTCATAAACAACCTATGTTTGTAGTATTATTAATATACTATTCACTAATCTTCTATACTTAAAACTTACATATACATGAGCTGAGTGTTATAAAAATATTTAATAACTTTACACAAAATATCTGAATAAATTAAAATGTGTTTACTAGAATTACAAGCTTTCATCTCAGATATGTCTGTCAGTAATCTTTTAATCCTAAATAATATAAGAGTACATTGATTTTTGACATTAAAATTCTCTCAAACAATCTCTTACTTGATATGCTGAAGACATGCAATTGTTGAATGAAATGACTTTTGGGCCACCCTATATATAAGGTGTCAACATTAATTTAATGTTTAAATTTTTATATAGTGTTCCAGTATTTGTCTTTGATTCTCTGTGAAGCCAGTAAACTTGGAAACTCTCTGAATTAAGATAATATTTTGCTAATTTCTTGACAAGTTATGAGCGATTATTACTAACTTCCAGTCACATTTAAAGTATAAAATAAACTTGTTTTCTATTTCTAAACTCAATATATAACTTTAACTTAATAAATTCTATTCTAAATTCAAATATTTTCACTTAATTATTATACACAAACTACCACCAGCACCTACACTTCGATATTGGTAAATATAATGAGTTTAAAAAAATCTTAGTATATTCAAATTATGTTAAATATTAAAATACTGTCATGTAAAGCTATTTAACTTATTAAAAAATTAGAAAAGTCTCTTTCAGTGTGCTGGATACCAATAGCAGATCCAGAAATCTCTACAGGGGGTGCAGCTGCACCCTGTGCACCACTCCTAAATCCATCTCCACTGTATACAGACACAATCAGGCAAGTATCTATACATATATATATATATATTTTAATTAACTTTTCTGTATACATGTAATACTGTATTAATTTGTTTTGTTTTATTTTATTATGTTACCTCCTAAGCCATGGAGGGCTTTGTCTGTTTTCCCCCCAAGGGGCTGTTCGTAGGCGTATTGTGTGTTGAGCACCGAGGCAAGTTAGCCGTTATGGGGCTCCTAATGCCTCAAGTTGTAGAGGCAGTCATTCTGTACACAACTATATGTTTGTAATTTGTATTCATTGATGTTATACAATTGGCTCTCAGGTGGCACATTGTAGTCTCATATTTCACACTTTCCTGTCAGTCTTTTCTTTTCTTCATTCTTCTAACTTCTCTTCATATTTCTCTTTCCAAGGCTATACCTATTGGTGGAGGCCTTCTAATCCTTTGGTAAATGTAAATGTATATATGTAATATTGAAGATAAATTACTCAGTTTTCTTCTCATATATTATATTAAATAAGCCCTTATATCTAGAAATATGTTACTATCAAACACACCTACAACTTCTTTCCTCATACATCTACATGATTCAATAAATAATATATACATTCATCCATCTGATAATCTAAGATTAATAATTAATGGAAAGGATGATTAATAATGCCGAAAGGTATTATTAAATGAACAATTCGGTTAAGAAAAAAACATATTTTCGGATTTAAATTATTTATAAAATCACAGTTTAAAGGGGAGAACAGGAAATATATTATCCCAAATCACTGGAGAAAGTGTTAAATAAAACATATTATTTAAAATAAAGCTTTTCTTTATATATACTTTTGGGAAATTTAGATTTTATTTTCAAGAATATCTTCTTATTATATATACGCTCTTTATTCTATATATTGATTAGAATTTTTAGTGTTATATGATGTGGACACAATTTTTATGTCTTGTCATGAATTTATCCTTATTTATTGCTTATGTGAAGATGCTAAATCTATTTTTCTCTACATTTATTTTATCTTACAAGTTTAAAACTGTTAACAACACATTTTATAGTACATAGAACAGCAGTTTCTAACCTGATTTTTGAACAATGTCATCCTAACTTACTGACATATATGTGACACATCTGATACCTAATCTTTTATGTAGATTTTAAATAAATTATTAAGCATCCAGGAACCTTTCGACACCTTTAGGAGCTTGTCCGGACACCCTGGAGTGCTGTTAAAGCCAGTTGTATACCGTCTATACACATTTTAACTGCATATCTAGACTCAGACTCGCCTATAGAGTTAAAATTTTGTAGACAAAACAGTATAAAGAAAAAACATGAACTACACACATTTAATGCTGTGGTCATGTATGAATAATATATACAAGTACATTGAAGTTTACATTTTAGTTATTTCTTGTTCATTAACAGCCACTTAATCAATACAGGAGGCAAAATTTATATAATTTAAACTGTTCTATGTTAAAATCTTATGAATATAATGCCAAAAATATACATTATAAATATCTAAATATCCTTTTTTTAAGGTATAAATAAGCTTTTTATCTATAGAACTTGAAGTATAAAGAATCTAAACAATTTTTATACTCCAACATACAAAATAAAAGCATTGTGTCCAACATTACAGAAATAAAAATATTAGTAAGAAAACCTAACTATATATTGTATATCTATATTTATCTAAAAATAAGTTGTACTTTAGGCAATAATCTATACATTTTTATCAAGATTTTACTCAAGTTTTTATCCATTAACATCTATAACTTCAGGCTACAGGTCTATTTATACATTTAAACTCATATAATCTTGTTTCTTCGGGGTATAAATCCATAAATACAGCATACAGACTGAAGTAAGATGCCAAATTTTGCAGAAATACTTTTAAATTAAAAAAAAAAAAAACAGAATTTTATATTTTTTAAATATTTTATGACATACAAATGAATTTTTTTTTTATATATTTCTATATCAAATTGCATTATCATGTAGTGAAGGAGACATTTTTTTTATAGCTTCAAATACCTTTTCAAAAGAAAAAAAATTAATGGAAACGAATGGAAAATTAAAACTAAAATTAGATTTCTTCTTATCTACCTACTTGAAATCAAGAAATTATTCAAGTATAAATGGATTAATAAAAGTTTAAATTATGTTATCTAAGTTTATATATCCAGTAAAACCTGTCTAACACGGAAAACGTTCTTCGGTACCTTGCGATTTCCATTTACACAGGTTTTACTGTACTTATTTTAGATATTTAAACTGTAAACTTATACACTATGTTAATACTTTCTTGTGTCTATCCGTTCAAGTATTATATCAAGAGTTTATTTGGGAGAAAAGGGGATAGAGTCTTTGATGATGCATCGTTTATTACTCTTGAGGTTGCTTCTTAAAAAGAATGAACTTTTAGGAAATAATTATTTAAAGCGTAATTAATAGGGAATAAATGTAAAATTGTCACTCTGTACGCGTACATTCGAGGTATTTTCAGGTAAAAATGAGACTTTTAAAATGAGGAAAAAATAACAGAAAGACTCGTAAAAAAAAAGAAGACATTTTCAGGAAGAAGTTGGAAGATAATTACAAGTAAAATTACGGTTTATTAGAGTGCCAGCGTTAAGAAATCGTATTTTTACTTCTACTTATCTTCCAACCTCTTCCCTAAAATGCCTTTTTAAGAGCCTTTCTCCCACTTCTTCCTCATTCCTTAGTGGAAATTTATAGGAAGGAATTTTCAACAAGTACAATCTTACAAAAAGTGGCAAAGAATATGTCGAATTTAAGTCACACAGATGAAAGATATTTATTTAAATGTATATTCATTACGTAAAAATTTTTTTTTAAATTTCTCTTCTGTACAGTACACGTACAAGCCATGTATGTGTGTGTGTGGTTTTGACATGTTCTTATCGATTTCTACTTTTTCCATATTTTCTCCAGCATCATTTTTTGATGTAATGGTTCATATATATATCCGTTCAACGTGTATAAGTTGTATTTTTACGTTCACACAATACAAATGCTGTTGTGTTTTCGTTCAGGATCTATGTCGTGTTATTTTTTTCTCTCTCTCTTTTTATCCTCTGATAGTTTATTTTATATTGAAACTTTGCTATCGACTTTAATCTAGATGATAAAAAAGAAAAGAAGAAGAAATTAAAGTAATTTCGTGACACTGTAACAGCTTGCAGACGTTAGAAAGATCGAAGAGAATATTTTTTGACAGGAACAGAATTAATTTCACCGAACATAAAAATAGTAAAAGTATCCGTCGGTGGATGCCGTTACAAAGATAATATAAACTCGTTGAAGCTTCTCGGAAAAATAATTTTATAAAGGTCATAAATTTCTTTATATAATATTCAATTTTTTTTTTAAAAAAAAAAGAAAGAAATTACGTATATTTTTATCACTACAAGGATCAATTCTAACTTTCCTATCCATAAAAAATGCCGAAGAATCTCTTGTTTATACTTCGTAGAATCCAACTTTATGTGCTGAAGATTATCGTAATCTTTCGATAGATACTTTTATGCCAAACAAAGATTGTACTTGTCCTGTTTCTAGAACGGTTTTTCTATATGTAGAGATATCTTAATCAATTTTAGTAACAACTTCCTGATCGAAGATATCGATGATAAACATTCTCCAACTCTTCTATGTCAATCAATATAAGAGGTCATTACTTACAGTGCTGTAAGATATCAATATTTGTTCGAACGGTGATCTCTTGTTACTGATAGGAGAGCGAAAGATATCGTAAAAATGTTCCTTTTTTCAAAAATAAAATAAAATAAAATGCATTTTGATAGTTTCATTTACTTAAAAAAATGCATTTTGTTAAAATGACGCGCTCTTTTCCATTTTTCACCATTTTGTATAGAAATAAATTATTTAAAAAAAAGTGTTTATGTTTCTGTTTTTATACAATGAATTTTCTACTTTTATTCGACAGAAAATAGTAAATTTATAAAATAGTTTATTTATATATTGACATTTTTGCTTATATGTCTGTTACAAGTTGACGTAACTATTAAAAGAAATCGTTATCAAATAAAATATTCTATTTAATATGTCAATATCTTTAGAAATTGATTTAAAAAATGCAATTTTACAGAAATAGACACAAACATGACCAGTTTATATTGAAATGTATACATACAGTAGAGCATCGATTATCCGACTTGATTGGGGACTGGGGTTGATCGGATAACTGAAAAGTCGGATAACCGAAAAGTATGAAAAAATACATTATTAGTATAGTGTATTAGGCCTGGTTTAAATACTAGCCTCCCTTTCATGGTCGAGCCAGTGCTGCCAGTTAAAACATGCAAAAATTTGACAGAAATAAGATTAAAGTAGCCAAGACATAACCGAATATTGTAGCGCCACATCACTAGCGGACATTTGAATTTGCCGACTAGAACGCGGTCGGTTAATCGGGGGTCGGATAATCGATGCTCTACTGTAATTATTTGAACAGAAATTGATTTGTGTGTGTGTGTGTGTGTGTAATTTTTCTGTGAAATTGATAAATTTATAAAATTGTCAATTTCTGTAAATATTGACTGTTTATAAAAAAATGTCCGTTTCAGAAGGAATTGACATTTATTTTCATCCGTTTAATTTGTCTATTTCTAAAGATAAAAACAGAGTATTTTCATATTTTATTTCAACTGAAATATATATTTTTATGCATTTGAACAAATACTTATCTTTTATCTGAGAATATTATCTATATTTAATGTATATGAAAAAAATATCAAATATATATATATAGAAATAAACCTGTAGAAACAAGCTAAAATATTTTATCTTTATAATATGGTCATTTTTCTGTTAATAAATGGTTAATAATCGTAGTTTAAATCTTTATATAAACTATTTATTAATTTAATTATTAATATATATCCCAGTTATATATTACATATATGTGTATATATATATATATATATATATATATATAATATAATTTATATGTTTAGTCGTCCCAAAACTTATAATTTTCAGTTTGTTTAATTAATTTTATTTTTAAGACGTAGGTTCGCTTCCTAATTAAATTAAACACATTAATTTGTAAAAACGTGGACATGTTACATATTTTATACATGTATATACATAAAAATTAAGATTCTTATACTTAAAAATTAATTATAAAAATAATTTTTTTTTTAACAGAAATTGATATATAAAATGTTTTAAACTCCTTTACATTTTTAATAATAAATCGAAATGTCATGGGCCAAAATCGCGAAAATATTAACTCAAATTAAGATATGTTTTAGTGCCTTATGAATGTAAATGTTACCGTTTTGGCAACGTCAGAGAATTTTGGCAGGACACCAAATACATTTGGCAACCAACAAAAGATGAAAGGAACCAAACAAATCTTCTGTTGTCAAATGACGACACTTAACAATGTTTATCAGCGAATAAAGAAATTTAAAATGTTGTAATTTATATATATATATAACATTCGTAAATATATAAACTGTATTTACAGTACGTATGTGTGTGTTTGTCTGTAATATACTTAACAGAAAATTCCATCGGGTGTATCCTGTACATTTTAGTTTTTTATCGATTTTTTGGCAGTGACGTTTGTATGTTTCATTACTCCTCTACTAAGGATTTTGGAAGAAAATTGATTAAATTATTTCTATTTTAGTCAATTATTAAATTATATAAATAACTCGTTTCGTTTAAAATATTCTATCTAAAAATCCATACAAACGAGAGAGAGAGGGGGGGGGAATATTTTCTCGATAGAAAACTATAGTAATTTATCTTTTATTCAAAAAGTAAAATTACTTTTTAAATAAATAATATATTTATAATATCTATTTTTAACCTTAAAACATTTTAAAATAACTTTATTAATAAAAAGAAAAAACATAAACACTTTTAACTTGCTTTTTAACGTGTCCTCAAACTCTTGAAAAACTCAAATTTCACCCACTTCTAATTATGATAGAAGACTAAAACTTTGAGGACACTTAAAACCGATGACAATACATTTTAATGGTGTTTTATGAGGTGGTTCTAGCCCACAATCTTCCCCACTCCGAAAACGTGTAAACGTATTTAATCATGTGTATGTGTAAACATATTTTAGTGACGTGTATGATTTGGGTGTCTACACAACCATCCCACCAGTGGCCGAGTGGATAAAATCACTGAACACTGGTAATTGGTTGTGGGTTAGCACCTCACTAACGTGGAGTTTTCTGGGTTTTTTCACGTGTCAGACATTAAATAGGGGGCCACTTTCCCATAGAAAGTCCCCCTTGGCAGATCGCCCGTGCGTTGAGTTGCCTCATTACATCCTTCCCTCACCCCTAATATACTAAAATTATGTTTAACTGAATTAGTATGTTCCAAATAATAATATTTTTTTTATTATATTTGCTTTTAAAAAATATTTTTAAAATATCTTAAAAAAAACAGTAAAAAATACTTTTATAAAAGCTTTTTATATTGATTTATTAAAGGTTTAACGTTAAAAGCATTTTGTTATAAAATTAATGTTATATGTTATGTAAGAAATAAAATTAAATTGTTTAATCTTTAGAAAAACATAAATTTAATATAAAACAAAATTTACTTTAAAAATTATTATACACTTTTTTTTTATTACATTAAAAATAAATTATTCTGTTATTTCACTTGTTTACCTTTCTATTAAACTAAACGAATATAATATTAAAAGGATAATAGAAAAAAAAATGAATTTGCGATTTATATAAAATGTTTAAAAAATGTAAATTTTAATGAAAAGTTATACCTTTTAGCGAAATATTAAAAATTTTTATCTAAAAAATTATATTCCTGTATTACGAAATTATATATTTATTTACTGTATTGTTAAGAAGTTAATATTTATAATGAAAGTACTTAATTTCTCGACAGCGAGAAAATGTTTAACATATTTAATGAAATGTACAAACGCTCTGAATTACGAAATTAACATTTTATTGCAAAGTACTGTACATATTTGTACTCGCAAGAAATTAACATTTATTAAGAAAGAAAATTTGTAAAATTCATTATATTTCACTTTTATAAAATCTGTAAATTTCAATACTGTGCACGTGTTTCTATGAAATTTGTAAATTTCAGTCCACGTGCTTTTACAAAAACACGTGTACCGAAATTTATATTTTCTTCGTAATGAAATTAAAAATTTTTTAAAAATAAATTCAGAAAATAATTGATATAATAAAATTTTTTTAATTAAAATGGTGATACAAAATTAATTTATATATAAATTTTTTAAAAGAATTTATTTTCTGAACGCTAATTAAAATTAAAATCTATTTTTTCTGTTTGTTTACGCCGTTAAAAATTATTTTTACTTTTTTAAAGAAAAATATATAACAATAAATAAATATACGACATAAAAATGGAAGCGCGCAAACAAACATATGAAAGAAAGCAGTAGTATACAAAACCTGGAAGGGATAGAAACCTGTCACAAGGATTTTTAAAAAGAAATATAAGGTAACTTGAACAATATCATTCCTACTTTTACTTTCATTTCTACAAGAAAAAGATTATTTTATTTCTTTTATCCATTTTTAAAATGCAGTGACCTCCTCCAAATGGGATGAACACGAAGGAAAAGTCCTTTCAACAGTTGTCTTGAAATTATCAGAACTTCCCAAAAAATTTCACAGACATAAAATTAAAACGATAAGTAATACATTTAAATTTTTATTATAATTAATATTCTGTTAAGTTGTAGACATAAGTACGTTGATGATAATACCTGATGATATAGATCTACAGGTTGGACAAATATTGGACATTTGCCATCTCACCGAATCTATATTTTTATATTTTTCTCCCGAAAGTAAATTATACTTTTTAATTTTTTATTATCTACACTCGTATTTTAACCATTTAAAAATTTGTATTTCAATTATTAAAATATTCTTTACTATATTTACGCTTAATACATAATTAATACACTGTAAATGTTTTTTGACGTTGTATAACCGTGTCTGTAAACGCTTGTATTTAGGATCTATTACATTTTAGCTTTGTAGCTCTTGTAAGAAAATACATTGATTAAATTTGTAAATTTCAGCACCCCTATTGTTATAAAAACACGTGTTATTGAAATTTTGTAAATTTCAGTACGCGTATCGTTGTATCGTAAAAACGTGTATTGATATTTACAAATTTTCTGTACACGTTTTAAAAAATTTATAAAATTTCTATTATGTTTTAACTATGTGTTTAGCTCGCTTTACTATATTTTAACCGTGTATAAATCTTCAGAAATTATATGAAGAATAACTGAAATAATTAGTTGAATGCACATTTATGTATTATAAAGAATCTTGTGACAGTTGAGGTCATAACTGTTGTTAGAAATAAATTGGACACACCCAACTTCACCAATGACTTGGGATTCTTGACAGAAAATAATGGAAGGAAGAATTTTTATCTCCCTCCATTTATAATTTATAAACTTTGACCATATGTTATCAAATTTACAGAAATGACATTTTTCCCCGGGAGAATTATCCTTAATGTCATTTTCCCTGCAATTACTTTGCCTTAATTACTAATTTGTCTTCTTAATTTACTTTTTTTTTTTTATTATGTGTTTATTTTTGTTTTAGATTTTTATTATTTTTGAATTTTCTATTTCTCTTTTTAAATTTTATTTTACATGTTTGTTAGTTTAAATAACTTGGAAAAAAAAAAATTTGAATGTATCTCTCGAAGGAATTCTGATAGAAAAATATATTGTAGCGGTCAATAAAACAGAATACATCCCGTTAGGATAATTTATTTTTGTTGTTTTTTTAAATAAATGATCTTTTTCGTTGAATTCTTTCAATTTTTATTGGAAAATTTTCATTTTATGTTATTTCACATACCTACACTTCCTTATATACACGAATATATCGAAAGCCTATCGATTTATACCCTTTTCTCTTACCGGCATCGTCTGATATTATTCGAATTCCCGAACCGGAATTTAAAAACATTTAAAATATTTATTATTATTATTATTTATAACATAATTTTCCATAAATTTACTGAGAAACGTTCAATTTTTTCTATAAAATCGCTAATAATTGTATCAATTTTGAGCTTTCGCGTTTAACTTTTACTATCGTGGACATTTATGTATTAAATTCGGTTAATCTTAAACGTGAACGTCGATATAACGTTAATTAACTGATATAGCGCTAGAATATCGTTATATAGAGGAAATTTAATGCACAACAAGCATAACTTCCGCCATACTCACAGTTTTAGCTTTACAATCATAGTGGTGCACTACTTAAATCAATACAGCTGACGTGTTGGACAGAAGCGTACAGCTTCTACGTTTTCTGCTTCAACTCTCTTCTACCTATTGATCGAAAGGTCCAACTGTAACACCCGGTCGAATTTTTATTTACTGTAAGAAACGTCTTCAATAACTTCGACTACAATACATGTGGACCCGTATATATATTTTCAATTTACAAAGTAACATCTGCAGAAAGTAAAAATGGGAATATTTTTTTTAATATTACATATTTTTAGAGATTTTAAAAATATTACAAATGTTCGTAAATTGAATATACTACCGTAAATAACAGTTTTACTTATTTTAGATTAAAATAATAATTATAATTAAAAACGTCTGTATGCCTGTCTGCGTAATTATACGTATATGTATACTATATGGACACACAGTAGTGTAACCAGGAAGGGGATAGGGGCCTAGGCCCCCTTACCTTTGTAAATAAATAAATAAATAAGTACAGGAGAAATATTTGAATGAGATAAAAGCTCGCACATTTATATATAATATTCTAGAGTTTACTCTTCACCCACAGCGCTAGTGGTCAAATCTGCAGTAGTACAGAGGTGAATATAGGTTTGCATGTTCTAATTCGGTCCTCCCTAATATCTGTTCTAGTTATGCTACTGTGGACACAATATTTTCAGTTTATAATACATATACATTATATTGTATATACAACAATAAAAAAAATGCCTGTATGTCTGTGTAATCAAATCTATATACGATGTACTGTATACACACACACACTGTATAATAGATACATACAATATTTTTATTGCTAGATAAGTTGCATTATATTCATAAGTAACGAAAATATAATTTCATTCGTATGCATTAAAATCAATTACTGTTATTGTTTTTATTATTACAGAGCAATAAAACGATATTAAATTCACAAAAGGAAAATAATAATACTGTTTTTATTTTTTATCACAATTTATTATTTATTTTTATCTACTTTAAATCTAATTGTAACTATAAACAAAATAAATTTGGCATAGCCTATTTTATTTCATCCTTAATTTTGGGCTGCAGTTCAAATTACAGACTAATACATTGTCCGTCTTCGTTAATCTCGTTAGATAGACGAAAATCGAGACCAGATATGGAAAGCTCAGGGGCCGGAATACTCGATTAACTACACACTTCCGGTCAGACCGGAAGTCATGTGATTTTTTTCTAAATTAAAAGATTAAAAACGCAACCCGGAGTTGTGACGCTGCTACAATAATATACACTCGATTTTATTTATATATTAAAATATTGCTGTTTATTTTATCATTTATAGCATAATATTTTAGAATTAATATTTATTTAGGTAACATAAAAATTTTGTTTTCAATCAATACTCAATTAACATCGATTTCGTAAGCATTGTGTGTATTATTCTATATTTTGTAACGTAAAATAACAATAAAAGAAACTTAATTATATTGTCCTAAAAATTAAATTTAAAAAAACGTTTTTAATAGGCCATCAAAGTTCGATTTTTGTGACATAAATATTGCTTAAAAATTTTATTTTTAAATCAATATATTTATTGGCTCAACACAACACAATATCTTTTATACGTAACAAACGAATCGGATTTATATTGTTACGTTTTCTAACAATAGAAACGTAACAATATAAGTCTGCTTCAAAACTTTTTATTACGAAGATATCAATATTTAATACAAAATATTCGACATTCTTCGTTATTTTTTATATAAATATTTATTTATTAACGAAAGTAATACATATTTAGTTATAATTATGAATTTAACGTATTTTTATTGAAGTTTATAATTAAAAAAAATAATCATTTACATAATAACGAAATTTATCACGTGTTTTGATGAAATTAAATATTTAAAAAAAATTAATCAATTACCTAAATCATCTATCACGTGTTGTGTAAATTTAAAAAAAAATACAAAAAGTAATCAATTATACACAATTAAATTTCAAATTTATCACGTATTTTATTAAAAAAAGATATTCAAAGAAATTTTTAAAAAATAATAATAATAGAGTAAAAAAATCATCACGTGTTTGGGTGAATTTTTTATTTTTTAAATAATCAATTACATAATAAAATAACAAACTGGCCACGTGTTTCTTGAAATTTATTGTTATTTTTTTAAATATTTTACCCAACAATGAATTTATCACGTGCCTTGTGAAATTGATAAATATTTAATTGACTAGTAAAAACATTGACAATAAATTTGTCACGTGTTTGATGAAATTTATTAATTTTTTTAAATCATCAATTACACAATTAAATCACAAAATATGTCACGTGTTTGATGAAATTTATTAATTTTTTTTAAATCCTCAATTACACAATTAAATCACAAAATATGTCACGTGATGGTTGAAATTTATTATCATCATCGTTATTTCTTTTTTTAAATTAAATACAAAAGAATTAATTTAATTAAAAAAAATAATAAAAGCTGTAAACTTTAACCTAGAGTAATAATATTTTTCCATACCAGAAAATAATAATTAAAAAAAAAATATTTAATTACTTTAAAGCATAAAATTAATATATGATAAAATATTTAAAATATTCGACCTGAATCATGTACAAAAATATCGAAGAGGTGAATGTATGTTATTCTACGGATGTTCTATATTTAATAACACGTAAAAACTTAGATTTTGGCCAATATTTTAAAGCCAAATTATTATTATTTTTTTTTTCTGCCCGTTAAATATGTTTACTTTAACAAAATATCGATTTATGTATTTATGTTACGTCCTTATTATTTTGAAAAATTTTATGTTTGACGGAGTATTTTGTTATATTTTTAGAAGGAACGAAAAACAAATTATTTTCCATAAATAAAAGCGACAAAATCATTTTCTTTTAGTAAAGAAAAATCGATTCTTATTAAAGTTTTAACAAAATCTTTCGTTTTGTTATTCATTCTAATATATTTTTTAAATATATATATATATATATATATATATATATATATATATATTTTCAAATTTTTATCTTGGTCAAAATTACTTTACTATCTCGGCTCAAAGTATCGATCTGTGTTTTTTTGGGGGGGGATAAAAATGGAAAATTTTGCAATATATCGTTCGGATAAAATCTGTAATATATTTTTATCATTTTCCTCCTTTATAAAGTAAATATTTTTTCTCTTAATATACGTATTAATTTGATCAAAAATATTATTTTTATCAAATTAATACGTGTGTTTTGTTTAGTGTTTAGTAGTATAACTTGTTATTCGATGTTTTCTTAACGAATTTTATTAATTTCCCGGCTTTTATACATAAGAAGATCGATCAAATGATGATCCCCTCCCGAAATTTTTGCATTTTTGGACTCACGGGACCTTCGAAAACGTCGAGAAGTTTAAAAAAATTTCGGGTGTTTTTTTTTCTGTACGTATTGGGAGGACGATTTTGTTCATCCAATCTGAAGCTTAATAACTCGTGTGCCTATTGTCGAAAATTCTTGAAATTTTGCGAGGACGTTTGTGTATTAGGGGAATTGATGCTGTTAAATTTTGGTGGTTAAAGATCGAGGGGGTGGGGAGATAGAGAGGGTCACGTGTCGCATCTCGAATAGGGTCGAACGAGTAAAATCTTCATTAAATAAGATCTCGTATCAGATTGTACTGTACCACAGACTACTTTAAAGTTTGGCCGAGAAAGTTACGCAACTCGTTGCTCGATTTCTGATAAAATTAACGGAATTGTTTTCTAAATATTTCGATTAATTGAATTTTTACAAGTAAAATTCGCTGCTCTGAACTTAATTTCCCATCTCAAAATTATTGAAAATAAACAAAATGCCTGTCAAATATTTGAATATTTTGCTAAATATATAAAAATAATATCGGTTTCTTTATAAAAAAAATCGATTTTACTGTTTACAAAATTCGATTATTCTGCTGTTTTGAGAATCAAAATACTTGGAATTCGCCGTACAAAATCAAAATTCTAGACGTTTCTAACGACGAAAATTGTCTTTATATTAATAATATAAACTTTTAAGTAGTTAAAATAATAATTTAAACGATTTTTACTGTACGAAATTCAACATTTTGGCATATTTTTTTCTACTTTATAAATCGCTAAATCTTGATTAAACCGAGTTAAATCGAGGGGAGTTGAGTAGAGGGGGAAAGAAAGGGAAATTTATTTCTAACGCTTGCAGAATCAAAAATAGAAGAAAGAAATGCCAAAATTAACAAGTTTGTCGTTGAAATTTTGCAACTGTCTATGCGGAATGAATTTATCTTCTTGTATCTTGCGTTGCGTCAAATGTGGTCGATACGTTCTGGCGTGAAATGCGGTATTTGGTGGGCTTCCGTGCGGAAATTGTTTAAATTTATGCTAATTAAAGGCTCATAACCAGAATAACCTTTTTAAAAAACGTTTGGATTATTTAATTTCCAGTATTTTTTTTACGGAAAAGCTCTAAAAACCATCGTATTTTCTCCTATTTTTCTAGCTACTGTCGCATCATTAAAATCGAAATTTTCTCCTAAATAATTAACTGTAGATTCGAAAATTTCATTTTGGCACCTCGACACGCTCTAAAAATACATCTTTAACCGCAGAAAATATTTATTTTTTCATAAAATTCTTTAATATTTCCTCCACTTTATTGGAAGTTTTCCTGTTAGCGGATGAATTTTGTTTTATTTTATTTTTCTAATTTAAATTAATAAAAAAAAAAAAATAAATAAATCTCTTTAATTACGCTTAAATTTTTAAATATTTTAAACATATTTAACGATAAATCAATAATTTAAAAACATAAATAAACGATTTTAAAATGAAATGAAATAAAAAAAAATTAATTTTATACTCGTTAAGCTTAAATAAATATAGATTTTCCGTTCCTTGAGATAATTGCAATTATTTTTTTTAATGTTTTAATGACAAATAAAAGAAAGTTTTAAATTTAATTAAAATTAAATTATTATTTTTGAATAAATAAAATAATATTTTTTTCCCCTTCCAAAGTTTTGATAAAATTAAATTATCTGCGAATTTTTAATGATTATTTTACCAAATTAATTCTAAATAAATAAATAAATAAATAAATTTCTTTTATATTAAAATAATATAAATAAAAATGCACTTTTTTATACGTTAAAATGTTTTAAAAATTGAAGTCTTTTAACATGTAATTTTATTTTAATATATAAAATAAATTTTATTTTAATTTTGTTTTATTTTAAGAAGAATTTGAATAAATTAAACTCGAATCTTTGATGAAATTAATGTGACATGAAAATAATTAACAAACAGAAAGTGAAATATTAAAGGAAAGAAACAAAAATAAATAAATTGCAAGATCATCCATCAACTCTTAGTATATCCCCATTTAATCTTAATTCTTCTGCAGAAATATTTTTATAATAATAATAATAATAATAATAAAGACATTCTTAAAATATAAATAATTATACACTTAATTTATTTATACATTTTTTTTTTAAATAAAATCAATTTTTAATCAAAAGATTCGTGTTAAAATCGCCCCCAAAATTTGCTCTCCTATATATTCTTCTATAGGAATGATGTTTGTCCATTCATCACGTTTGACACTATTTGCCATTTCTTTGCAGAATTGCTTCTACTAGCTTCATTTTTTTATATATACCTTCACCCATTCTTCATCCATATTGACTCGAAAAAAAGAAGGGAAAAAAAAATGGTGTCATGTAGAGTAAATGTGAGAACTTTTCCCATTTTTTCTCATACTAACACTTACTTTTTCACGAAAAGAAATGGGAAAAAATGGGAAAAAAATTAATTTTGCACACGTTGAAACTAAATTTCTACTAAGATGACTTGTGAAAGAGAATATTCTATATTTTATATATTTTTTTTGTGTTTTTAAGGAGTATTTTTCACGTTAAAGTGGTGATTTTTTATATGCTGAAAGTTGACGCGTGAATTCATTTAGAGGAGGATTTTTGTGCTGAAAATATTATGAATATTGATAAATTATTTGTGAAACTTTTTTACAAATTTTAATTATATTCTACGTAAATAAATATAGGAAAGTTAATTTTAAAAACATGAAAATTAAATGATGATAGTGGAATTTGTAAGTGTATAAGAGAATGTTGTAGAGAACTGTAAATGTAGAAAAGAATATAGAGAAAAACGTGAAATAAACTAAGAAAAATTACAGTATTTTTTAAATAAAAATCAGTCGAAAAATTGTAATAAATGGAAAAAATAAAACGAATAAAAACTAACGAAAATAAAGTTTAAGAAATAGAATTTAAAAAAATAATAATTAATTAATTAAATAATAGCAAAAAAAATTAGTATTTTAATTAAAAGTAAATTTTTTCGCATTAATTCAGTTTTTATTATTAATTATTACTAGAATTATAATAAAAAGTATTAATTAACTAAGACGTTTAGATCACAGTTTGATCCTTTAATTATTTTTTAAAAATGAGTTAATTTATTAACTAAAAAACCAAAGAAAAAAAAAGGAAGTAGAAAAAGTATTTTAAGAAAAAGAATAAATAATTTAAAATATCTTTTAATGCTTCTCAACATATGCATTAACAAAGCCACGAGCTTGAACACTGTTCAAAATGCATGTTAATCAGTGGAAATTAATCTCTTTTCGAAAATGATTCTCATAAATACTTAGTGTAGAAGACAATACATTATTTTTAGAAGTAATAAGCAAGTGCTGAGATGGAACAATGTGTTAAGAAGTCAATTAGATCGTCATTCTTCTTTCTTGACACCTATGCCTTTAGAAACATTAATCGAACAGACTCGTACGTTGTATAATTTATTATCTCACTCTCTAACAATTTTATGATATAAACAATGGTATATCATGAGATTAGCGAAGTCAAAATTTATTTCTTAATGATGTTTTCTACTTTATCTTTCGAGATATAAAGTGTATGGTATCACGAAACACCCAACAATTCATTCAATTTTAACTTAGTAGAATGGCTCTTGTTTACTGAAAATTATTCATTTTTAACAAAATTTATTGAATAACGCTCCTCTAACGCAACCTCTACAGTGTGAAAAAGCGTTTATGTATCGATCCCGTCCGTCGTTACTTCATCGTATGGAACTCGTGTTTTCTTATGATTAATATTATTATTCATTAAGTAAATTTGGTAGCCACGACCTACATTTTGATATTTTAAAATCGAAATCGTAGGCGTGAAGTTAGAAAAATTGATATTTATAAGATTAAAATGAGCGTAAAAATACATTAAATTCCCTCTTCCGTAATATATATATATATATTTTTTATGTAAAATCTTGCATTTAAGTTAAATTAAATCAGTTACAGGAATTGTCTTTTTTAAATATGTCAATTTTTAACAATGCTTTTGTAATTTTTAATTGTTCGATTCAGTTGTAACAATAAAAAAATGCATTAAAATTGAAATTTACAATTGTCATTTTTACAAGAAATTTACAATTTTCTTTTTAAAAATGTAAAAAGGACAAATTTATCTGAAAGTTGACAAATTTATGCAACTTTTTATTATATATTTTTCGTATATTACAGCCGAAAATATTAAAAAAAAAAATTTACAATTCTGATTCAGTATTAGATATTTGTAAAAAATTGTTATTGATTATACAGTGCATTCAACGTTAGGTAACGTTAAATCGAGTGGTATTAACAACATAGCAGTGGTTTATTACGCGTATCCTTTCAGTTGAAGAGATCCATTCACGCAAGAAATCCTCATCCCAAACGTTAACCAGTTGCGGAAATAAATCGTTTATTGTATATAAACTACACTCGAATAAGTAAAATCGAATTGTATAACTTATATTAAAATATAAATAGTTGTATATATTATACACGACCTCGTTATAAAGCAAAGCGTATTGATTGTATATTGTTAAATTGAATTACATATATTATCATATAAATTCGTTCAATTAAAAGTTACTGTTCAAGCAAGACATCTAATTAGCTGAAGAAAGGTAGCGTTATATTGAGTTTAATCTAATAGTGAGAATGCCAAATCGAATTATTTTGAGTAAATTGATTCTTGATACATAAAAAAGCAATGTTACAGTTTTGTTTTAGAATTAGGCCAACGGATAAACTATCAAATCTCAATTTAAATACACTAAACCGAAATATATATCTATAAAGAGATAGGAATTGTAACCATTATGTATTAACGCTATGTAGAGAAGAACGTTATAATGAATTTTGTACGGTATATAGAGAGATTTATAATACGAGAAACTGGTTAATACGATTTGATACTAACTTTTGGCATTCGTGTTTTGTGACTTTACACCAGGATTTTTTTACTTTGCCTGCAGTTGTTTAAGTGATGTTAGATTAATTATATAAATATATTATTATTACCGCGCGCACACAAAGAATGTATGGGCAATAACAACAATATATTATTGTCAAGCCAGTGTAAAACATTGATGTTTATAGTTTCAAACAATTTTTTAATTTTTCTTGTTCAAAGTGAGCTGGGGCACCATCTTGTTGAGTTTGAACTTTGACAACGGGCAAGCCACGCTGAATTTTCCGGATTTCTTCACGTGTTTAACACCTAAATAGGGATCAGTATCCTATAGAAAGTCGTCCCGGGAGGTACCCAAATCGGAAGATCCCCCTTATTACTTCAATTAATCTTGCTGGTAAACAGCAGCACTTCTATCTGGAAAGTCAGAGCAAGTTGATATTCCATTGTTTCCACGTATTTTTCAGCAAAATGCGCTTCCTTCGATTAAAAAAAAACGATACATTTTCCAGTGTCTTTTTGCTGTTGAGGTTTCGTACACCATAATGCTTGGTGGATTTTTCACACATTTGGAGGTGAAAGCGTTAATCCAGGCTTCTCCAGATGACCTGGCAGTTTTCATCTTCAAATAATTGATCCTGCATTCATTTTTCTAATGTCCTGGTGGCTAGTTGATGTGTTCCTTTGCCCATTTGAGTCTTTTAAGAAAATTTTTTTTCAATCTCTTTGACCATTGCTTTGCCTTGAAGTCACGATCAAGGCAAAGCAATTGTTACAGACATGCTTTTTGTCCAAGGTAAAGCAATGGCTTTACCTTAGACAAAAAGTACATGAACTAAACGTAGATCATTTTATTGTCTTTTGTGGTCATGCTATTCATGCAACCGAGTATTAACAACGTTATAACGAGTTAACCTGCACAGAACACGTTAAATCGAATTATTTAGCATGAATTGAATCTCGATACATGATTCTAAAACGGTGTTTTTGTGTAAGCCAACAATTTAAGCTGCAGATTCCAATTTAAATACGTTAAATCGAACTGTATACGCTTTATTATTCATAAATCCTTACAAGTACAGATTAAAAAAAGATTAGCTTTAAATAGCGGTGAGCGTTATAATAAGGTTTTAATTGGATAATATTATTTAATACTACAATAATAGAATGCATTAAATCGAACTATATGACGTGGAAATAAGTGTTATTATAGATTTATCAAGTCTCCACTCCCTCCCGTTATAACTTGAATTTAGTGAATAACTGACCAGTGTTTAAATAAGCGGTTCACCTTTTCTTTAAAATCGATTTTGTTAACATCAAAGCTAATTTGTAGTTTGTTTTTCCTTTCAAAAGAGAATTGTGTATTTTTAACATTATATCGAGTTACCTAACCTTGAGCACGTTAAATCGAATTGCACATTATATGTAAATCATAAATCATTTAAGATTATGTTACAAAATACACAATGTACAATATATAATCCATAGAAGTAAATCTAATATAGAATGAACGCTACATAGGGATGAGCGTTATACAGAGGTTTTATTGTATTACATAATATTTATACACTACAATAAATAGTATGCATTAAATCGAATTGTATAAGTTGAAACAACTATATTTATGAAGACTAAACCTTCTTTATAACGTAAATTCGTTATTTTGTGAATGTTAGACGTTGAATATTTCATCTTTCATTTCAAAATTGATTTAATCGTTATCAGTGTTGTTGTGTGTTTTTTACATTCATTCAAGAGTGAACTGAGTATTGCGAACGTTATATCGAGTTAACCTGTATAGGTGACGTTAAATCGAATTATTTAACAGACTAATTATTGACATGTACTCAAAACTGCAGTTTTAGAACCAAGTCACCAATTTAAGTGTTAAATAACAATTTAAATACGTTAAATCCAAATACAGTTCACAAATCCTTGTAGATACGATTAGCGTTACATATAAGGATAAGCATAATAACGAGGTTTTTCACAGTATTATTTTATATGAAATACGTTAAAACAAGTTTCGAAGGATGTATTTCACGTTTACTTATCACGTTTCCAGACGTTGCTTGTCTCAATCCCTGTTATAACGTCATTTCATCTATTTTAACGAATGTTGGCTCAGCATTTAAAAATTGATTTCGTTATCAACAAGGCTAATCTGCAGTCACCTCACACCCAAAAGCATCATTCAAAAAAAAACTCAGCTAGTGGCCAATTATAGGGGTGCATTAGTATTCCATCAGCGTTAAGTTGCAGCAGAATAGAACAAATTGCATCAATATTTAGAACAGCGCTGACAATTCCATTAGAAAAATCCAATATATTGTTTTTTCCACTGTAAAGAATTGTCTTTAAACTATTGTTTTACACGAAACAAACTTTCAAAAAATACAATTAAATTCAAATAAGGTGGAGAAGAAGGTAGAAGAGGAGGAGGAAGAAGAAGAAGAAGAGGAGGAGAAAAAAGATCAATAAAAATTCCCTCATTAAAATAAAACTAAAGAGGAAAAAAAAATCAATAATTCTTATTAAAAATATTATTTTTTATTATCTAAAAATGAATTTAGAGGTAGCTTTTTTAAAATTATATTTATATAACTTGCTTCTCAACAAAATTAAGATTAATAAAGAATATTAAAAAAAAAAAAAAATAGAAATTATTACGATATCGTCACAATTCCGGGCTGCAATTTTTAATCATCTTTCAATTTAAAAATTCACGTAACTTCCGGTCCAGACCGGAATTTCGTATATAATAGTTAATCGCGGCATCCGATCTCTAAGTTTTCCATATCTAATGTGGATTTTTATTAGTGTCTCGCCCCTGTAAATCACACTTCTCCTGATAGCAATCAAGTCATGCCGGTCATCTAATCGAGAAAACGTGGAATTGAAATCGCGTGACTTCCGATTCAGACCAGAATTTCGTGTACAGTTAATCCCAATCTCCACTTCTTAAGCTTTATATATCTGGTCTCGATTTTAACTATCAGTGAGAATGTACAGGTGTGCAATCTGAAAATTTCAGCCTAATAAACCAATTGAATTGAATACCTTTTAGAAAAGCGAAAAAAAATCCATTTATGTAAATTGAAAATACGTCAAAGTCAGTCTAAAAAATATATATATATTTCTTTTCTTTATATAAATAAATAAAAAATAAAAAAAAGAAAGTTAATAATGTTGAAAGGCAAGGAAGAAACTTTGTTCAGAAAGTTGATTTGGATCGATAAAATTCGAATAAATCCAATACTCGATATTGGTTTTTTTTTCTTTTAATGAAAAAAAAAGAAATTCTGTGAAAAATTTATTCGTAGAATTTGATAATTGAATAATTTATATATTTTTAAATACATTTATTTACTTTTTATTTTAGTTATTCATCGATAAATTCGAGATTCGGAGATGAATTGAAGATAAGATCGCATTACATTAAAATGTAATCATTTTTCGACATTCGCGAAACTATTTCCTTATATATATATATATATATAAAATAGAAAAAAAAATAACTTAAAATTTAAATAGAGTTTTCTATTTTTATTTCGATTTTTAACTCACTTTTCCGTTTCCTCTCAGGCTCTTTTCGTATTATAAAGAATTGAAAGCTGTTATGAAATTAATTACGTAAATATGTACATTTATTCTTAATTTCACGGCTGTTATACAGTGAACATTTTTACGATCTTCGAATTTCAATGTGTATTAATCTATGCTTGTGTGAGGGGCACGATTTTGTTCATTCACTTTCAAGCTTAATAACTTGTGTTCCTTTTGTCAAAATTTTCTGAAATTTTGCAGGGAGGTTTGCGTGTTAGGGGGATTGATAATTTGAAATTTTTATGGTTAAAAGGTTGAGGGGGTGGAGAGATAGAGAGGGTCACGTGTAACGTCTTCAGTGGAGTACGACTAAATACAGATTTTATTCGATATTACCATTTACGATTTTTTTAAAAAATAAAACTCGTCTCTACCCTTAAAATTAAGCTTTTTGCTATTTTACAATAATAATAATAAATAATATAAAAAGTTTTTAAAATAAAATCACAGATGGTGCCACCCGCAATTTGAACTCTTGCCGGGAAAGTTAGGCAACTTTGATCCAACTAAATCTTAATTTTGACGAAGTTTTTTTTTTTTTTGTAATAATTTACAGGTTAATTTATTTATTTCCTTTATATTTTATCTTAATTTTTTATATTATTTCCTTCCACGATCGTTATTTACTTCCTATCCTGATCTCTTGTATTAATCTTGATTTATACCATAATTAACTATTTACTTTTCTCTTTAACTGTCTTTTGATTTATTAATTCTCCTAATCTTCATTTATTCTTTAATTTAACTTCGATTTATTAATCTTTTGAATAAACATCAATTTATTTTCTTTTAATCTTTCATTCTATTATTATAATTTTAATTATCTGATCGTTTTTTCCCCCCTCTTTATTTTAGATTAATTTTCATAAGCAAATCTTCATTTCGTTCATACCGTCTTAATTTACTTCATTTATCTCCTTTGTCTTCATTAATTTATTTTAATTTCATTTACTTTACTCATTCATCGTAAAGTTGGTTTTTCCTCTTTTCATTTTAGTTATAATTTATCATTTTTTAATTGGCTTTCTTATATAAATATATACACTATATTTTTCTATTTCTAAATTTAAATTTATTATTATATTTGTTCATTTCTCTACGTTATTATAATTATATATTCATTATTGCAATAATGAAAATGAAATATTTGATTTGTTTATTTTTAACTGTTTCAACTGTTAAGATTTCATTTAAAGGAATAATTTTCTACATCATGTGAAATATATATTAATCAATGTCCTATTATAAGCGATGAAATATAGAATTATTTTTAAGCAATTTATATATTTTTACATATAATATGCCAACATTTCATGCAATTTATATACTTTTGAATACGCAGTACACTTAAAATATGTCTTTAAATATATTTTAATTCTTTAAATCTTCTATTTTCTTTTTCTTGCAAACTTCATATTATTATTATTATTATTATTAAAACAAATCTTGATTAATTAAGGCAAACTTATCATTGCCCTCTTTCATTAAATCACGATTCTCTTAATGTAATCGCACCGTAAATTTCTTTACATCATATAATATTTACACCGACGGTAATTGTAAATTCTTCATGAATTTCCCAGAAGAATTAAAAAATAAATGTAATGAAAATCTCGAGTGAAAGACCGAGTAAATTGTATTTAAAATTTATATTCCTCTGATGAAATTTTTATCCTAATATGTATAATTATACTTCCACTCCAATATTCTTCGTAATTTTCTGTTGAAATATTAAAAGAAAATATCTCTGTGATTATGTTTTCTTCCTTTCCACCTGAATGTTTCTCAATCATTTCTTTTTCCTCATCTCTTATCGCTTGATAACTCAAGCTACATCCAACTTTAACTAAAGAGATAAACTTTCAATGGAAATTTCGGATGATGATAATTTATTTAAAAAATTTTTGACCCATCGAATTTTACATATTTTTGGATTCGGGAAATGTCGAGAAATGCAAAAAAAAAAAAAAAACTTTGGGAGGATTTTTCTGTATGCATGGATGTTAGTGTGTTTGGGAGCACGATTTTGTTCGCCTTCTTTGAAGCTTAATAACTCCTGTTCCCATTTGTCGAAAAATTATGAAATTTTGCAGGGAAATTTGTATATTAGGGGAACCGATGCCGTTAAATTTTGGTGGTTAAAGGTCGACGGGATGGGGAGATAAAGAGGGTCACATTTCGTACCTTCGAGTGGGTTCGTACCATTTACATTCTTTTATTATTATTATTATTATTATTATTATTATTATTATTAAACCAAGTCTTCAAAATTAAGTGCTTGCTACTTTATAATAATTAAAAATATAAAATTTTTAGTAACGTATAACAGATGGCGTCACACACAACTTTAACTTTTTTGCCGGAAAAGTTACGCAACTCATTACTGGATTTTTTTTTTTGCATGAAGTAAATAAATAGTGAAACATTACAATTAATATTAATAAATGAATTTATATTATTATTTTGTATGCTTATTTTTATTCTTAAACAAATAAAAATTACGTAAAATTTTATTTGTAGGATGATTCGAAAGATTTGGTACATAGACAAAACCTTACTTTACTATGCAGTTCCTTATAAGCAAGGGCCGTGACAGACAGACAAGGCATATACAGGAGCGTATAGTTTAGTAAAAAGGCCCGAATCAGTGGTGAGATTCAAACTGCTCGCACAACCAGTTTTTGAAAGTTCCTCAGTTCGACCAATCAGAGGTGTGGTTTACTTGGATACGGCAATGTAACACATGCCTTCCAGCTATGATAGGGGAGTGCCTCTTATGAGGAATTTCAACTGGAAACTGGCTCCTCTTATTCAGATGTTCCAGTGGGCTGCCCAGGAGGACTTTCTATGGGAAATTTATCAACCATGCTGTTTACATAATTAAGTTTTCTAAGCGACAAGAGAGAATGTTTAATCCAAAAAAAATGGAGTGACAAGTTTTACTTGATTTCTTTCGAGGAAAACGAAATTCTCAAAGGCAAACATTCAACAAGCGACGTAATTCCTAAATCTAATATTGCTAAACCGGAAATGAATTTCCAATGTTTTTCCTAATTACTGAAGCACGAGGCAGGTCGAAGAATTCCAAGACAACACGAGGATGTGTCTGTCGACAATAAGAAATCAGAATGTTTTTAATGATCAAAATTTGATTCATTAAGAGAAGTTAAATAAAAAAGAAAACGAATGCTGGACTGAAAGTTACAATAATCTTTTAATTTTAAGAAACTCACGTGGTCCAGACCGGAAGTTCGTATACTCATTTAAGCGGTTTCTCTGGTCTCTAAGCTTTCCATTTCTAGTCTCGATTTTAGTAGTCTTGCCCCCGTACATTACACTTCTCCTGATAACGACCGAGTCATGCCGGGTTCTGAAGAGAATTTTGAATTGCAGTGGGAATGAATAGATCTTTAATTTGAAAATTACAGCCCGATAAATTAATTAATGCATAACTATCTTCAGAATGAACGTGAGCGTAATTATGTTCATAGTTTATTTCTCTTCCCCGACTAAAATCTGCAGTGACGCTTCTGCTTATAATTCTGTTATCTGACGTCAAACGTCGCATCACCCACCAACGAAACGTTGATTTTAGATGAAAGTATTAATAAATCAATGTGTTTGAAGTGTGTTAAAATAGTTTTATATTACATTCTTGTCGAAATTAATAATTATAATTAAATTTTATTGTCCGGATTTGTATGGAACTACAGTTTAAAAAACGTTGTATTAATTCCTTATGGGGCCCAAAAGATAGACTTGATTTCAATTAAAACAAAAAGAAAATTACCTATGCAGCTGTTTAAAAAAGTAAAAAAAAAATATGATCTATGTGAATGCCATTTAATTAATTGAATTCGCATATATAAATGCATTCCTCCCACTCGTGACAAACTCGTGTTACGTGCACAAAGCACGTCACTTCAGCTGTCTGTTTTGTGTGGAGTTTTAGTTCTTGAATAATCTTTAATAGATAATTAATTATTAGGTTTTCCGAAGTTTATAACAAGGAAAATCTCGTGTTTATAACTTCCAGAAAAATTAGAGATAAATGACTTTTTAAAAACAGAAAAATAGAAAATAATGCGTGTTAAGTAATTAAATTTCTATTTTAATATAGATATGTTAATAGATAATCAGGTGTGTGTGTGTGTTTGATAAAGGGTTCTATACCATACAACGTATCCCCACTAAATTTGGCGTTACAGTGGGGATACGTTTTATAAAGCAGCTAGTGTTTTATAAAATGTAATTTATATATTATCACACTTTAAAATTTGTCTTTAAATGATATTCGTGTACTTCATGAGTCAAAGTTCATGTACAAATTGATACATATATACAAATTGAATGTAAACAGCCATTAACGATATGAATACCAATTTACTCAATGAAAATGATATTTCGTCTCATCTAGAGAGAGAGAAGAGAGGTGGAAAGAGTAATAAGAGAAGGCGGGAGACAGAGAAAGGATTAGAAGAAGGGGGAGGGAGAGGAAGAGGAGTGGGGAAGAGATAAGAGAGGGTGAGGAAAAGGAGGAGGAAGGAGAGAGGAAGTGAGACAACAGGTGGAAAGAGAAGAGGAAGAGAATGAGGGAGGAGGTGAGAATTTAAATATTCTCTAATGTATCTTGAGTAAGATTACATATCTCGAACGGAGATAAACTCAAATATAATCTTCCTTTCCTATATTTAAACTACATTTATATGGTTTTCTGATTACTCAGCAAGTTATTTAGATTATGTTTCCTATTTTTTTCATTTAATTGAAATATGAGATTAAAAATCGAGAAATGCATTAGTACGATTCAGGAAAAAATTCGGGTTTTAACCTGTAACAAACCTCATAAATTTTATTTCATAAATCCCTTACAAAATCTGATTAAAACTTCCATTTCTTCGAGAAATTATTTAAAATAATATTTAAAATAAAGAAAAAAAAACAGACAGACTTACGGACGAACTTCAACTTAACTTTTAATGCGCTCTTCACTGCGTAATAATTATCTTTTAAGCATCAAACAATTTAAATTTATTGAAAATAAATGATAAATAATTTTTAAAAAAGAATTTAATTTTTTGAATTTTTTATTAAATAAAATTAAACTTTTATTATTGAAAATTACTTTTTTAATTACATTAAATCGCTTTAAATAAAAAATTAAATTGATCATCATTTTATTTATTATTATTATTATTATTATTATTATTTTAAATTTAAATTAATAAAATACAAATCTAAATTATTTATTTGGTATCAAATATAAATTTTAATTGCCATTTTATTATTTAAATTATTTTTAAAAAAACACATTTAAAATTTAAAATTTATTCACTTGATTTTATTTTTTAAATTCCAATTCGATTCTTGTTTGCAGATTAAATAATATATAAATAGGAATAAGTATAAAGCTTTTTAAAATTTATAATTTAGCAATTTAAAAATTTATTTATTTTTTATTTTTTTAAATAAAATTTAAATAAAATATTTTAAATAAAAATAAAATTTTCACAATAATTCTTAATTATGATTGATTAAAATCGTTTAAAATGTAATTAAAAATCAATATTTTAATGGAATTAAATTCATTTTTTTAATTATTTTTCCGTTTAAAATTTATTCACTAACTGATAACGATTTGGAATTTAATTAAAAAAATAAAATAAAAATAATAAAAAAGACAATTTAAAAAATTTTATTTGACAATTTATTTTCCGATAAAAATTGAAATAGAAAAGTAAATAAATTAAAATGTAAATTTCATTAAATTGTGTTTTTAATAAAAGAACAAAACTGAAATAAATTAATTTAGAAAAATTTTAAAATAAAAACAAATCAATTTCTTTAAAATTGCGTTTTTTTCCAACAATAAACTGAAACAGATGAATATTTAAAATGAAAAAAATAAAATTGTAAATTTATTTAAATTGCGTTTTTTCCAACTGAAACAAATTAATATAGGAAAAATATATTTTTTTTAATTCAATTTTCTTCCGAATTAGCTTAAATAAAATATATAAATACGAGGGTAATCCCAAAAGTAAGGTCTCTTATTTTTTTAAAAATACAAAGAAACGTTTATTTTCAATAATGTTCATATCATTTTAAAGCTTGAACATTTATCTATTTTTCTACATAATCGCAATTGCGATCGATGCATTTTTGTAGGCGCTGTGGCAGGTTTTGTATGCCCATGTCATATCAGTTCGCCGTCATGTCGCGGGTACCATCTTGCGCACACCTTCCGATATTAAAACTTTTCCGTTAAAATCCTATGAATGGTACTTTGGGGAAACTCCAGGAACCAAAATGCAGAGATCATTCAGAGTGATTCGCCGATCTTCACGCATGCTTTGCTCAACCGTCGCGACTGTCTCGTCGAAAATTGACGGTCTTCCTCTTCTTTCTTCGTCGTGAATTTCAGTACGATCAGCTGCAAACGTCCTCAAGTGGTGTAAAGACACCACTTGAGGACGTTTTTGACATGTATGCACGACTCGCCATACACTTCCGTCAATTGGCGATGAATTTCAATCGGTTTAACACGACATGGCGGCGAGCTGGTATGACATGGGCATACAAAAATTGCCACAGCGCGTACAAAAATGCATCGACCGCAATGGCGATTACGTAGAAAAATAGATAAATGTTCAAGCTTTAAAATGATGTGAACATTATTGAAAATAAACGTTTCTTTGTATTTTTAAAAAAATAAGAGACCTTACTTTTGGGATTACCCTCGTAAATAATTTTACAAAATGTAAATTTGTTTAAACTGTCTTTTTTAATGGAAAAAAAATTAATAATAATAAACTTGAACAAAAATTAATTTTAAGGCGTATTTTAAAAATTAAAAAAAAAAAAAAAAAAATACACTTCTTTTATGGAATAGCTTCTACCAGTTTACTGCAGTGTACAAATAAAATACAAAGCTACGCACTCAAATAGAATTAATTGTTCGATAACTGCAAAACACAGCATACAATTGTGTCTCAGACAGGTATGTTTAGTGTGGTACAGGTAATGTCACCAGAGTATTTTAAAATACAAATATCAATGTCTTATAAAATGCCTTGCAGAGGTTCACCGTATTCAGAATTTTCAGTGTAACTGTAGTTTGGAGGTCTTCGAACGCCAGGCGTGTCTGTATGATGTGATCAAAGGCATCAGGAACTGATATTCGAGAAAAATAGCTTCATCGGAAAGTAGGATGGCCGTTTCGCCGAATTTTCCGTCATCTAATCCGGTTTCAGGCTCTGTATGCCCCAGACAATGGGCAAACGACAGTTGCCTGGGGACCCCATCAACAGGGGGTCCCAAACCAATCTTTTATAAACTCATTACTGTACTAAGAATATCGAAATTTAAATTTGGGCCATATCTGGGGACCCTAGGTTGCTGGTGTGGTGCAGGCGCAGGGTGCGCAGAGGTCGCGTCATTAAACGAACGAGAATAACGGGGGATTCTCTCAAAATTCCCCCAACAAAAATGTTCGAAGTCAACATTATATGGGGTCCCCTAATTCAAATTTGCCTGAAGCCCCCATGAATCTGTAACGCGCCACTGGCCCCAGACTGACTATCGGGAAAGATGTCACATGTTACAAGCACGAATAGCTGCAACGGCGCCTTTGTCCACCATTCATAAACAGTGGAAGCTTCGCATCTATCTCTTCCTACTTCTACCCTCTCTGCCTGACTTAGCGACGAATTCCGGTTCAGTTTGGGAATAGACGACCACTTTGTTAGTGTGTGAAAGGCCACTGCTGAGCACTTCAATCTCTCGACTGTTGAGTGGCACACTGCCCTCGTTGCTGGAATGCTGGCCTGGGAAGCTATCTTGTGTGATGGTCATTCTCAGTAGGGCACTGTCGGCATCGGCACATTTGTACAGAGGGTTCACGAAATCCTGCACCCTCTCGTGTTTCCTTTGATGTCAGAGCTAAAAACAGCTATTTTCCAGCAACTAGGAGTTCTCTGAAATTATGTTCCAGTTACATTGCCACAATTGCTTGGCCTGCTCGTTCTTGGATTTGGTCGTCCAGCGAGCATCTGTGCGACCAGATGAGATGCCATTTTGGCCATTTGCGATCGTGAGAAATCTGGAGTGGCACTTTTACAAGAGCATGGAGGCCTATTTATGCTCCTACAGGCCGTTATTTATCACTATCTTCATAACATTTTTCACCTTGTTGGCGCGTAAATTTTCTGACAATGCGTATAATAATTACACTCATTGTACTTTATTTTAATAAAAACAACTATAATAAATTAATTTTTTTAAATGGCAGGAAAGTTGTCTTTTCTCAATAACAAAAACCCCGAAACAGGCACAGATTAATTTAAAAAAAAATATATATATATATATATACAGTACGGCGGTCGTGCTAATTCGAACTAATTGAGACCAGTCTTAGTTCGGATTATCAGGGGTATGATATTAGAGATGTGATGCTTACTTTTTGAGGCCATTTTTTACTGTTTTAAGATACTATACAGCAGCAAATAGATGTTAGAATTATTGTTAAGTCAAGCAGGGTCACAGAAAGAATGAGCAGCAATGCTCACAACACATGAGTTATGTTTATTTTACACGTGAACTGCAAGTGTACAGTAGACAAGTCCATTGTTTTAGTTAGGGAAATGGTAGAGGCTGGCTATTCGGATTACAAGGGGTTCGGATCAACGTGTATACTATCGTATACAGTACTTTATTTTTCAATAAAGTAGATTATAAATGTACTAAAAATTACTTTAGAAAACGGGGTGCGCATTATACTCCAGCAAATACGGTATATAAAATATAAATTTTGGATTTTTTACCTTATAATGTCAATCAACAAATCTAAAATAAAGAAACAGATGAATGTAAAAAATAATAAAGAATTTAAAAAAAAAAATAAACAAACGGTAATTTTTGTCTTCAATTTTTAAATAATACGACAAATAATATTGAATTTAATTAAAAATTTTCAGTTATGTTATTGAATTCATTATCATTTTTTTTTAAAAAAAAGAAAAATTCTCTCTTTTGACAAAATAAATGAGAAAAAATAAAATAAAAATAATAAAATTCAGCATATTTTTACGCACATTTTCTATTGTAAATATTCCATCAAAGAGTAAGTTTGATGGGATTTTTAATGATATAAAAAAAAAAGGAATGCGATTTTTAATTAAATTAAATCATTCATTATTCAACGTGTTTCTACATTTAAAAAAATTATTATTATTATTATTTTATATACTTTTATATTAACGATAAAAGTGTCAGGCTTATTTTCTATTGTAAGTTCTTGGGGCATGTTTAACAAGAAATTTTCAATTTTTCGATCAAAACAAAACTTGATTTTTAATTAAATTTCCTATTTTTAAATCAATAAATAAGAATTTATTTATTTATTTTTCTTTTCTCTCGCTTCATAAAACTATTTTAAAATGTTACGAGATGTATTTAGTAAATTTTTAATGTTTATATATAAATTTAAATAGTTTAAAATATATATACAAAAATCTAATACTCTACGTTTGTTTTTACTAGAAAATATATGAAATTTAAAATGTCAAACGATTCCCTCCTCCTTATATTATCCGAGACATTTTCTAACTCCATTAAACTCGGTTGAAATAAAATATAAGAGAATAAAAAGTCCACTAGCAAAAAGTATGTATTTAAAAAAGTTAAAAATATATATAAATAAATAAATAAAAAAATCTTCTTTAAATTTATTTTAATAAATTACTTGTAAAACTCTTATAATTATAAATTGTTCTGGGGTTCAATTAGCGTAGCGCCTAAGATGAAGATTTAGAATTATTATTATTATTATTATTGTTATTACCCTATTGTTAAAATGGTATTGTTCTAAATTTATCTTCTAGTTTTGACCTTCTCCATTTGGAGTAGCATTATCTTAGGGAGAAGAACCCATTTATTGATCAGTAAAGGTATAGTTAATACAGGTGTATGCAGCTCACAAAATTGTTCCTCTTCAGTAACCAGAAGGGTTATATTTTAACATTATTCAACCTAGAATAAATTCCTATTCTTATAATTTATTAAATTATTCGCTTAAGATAATATTTCCTTTAATATTTTACACGGGATAGGAGGAGAAAATCTGTGCTTTATGTCATTTATCTAATCTATTATGATGCTTAAGAATGTCCCTTTATTAGCTTTATAACTAAACATAATACGAAAAATACTGTTATTATAATTAAATATGCATTAAAACTTGCCTAAACATAAAAATAATTCTTCGGAAAGGAGCTATTTTCGGATTAAAAAACCCGTTTGAAGCGGAAACCTTCTAAACCGGAAAAAAAACATTGTGTATAATTTAAAGTTTTAAATTATATATATATATATATATTAGTTTATCTGTAATTAAAAATTTACAAAAATGAAGGTTTATTAATTATTTAAAATGAGATAAATTGCTTCAATTTTATAATTTATACAACAATAAAAATATATTAAAGTTGTTTACATTTTCAAGTTATTTATGGATTCGTGTTTAACGAGAAAACATACTTTATGTATTAGATAATGTATAAAAATAATCTATTTTTATTCGGTAGCTCGTATGTCTAAACGAATGTTTTAACCAAACTCGACCGTAATAAATATATAAACAATGCCGTGTAATTGATTAAAAAAAAAATCAAGCGAAATTGAGAAATATAAAACACGTTTAAGTAAGAGAAAAATTTTAATGAAATCGATTAAATTTAATTCTTTGTAATTGATTAAATTTAACTCCAGCTGTTGTAAATGATAATTAAAGTGAAATTGATTACAATTAGTTTTTTGTACGCGATAAATTTTAATTCCGAATGTCGTAAATGACAATTTGGATAATGTTAAAATATGTTTAGGCAACTGAAACATTAGATAAAATTGATTAAAATTATCTATTTGTAATCGATTATTTTTAAATTTTAATTGTTATATACTGTAATTAAAACGAAATAGATTACCATAAAGAAAAAAAAAATTAAATGAAACTGATTATGGTTGAAATATATTTAGGTAACTGAAGTTGATTACAATTAAACTCGTTGTACGTAGTTAATTTTAACTCTAAGAATAGTAACTGGAAATTAAAGCGAAATTAATTTTCAATAAAGGGTGAAACAACGTGAAGATTACCAAATGTGCTACAATAAATTTAGATACGATTAAAATAAATTATAAGCTAAACTAAATGCAAATAATACTAAATTCATATATAATTAATCATCATAAATGTAACCTTCATAATTCAGTTTAAAATATATAAAATATGATTTAAATTAGCTTAGAAAAAAAAAAAACAGGTAACAATGCATTTCAAAGTCTTATTCTATCAAATATGGGAAAAATTTAAGTACAAAAATCCTTTCTTGGTATAAAGAATCGTGTAAATTTTTCAAGAACACAATAAAAATATTAATTGCACAGCTTTTAACACGTCAAAAGGCAATGGCGAGAGAAGAATGTGTACCTTAACGGTTGGTAAACAGCTCTGTGCATTGAATAGGAGAAAGATTTGAAAGGAAATGATCGTTAGGACCATCTCAATAAAAGGTTAGAATATTCGTAATAAACGATGACGTCAATCGGATCGATAGTAAGAGAGTTAAAGCTGAAGTGTTGAGTATCTAGCTTATTAATTTAATGATATTACTTGATCGATATTGAAAACTTTTATAAAACATTCTCGAACACTGGATATACTATTTTTAACATGGAGATTTTTATTAATACATACAAATAATTGCTTTCCTTAATCGATATATGAGGCATAAAGTCATTAAGACGTCTATTCCTATAATAGGGATTAGTTAAATGAGAGTTCTACTATATTTATACTTCATAATAGTTTCGAGAAAGAAGCGATAATGTTCAGCCCGTAACAGAGAATTAATGACGCTGAACTTTTGCTGTAATTTCGTTTTACGCGTGCGTAGTAATTTTTGAAACGAAATAAATGAAATCGATCACGTGATTTCTATTATTTAAATAAAATTCAAATTTAATTGTTAACGATAAGAACACGCTTAAGAAACTGACAGATTTAAATGAAGTTCGATTAAACTTATCTTTAACCGATTAATTTCATTTCTGATTGTCGTAAACGATAATTAAAGTGAAATTAATGATTAAACGCGTTTATGTAATTGACAAATTTAAATGAAATTGATTAAAATTAAATTTATCGAAGAATGACGAATCTTGTTGGAAAGAGGACATTACAGGCGAAGATTTCTACTCTTAAAAAAAACAATTTAAATCCCATATAAATTTGGGATTATAAAGAACGCATTTTTTTAAAACACACGACTATGTCTTAAGTTTATTTATTACTCGACATTACTTGCTTAAAATAGCTTTTAAATATATTCTAGAAATAAAAAATCAAGTTTAATTTTCTGTTATTATGGTTCTCCGTACTTTTAAAGACTTGGCATTTGTTCATATCGGTTCTAATATCGACGATAAAAATTGCCTTGAAGTGCAGAATACTCAATCACTAAACGTGATGTTGCATCAAGATGAATGATCTCATTCCATATTTAATAATAACTCAATAAAATTCGAAATAATCGAAAAAGGGAGGGAAAAAAATGATTTTTCGAGACGATCAATTGTTTAAACATCGACTAAAATCCGTAGATTTTTAATTAATTATTTTCATAATTATAGTCAAACTTCGATTTAGCACCACCGTTTCTTCGCCTGTGAAAATCGAGTGAGGTGCTAAACCGAATTACCTCGAATAAAGATAATTTGTACGTACTTCACAAGTTTGAAATTCGTGTGACTTGATGCAAAAATCGTAGTAATTCGTGGATAATGAAAGGTTTTTCTATTTCAGGGGAAGATCCATTCGTAAGTATACTCGTTTAAACCTTAAGAAGACAGCGAAGAACCGATTTAGCAAGCGTTATATCGAGGTTTGACTGTATAGAAGACGAATAAGAGGATTATTCCGGTTAAGAGGAACGTATGAGAGGAAGAAGAGGACATATATTTTAATCCTTTATAAAGTAATTAAATTTATTTATCATCATTTATACAGCACAACAAACATCGAGATATTCGCATTCACAGGAAAGAAACTACAGAAAGCTTTATAAATGAATAAATTTAAATATTCTGATAACATATTTAGAGTTATTTTTTTTCTTAAATTTAAAGAAATATATATGTATATATATATTTAATTTATTCTTTTAAACTTCTGATTTTGGCACTGAAGTATACTAACTATGTAACAACATTTTATTAAGTATTATATTTTTTTTTTTATATAGCTGAATTAATCTCAAACAAAGAACATTTTGATCTTTCAACGCCGTTCTTTATATAACAATTCTTATTATTTATTTTAAAATCCTAACAATAATAATCTTATATACAAATCTTCATCATCGTAACAATTATTATTATTATTATTAATTCTTTTTAATAATTTGACAGCATTTTGCAACTCATTCTGTGCGTTAATATGTGCATATTTAATTAATTTTGAAAAAATACAGGTTTATTTTTAATTAAATAAATAAATAATAAGCCAAATTAATAACCGTGTGCGTTTTATTTTCAAGGCTTTATTATTATTATTATTTTAAATATATATATATATATATATATATATATAATATATATAATGACAGGCCGTATCCCAAAAATTGGCACAATTTAATTTTGATTTAAGAATTTTGAAATTAATTTGAATTAAGTAATTGATCATTTAAATGATGATTAATTTAATTTTAATTGTGTTTTCTTTTTCATTTTATTTGAATCAATTACATTTTTTTTAAACTTTTTCTTTTGAAGATGCCGAAGATGTAACTGATGATTTTAGGAACTACTCGGTTACTATTTTTTGAAAGTGATCATCAAATTAAAGGCGTAACTGATCAATTTTAAGCGTAAATGTCAATTGATCATTGCTTTTTTTTTAACAAGCCTTAAAAACAATACTTCTTAAGATATATCAGTTACTTCCTTTTGTCGAAAGAGACAGTCAAATTATAGTAGTAACTGATAAATAATCTTTAAAAATCAGTCGTAACCAATGGTACATCTCGGTTACTTCTTTGATTTAGTGAAAGAATCAGCACAAGAAATATATAACTGATAAATTATTAACGTTAACGATCATCGAAACAAGACTTAAAAATCAGTTATAAGCGATAAAATTTTTCAAACAATTTCAGTTACATCTTTTAACTTTATTGAAGCAGGAATTAAAGTAGAAGACGTAACTGGGAATTTTTAAACATTAAAATTAGTAATACAACGAAACAGAACTGGGAAATTTCATTTTCTACAGTGCTGTTCCTCGAGTTACATCTCGAGACTCCATAAAAACGGATAATTAAAGTAAAAAAATAATAATAATAAGTAAATTTCCTAAAAAATCACCAGTTAACATCACTAATCGTAAAGAAAACTTTTTAAAATTACTTTTAGCATTAAAAAGAATCTTCACAGCTTTAAAAAAAATGATTTTTAATGATCTTTAAATAGCTTCAAGTATGGTTTTTTTTGGTGCAGTGTTTTTTATTGTTTGATTAAAAACATTAGTGGTTACTTTTCTTAAAAGATAACATTCTTTGAAAATTCCTTCATATATCAAATGGCAGTATAAATTTTTAAGGATTTTTTTTCTTTTTTGAATTTTTTGACAGATAAATCAATGATTGCTCCCAGCTAAGAAATCAATAAAAGCAGTTTTTGATCGTTCGCATTAAACTTTTATACTGATAAATGGTACAGTTTACTGCACTTGTAAGCTGTTTATCAAATTTTTAAAGAAGAAAAACGGGAAACGAAAAGGTTTTCTGCACACTCTTTTCTTAGAAAAACTAAAATAATTTTTTTTAAAAATATTTTAGAAGTTACTCATGCATAATTTTGTTCAATTTTGGCCGAAATCTGTGTGTTTATGTATATATATATATATAACTAAGTAACACAGTGATAAATAGTCGAGAAGTGCATAATTCTTCTTAAATTCTCTTACCTGATTGGTTAATTTGTATACATTTTTTTTTATTTCTCGACGAATTATTGTTCGTTTTATGAGTCACAGATTGGCAATTTTAGTTTTCTATTTTTGTTTGTTTTTTTCCTTTGTTCCCAACGTAATCGAAGAGACGATCTTCTTATTGCTCCTCTTCGATAATCACCCTTTTGAACATATATTTAATACACATTATGCACATGGATATCTATGTATATTTTTATAGATTATATTTCTTAGCAGAAAATGTTTAACACTGAAGAACATAGAGTTTTTTTCTTTAATTTATTATTATTATTATTATTTTAAAGTATAATCTTCTAAGAAAGAACTTCCTCGTTTTCCTAGATACGGTAGAACTAAATTACGTGTGCAAATGAATAATAATTAATTCTCTTTTATGGTAAGTGCTGAACGGTAAAAAGTTCTCTATGAAGTGATTAGACACAAAGGAGAAGAATAGAAGGAAAATTTGCAGGTGAACGTTTTCCTTTAACTTCTGACGAACACAAACTCGTTATAGTGATTCCAGCGGTTCTCTTCGGAATCCATACCCGGTTTTAACGGTTCGTTACCGTTACCGGAAGTGCCCGAACCACATGCAGCCATGCACCGAAACCCAGCTTCTTGAAGGTTATCGAATGCCTGCTCCAAGAAGTTATGTTTTAAGAAAAACCTGGCCGTGTATCGGTCATCGTTACATCGGTCCGGATCGCGTGATTCGTTAAGTGTGTCACCAAAAACTTCACGGCACAGCGTGACCTTACCGGATACCAGGATACGTGTCAGTTTACGAAATTTCACGTCTGCCAGACCGTCACGACCGAATGCGAATGTCCCTCTGTAACCCACTGTTATGTATCCGGTGTTGTAATTTCCGGGCGATGTCGGTGTCACCGCCAAATTACTGAACTGCTGGTTAATCGGGTAGCGGGTCGGATAAGCTGACGTTATGTTAGAGATGCTGGCCACCATATCCGGTAAATTGAAGTACTCGGCTTCCGCTTTTAATCTCTCGCGCTCGTGGAAATTCTCGGGTAGCACCACCTTCAAATTTCTCAGGTAATCCAGGATGTAACGGAAGAGTACACCATCGCGATCGATAAAATACTTGCCCTTCGAGTCTCTGATTATGTTGGAACGGCCCTCTTTACTCCCGAATATCTGGCCTAGTAGAGAATTCGGATCCTTTGTCAGGGTTTCCAGCGAGGTGCTGTAAAACACTCCTCCTACGTTCAACTCGATGACTGATGGAAATCCACCGACGACGTCACCGCCATTCGTAGACATGTTTCGTTTTCTTACCCCTCTTGGTGTCTAGATATATCAATTTTTAAGTTTGGATCAAGGTAGGTTACGAGTCCTCATGGAAACAGGTATGCTGTTCAGAATGACAGTCTAGCTCTATCTATGCCTAGTCACCAGCTGCGCAGGGGTTGTACATCAGGATTATTGATCCATTCACTGCCATCTGGTGTTCGTCTGTGTTAATTTTTTCTTCTTCTTCCTCCTCTCCATCCTCCCTCCGTGTGTACTTGGTCGTAAGTTGATGCGACTAATTTGGTGTGTAATTAAAGGGATGAACAAACGTTTGTTTAATTAAATGATGCTTCTCTCGTCGTCAAATCCACCCCCCTTCTAGAATCGGTTAACGTCCACTGACAGATGGTTATACTGTGATGCTGATGAAAGGTTAACGATAATTTAATATAAAAGACCTTACTGATCCTATTATAGGGATAAAGCACGTGATAAGCGTTACTTACGGGTTAAAATTGCCTAGATTGGATTTTATCGACTTGCAAAGCTAATAAAAGTAATTAGTAATCCTGGCGAAACTTTCCTATTGATTTTTCCTGACTGCATTCTGTTTATTTTAACTATTAAAAATTAAATTTTGCCTCGATAAAGTGGTGCTTTTTCTTTGTTTACAACCGAAAACATTATCGAATTTAATTAAATATCGGTGTAAATTTTTAATATCGAGTTAAGGATATTTGAAAGTTTTTATCCCACTAAACTCTATCCACTTTATATTTAAGCAAACACAAAATAGGGTATAAATCGGTTAATTTTGAATATTTTAATTTCTTTCTTTGTAATTCTACGGCAGGATATATCTTATACGAAAATATTTAAGTTTATAAAAAGTAGCTGTAATAGTTTTAAAGTTAAACGTACATTTGTTGTGTGTGTCGATAATTTAATAGCGATAAACGAGGATTTTTTGTGTTATTTTTAACACAAAACTGTTTGTAGGATAAATATGAATGCTTGTGACGTATTAAAAGTGAGAAAATGTAAAATTAAATTGAAATTTTATTAATTTTGATTTAAATAACATTTCAAAATGCCGTTTTCTCAGCCAGTAATTTAGTAGAAAATTTAATTACAAGTTAATTTAAATGATTCATCGCTGTATTAAATTAATGTTAAGTTTGAAAGGATCACTTTATTTCACTTATTTTTAATTTATTTTCCTTATTTTACTCATAATTCCTAGGAAACTTTTGAAAAAAAAGATATACAGTAAAACCTGTGTAAACCGGAATCGCACCGAATATTTATTTTCGTTTTAAACAGGTTCTTTTTTTAACGTAAGAAAATTCCCTCCGTTCCGAAGAATTTTTCCCCTTTAGACAGGTTCCGTTTTAGACAGGTTTTACTCTTTATATATCAGTTCGTCACCATATAAAAAAAGAGCATATAACTACTCTAACAAATTATAATTTTACTTAATATTTTATATAATAATTTGTACAGTTTTATTTATTTATGCATGACTTTTTAAGGCTGCATGCAGCCTTAATAATTTCGTGCCTGAAATTTTATATTCAGGCACAAAATTCTAAACAAAAAAAAATTTTTTTCCCTTCATTATTTTTCTTACAGGTACAATTATTAACATACAGGGTGGCCCGAAAGTTAGTTAACCAGGTTTTAAATCGTAAAAAGGGCCAAAAATAGCATTTCTTTCGCCCACAAAATCGATTAATTACTTACGTAATCACGTTTCAAACAAATATTTGAGTAAGACAGGAATTTCGTCTTTACGATGTTAACTGATTTTTGGTCCACCCTGTATAAATGTATAAAATATATGTTTAAAAGCTTTTATTGAAGTTTATTGTAATCTCTCTCACGTCAAAAAGTGTAAAGAATTTTCCTTTTATCAACCCTATTTTTATAAATATCATCCTTAAAAAAGATGGGCCCTAAACCTCTGCTTAAATTCTTACACTTTTGAATTGATTTCTACTTATAAAAAGGGCCTCCTATTATAACCTAAGGTCTTACAAGTCAAAATTCATTCCTATTATTACGAACCAAGCATATTTAGAGATGAATAAGAGAAAATAATTGCCATAATCAAGTGTATATAATTCAAAATTTACCGTTAATTTCGCTTAAAAGGATAAATTAGATTGATTGTAAGTATCATGGTGTAAGTTTAAATTAATAATTTCATTTAAAAATTTATATAGAATGATATTCTTAAATTATCAATAATAATAGAGGAGTAGAATTGCCTCATTTATTTTTAATTCGGCAGATTAATTCCGTTTCCCACACGAATTACAACAATTAATAATTCAAAATGTCAATGTTTTATTTATTTAAAATATAATAATAATTAATTAAAAATTGTTAAATATCAATACATTTTTCATATTCAAAAATAATTGCTCAGGTTTTGATTAAATCTCCCTTTACTAAGGGCAGAAATTGCTGTAAAATCATTCTCTTCATCAACCCTATCTCCCCACCCCGTTGTCCTTCATTTACCAAAATTTAACAGCATCAATCCCCCTAATAAACGAACCGTCCTGCAAAATTTCGGGAATTTTCGACAAAAGGCCCAGGAGTTATTAAGCTTCAAAGTGGGTGAACGAATCGTGCCACGTTATATTCCAGCATCTATCAATACTGAAAATATTATCAAATTCTTTAAAATTCTCTTTAAATTTTATTATTTTTTATAAAATAAAAATGTATTATCTTTGAAGACTCTTCGTAAAAATATAAAATTGGCAAAGCAGAAGAATTAAAGAATTCTAAGAAAATCGTTCTAGTTCACGTCATGAGTTTGCCCCGAATATCCTCTTCCCTGTATAAGTTGTCTGCTGTACGGAGAAGTTAAAGGGGGAAATTTCTTTATTCTCTAAAAATAGGATTTGGATGGATTTTTCAAAGATCTTATTAACGCTCCTAGCATTGATGGTAAAGCGGATAAAACTTCTTAGTAATAGAAAAGTCAATCTGATTAGTAAAACTATATATAAATCAAATCGTTTTTCTTCACTTGAGCTCCTATACATACCCCTAAAAACTTCATGTTTAAATTACAAAAAGTCCGGAAACCAGTTACGTAACTTTCCCAGCAAGAGTTAAAATTCTGTGTGGTGCCATCTGTTATGAGATTTCATTATAAAAAAATATTATATTATTATAAAACGTCAAAAAGCTTAATTAAAAATCCAACCCCACTCGAGATGTGGCGCGTGATCCCCTGTATCTCCCCACTCTGTTGACCTATAACCACCAAAATTTAACATGATCAATGACACTAATACACAAACTTTCCTGTAAAATTTCAGAAATTTTCGACAAAAGGCACAGAAGTTATTAAGCTTAAAAGTGGGAAAACATAACGTGTCCCCCACACACTAAAACCATACGTACAGAAAAAAAACACCCCCCCTTCTTTTTCACATTTCTCGATGTTTTGAGGTCTCCCGAGTCCAAAAATGTAAAAACAATTTTGGGGGGGTTATTTTTTGATCGAAGGCCATACTTTCTCTCTGTTATATATAACACCAGGTGTGTAAAAGTGTGAAATGAATAAGATTTTTGGTTTTACAGGCAAAGAAAAACTCGCTAAGTAAAGATTAAACGCTGTACGTGTTATAAAATTCAATATAATCCATTCAAAATCAGCGAGTATGAATATTAGTAAAGTGCAGAATTGTATTTATTAGATCTTAAGTTATTTAAATATGCGCATATGTATCGCACAGAATTACGCACGCTTACGTGAGTACATGTTTGTTTAAACTACAAACACAGGCAATTAAACAATGATGAAGTTGAGCATTTAAGCACCCGTTTAATTACCTACGGTAATTTTAATTGTGATTTAATTTTTAATGGTTTAATAATATTTTAAATCACAATTAACGGGTAATCACAATTTATGGAGATAATTTAATTACAATTAAAATTACCCCCTAATACACAACCCTCCTCAACTTTGTACAGTACATAATCACGATTTAATCACAATTAAATTGATTTAATCACAATTAAAATTAACTACGGTAATTTTAATTGTGATTAATGGTGATTTAATTGTGATTAAATTGTGATTATTGGTGAGTTAGTTTAAATCACAATTAAAATTACCATTAAAAACCTCCCCCATTACAATTAAGTTAATTATTAATTATCCCTTCCGTAAAGTTCATTTACGTAACTGGAAAAGAAACGTGATGCAAAACAGAGTGAACGAAATCTAACAATTAAAATTACATGTGGGCTCATGCAGGAAGTAGTAAGATTACGTCCTTGACCTAATTCGGCCACGTGACCAGAAGTGACGTATAGATCCCGTCACGCGTGACGTCTCATAAAAAAATGGGAGGGATCCGAGTCTATTTATTCAGAGTTAGTTTACGCTCCTTTTCTTGTTAAGATTGACATTCCTTTTACAGGAAATAAATGATATTTGCTAGTAAAAGGAAAGTTCTAAAGAAAGAAAGTATTGTTTATCTTTCAAATAAAGATAAAGAAATTTGATAAATGTTACTACTCAAACATAAAGTATATGTGTTTATATAGAACTTTGTACATAATAATAAACAGACAAAGAATCAATTATTATTATTTTCTAGTGTATAAATATTCAATTTTAAGTTTCACTCCACAAAACATTTGTTTATACAATAAGTGTGGGGTGTAAATGAGTACGGCGATCAGCCAAAAAATGACCCCCAAATTTTTACATTTTTGGATTCGGGGGACCTTGAAAAATTGAGAAATGCTAAAAAATTTGGTGTGTTTTTCTTTACGTATGAATGCTAGTGTGTAAGGACCACGCTTTGTTCATCCTATTTGGAGCTTAATAACTCTTGTGCCTTTTGTCGAAAATTTCTGAAATTTTGAAGGGGGAGTTTTGTATTGGGGAGGTCGATGCTGCTAAATTTTGGTGGTGAAAGGTCGACGGGGCGGGGAGATAGAGAGAGTTCACGTGTCGCTTCTCGAGTGGGGACGGAGTAATGAGGATCGTGCTCGTTATTAGCATTTGTAATTATTATATAATTAAATCATGTAAGATTTTTCAAACAAAATGTCGTAACAGATGGGGCCACAGCGGATTTTAACTCTTGCCGGGAAAGTTACGCAACTTTTTGCTCGATTTTTTAAAGAGTAATATTATTATATAAACTCTATTTCACGCCTTAATTTGTCCAGCATACTGTTTATTCAGATATAGTTTCAGTAAGCATTTCTTATTATACATTATTATATAAATTACAAATTTAAAGTATGCAAAGCACACCCGAGCGCTGTATAGTAGAGCTTATATAAAAAGCTACAATAATTAATGTAGATGTACAGGACTGCAAATATACAGATGCTATTATGTTCCTTCGTGTACAGCATACAGTTTATATGTAAGTATTCAGGGAGGGAGGAAAACTTGGGCTTGATTCCCTAAGCTTTTTGCATCTGATCTTGCCCCTGTACATCATACTTCTCCTAATAACAATCGAGTCATGCCGGCCATCTAACTAACCGAGTTCTCGAGAAAATTATGAATTGAAACCACTTGACTTCCGGTTCATACCAGAAGTTCGTATATACCTCCTGCCCGAGCTTTCCATATCCAGTTTCGGTTTTCATCTAGTTAACTCCGTTAACGAAGAACAGATAGCCAGACGTCAGTGGGATTGTATATGTCTGCAATTTGAAAATTGGGCTGAATGGGCATTATTGTGCTGCAATTTAATTGCAGTACAATAATTCCCATTCAGTACACTATATGTGATATAATATTTTAGAAAATTGTCTATATACTATCATATTTTCTATAAAATTTTAAAAATTTAATTATTACTTTTATATATAAATACTTTCCTGCTGTGAATATTCATTTGGAAATTATACTCTGGTGAATTATGGTTGAATTTTTATATAAATTTTATATTTTTTTACATAAAAACAATCTAACTATTTTAATAAATTATTTAAGTGATGCAAGAGAAAATAAATTATTATTCCACACAGGGTAATAACAACAACAATAACTTTTTAAACATTTTTTGCAAAATATAATTATTTTATACATTTAAAACAATATTAAATTTAAAATTTCGAAAAAATAAAGTAAATATATAAAAATATATGTAAATATTTAAAAGTAAAATTAACATTTTCACTTATCGCTCGACAGATGGCGACACTAACAATAAGTGCCCGTTAGATGAACAAGCCAATCAGAATTATTGAAATGGGCATAATTTTTTTCAAATCGTTTATTGACCGTTAACATTAAATTTAAAAAATATTTCAGTTTTTAAAAAATAACGTAATATTTCTGAAATCTTTAAAATATTTATTTATTTCATAAAATAAACCTAAAATTTTACAGTAAAAAAAAGTTAGTGTTTACATACACAGTATTGCAGATTTTTGGAAAAAAAATTTCCATCAACGGGTTGCGTGACTTTCCCGGCTGTTATAACTATTAGAAATATGATAATTTATTAATATATTATTTTAAAAAGTCGAAAGCTTTACTTTTGAAGGTAGAGACGAGTTTTTAAATATATTGTAAATGTCAATAACGATTAAAAAGTTCAGGTTCGAGTTATGACACGTAAACCCCCCCCACCTTTACCCACTGAAATTTAACAGCATAAATGCCCTTTATATACAAGTTACCGTGCCAAATTTCGTTTCTTAATCTTACATCTTAATCTTAATCTTCCATCCAGCAATATTAAACGAAACACAACACACACACACACACACAAAGGTATCAGGTTTTTTTTTACATTTTTGGGTTCAGAGGTGTCAAAATATCACGATCCCAAAAACCCAGTAGGTCGAATATGACAGGATTACAATAAAAAGCCGGAAATGTAACCCACGTTTCGTTATAACAGCCAGGAAAGTAACAAGAGTGGAGTGGAAAAACACACTGGTCACAGATTCGCCCCTCACCAACAGGGTAGCCACGTGAATTTTTCTGGAATTTCTCCACACCTCTAACACCTGAATAGGGGAAAATTTTTCGTAAGTCCTCCTAAGAGGCACTCTCCTTTGACAGATCGTCCATACACTGTCTTACCTTATTACATCAATTCAATCCAATCCCTGACCACTCGATTGCCTCATTTGTGGGTCAACCGAGGTGGATACATATAAAAAGGGCCCTTTTAGTGTCTACAGAGAAGAGTAAAAAAATAAATGAAGTAACGACGTATCAATTCAAAATTTTAAATTAGTGTAAATATGTCCGAGTAATTTTCATTTCTAAAATCATTCTTAAAAACAATATATGAAATACAAGACTTGAATGTTTGTTTCAAATGATACATTATTATATGATCACAATATAAGATTTATGATAGAGAGGGGGATTAAGTGAGAGAGAAAGAAGAGAGGAAAGAGAAGAACAGAAGAGAAGAGAAAAGAAAGAAAAAAAAGGAGGGAGAAGAGATGAAGCAAGATGAGAGAGGGGGTGAGATTATTTTAATTTCAAAAAAGACAATTTAAGTTTAAATTTTAAATTATTTATCCATTAAAGATTGAGAATATTGAAAGTTATGAATTTGTATACTATAAATGAATCTTCATTTAATTATTTGAGTGGGCATTTAGTTAAATACTTTACTCTTTGTTTACTGTACATTTACTGTACAGTTTGAAAATATTTATCTCTTATTTTGAATCTTAAGTGGGGGGAAAAAATTGAAATAACTCTCAGAGATAAAGATAATCTTAATACGATTTTAAATAATTTATTGTAAGCGATAAACATATAAATTATTTAGTTTAACTCCCCTCATTTATGACACAGAGCTCTAAATTCGCTTTTAATTTTGTAATTTATTTAGAAGAAAGATCGTTTTAGCATTTTTAATAGGGGGGAAGAAAGCCTTTACATCAAGAATTCGAAGCATTTTTATATATCAACAAAGACTTTGTAATTGTTAAAAATTAAAGAAAATTGTAGTTTTTAAATTTTAGGATCTCGCTCTTATAGAAAATAAATGACTTTTTTTTTTCAATTTTAAGAACAATTTATAAATGTTTAACGCAAGAAAACGTTATTAAAAGAATGTTTTTAATTGACTAATCTGCAGCGGGTAAACAACAGAAACTTGAAAGTTTATTTGATAGATTGATAAATATATGTGTACTAAATTTAACAAAAGCTATTATACTGTTGATAGTCGATCTATAAATTCTTATTAGTGCCTTTTCTGTTTGCTGTACTTCATTGTCTTAAGTATTTTTCAAGGAAGGATTTGTCATTACATCAATCAAGTTAATGGTGTCGAGTGCTTTGTGTGCCTTCCACTCTTTTCCAACGGGAAAATATTTACAAATGGTTCTCTTTTAACGTTAGTTTTTCTTTGTTTATACATTTGTTTGCAAGTCTATATCCGTGTCATTTATATTTCTTTGAGGGTTTAAGGACGGGTTGTTGCATGCAATGGCTTACGACATGAACTCGCAACCCACTTGTGCTTGAACTCAGATTATTTTGTTTGGATGAACGAGTAATTATTTATTGTGTCGTATTCACAGTGCTGGGCTGAAATTCTTAATAAAGAAATCCAGCAACGAGTTGCGTAACTTTCCCGTTAAAATTGCGTGTGGCGCCATCTGTTAAAAAGTTTTTAAAATAAAATCTCATACGTTATTATTATAAAATGGCAAGAAACGTAATTTTTAGGGTAGAGATTAGTTTTAAAAAAGAAATTGTAAATGCTAATAACGAGTAAAGTCTTCATTAAGTCTGACCCCACTCCAGATGTGACACGTAACTCGCTCTATCTTCCCATCCCGTTGACCCTTTAACCATCAAAAATTAACAGCTTCAACCCCCTAATACACATACCTCCCTGCAAAATTTCAGAAAAATTTGGCAAAAAGAACGAAAGTTATTAAGCTTTAAAATCATGTCCCTCACAAACATCCATACATACAGAAAAAACGGCCCAAAGTTTGGAGGCCTCTCTGAGAGGTCCTAATGTTGCCACAACAGTTAGTTTTGAAACTGAATATGTACTGTACAGTACGTGATAAAATATATTATTGTACTGTACATAAATGTATGATTTTATAATAGATTTTTTTAAATATAATTTATACGTACTAAAACTTTAAATTTTAAAGAAAATAAGTTTGTTTCAAGATTTTAATATTTATTTAAAACAAAAAAAAATATTCTAATATTTTGTAACTTGCGTAAGAAAACTTTCTTAAAAATATTCTAGATAAAAATGGCATAAATATCGCATTCCTAAGAAGAAAATCTATAAGTTAACAAGGAAAATGCATTAAAATTCAACTTCTTACTCGGCCATTTTGATTTTTATCTCAAAAAAAAAAAGGAAGAAAAAACTGTGCTCAACAATTTGAATTATAGATTTATTCAAAGTACTTCACACAGGAAAAAAATCTTAGCGGATTTTTTAATAATTTTATTCAATTTTATTAATTTTATAACTACTTTTTTGTGTTTCTATTATTGATTTTGTAATTTAATATACGAGAATTTTTATTTTTTTGAAGTTAAATCATCGATTTTGAATTTTTCTTGGACTTCTGCAAAGTGGCAACAATTTTCTTAAGTGCTCGAAAAGATCCACTACTTTAAATCGTAACATTGGATTTTTCCCAATTTAATCGTTCTCCAGGGGTTGATGTTTTGTCCACAATAAGTATATTGGATGTAGGGGGAAGTAAATAGTCAGTTGGAAAAATACAAGTGGATTATCTCACGATTGAAAAAAAAAAAAGTCACTTAACTCATCAGATAACAACCATTTCTTTTTTATTTTTTTCCTTGTAAAACGGAGGTTCTTATTGATCGGGAGGTTTATTGAACTTACACTAAACTTTTTCTATTGTATTCATTAAAAAACGCCTGGTTTAACACCGGGTATTATCAAGAAAGGAAAATTTTAACGTGTAAAATGCTTAAATCGAATGAAAAAATGTCGAAAAATTAGGACGTCCACTGAACCCCCTTGTCCGATTTGTTATAACTCTCCTCCCTTCCAGTGTGAACGTCATTTAGGGACAGCCCCTAAGAGGCATGTTCCTAAATGACGTCCAAAATTTAATAGCATCGATGGTATTAAATTTTGGAGCACAAAACTGGAGGGGGGAAGTGTGCCGCATCTCGAGTGGGGGCGGACTTAATGAAAATTTTAGTCGTTATTGGCATTTGCAATATTTGTAAAAACGTATCACTACCCTCAAAAGTAACCGATTGTCTTTTTGTAATAATTAATAATATAAAAGTTATTTTTTTAAATAATGTCTCGTTACACATGGCGTCACATAATTTTAACTTTGAGCTGATGCCATAGTGTTTTTTTAAACTTAAATATTTTTATAAATACAGATATTTATCATAAATTTAACAAAGAAAGCTTAAAAGAAGTAATTTTATTACTTAAATTAAATGTCCTAGTATAATGGATATATTGATAATTGACTATTGTATCTCAATAACGTCGATTCGTTCTCATTTAAATAAAATTAATTAATTAACATTAATTTAGTGGTGTATTGGGGTGTCACCATTAGAAGGGAGGTCAGAAATAAGTTTGTAGAATTTTCTTTCGCCGATAGATCTAGAAAGGGCTTATACACAATGACGATTATAGCCATTTTCGGGAAAGCAGATCCCTATTTTGGCACCTCTCGAGCTACCAAGAAAAGATATCTCCTGCGAATATTTTCTACAATTAACTGGCCCTTATTTAAGTGTCTGGCACGTGAAGAAAACCCGGAAAATTCCACGTGCAGTTTTCCGTCCTGTTACTGAGGCGCGTGCAACTACCATTGTTCATTGGTTTTATTCACTAGGCCAATGGTGGGCATACTCAAAAAATATTTTATTAATCGAAATGTACCAAAAATGCATAAAGAACAGATTAAAAATAACACATTATCTGTCCTCACAAGTGAAAACGAAAGCATTAAAAAACTCAAATATGACACCTCTCTAACGCTCTGTACTACTCTTTCTACTGCTTCTTTACACGTATTTATGTTTAAAATTAAACTAAATTGCCTTAGAAATTATTTCAAACGAAAGTAAAACATTGTTCATCAGGTAAACGGCAATTGAATTAATGTGCTAATTAAATAAGCTTAATCTTCAGCTAATTGTAATCTGGTTGTTTACTCAGATTTATTCAAAATAGCTGAGAAGAGTCTACGTGTTTTTCTAAATAATGAAACACACAAACCTTTCACGATAATTACTCTAATTAAGAGTTTAATTGTAAAGATATTATTGAATTTATTAGGATTGCCAAGCAATTAAATATCCTGTAATTTAAATACAATAAAATAAAAATAATTACAATAATAGTAGATTTACCTTTGTCATTAATTTGTAAATTGTTTAGTAGATGATTATATTTAATTGTTAAAACAAATGTATTGTTTACATCAAAATATTTTAAAATTTTGTGTGTTGTGTAATATGCAATTGTAATTAGTTTATATAAATGGAAATTTAATGGACAAAACACAATTGAAGAAACAAATTGTTTAATATTAGTTACAAGTGAAGAGCTATCTTCATTGTAATTATAATTGAATTACAGTTAAAATATACAAATTTAAATTATAGTTAAAGAATTAGATAGATTTATTTGTTCAGTATAAAGTTAATTAAATGGCATAAACAATACTTAAATAATAGATACAATACTAAAAATAAACAAGATAAAAGTTATTACTCGTTTCCATATATAAAGAACGTATTTGAAAAATATAATAATACCCTTAGACAAAATAATGTGTATTTGGCCCCATCTTTAACCAAAAAAATATTTCAAAATGTATGTAAGAGAATTAAAAATAACAACAACAAGATTCAGAGAATGTTTAACTGATTTACATTGATATAATTAATGATTGTATAGTATAACACTTATAGTGCACTCCAACCTCACAATATACAATTCTACAGGGTGGGTGGAAAGTAACTAGGTATTTAAAAATCGAAATAACTTTTGTAATAATAATTCAATCATAATACAATTTATGTTTTATTATACATAAATCAATAAACTTGGTGTGGACAGTAACTGAGAGAGAAGTCGCAGTGGAAAAAAAGATGGCCGACCACTTCTCTGTTTGGGAGCGAGCGCAGATTGCTGCACGCTGAGATATAGAAATCGACTGACTTCCCATATATACATGGTAGTTTCCTTATTCACAGTGTTATGTAGCTGAAACCAATAAGCAGATCGACACTTTCGACACAAAGTAAATTTATTTTGGAATCTTTTATGTCCACTACTTGTTTGATAACATTCCTAATATGTTTATTATAAATAAACTTGGTGATGTCATTTTTGCTTTTTCGGTCACAACTAGAAGACACTGCAAATGAAACCAGGCCAACGTTATCTTCTTACATTAGCAAACGGTGAAAATTATAAAAGAAAGTTGATTGATTGTTGCATAGAAATTCGACATAAAAAAAAAATTTGCAATGTAGAAACTCATTGCTTGCATACACTCTTCTGTATACAAGTCCCATACGCGTCATTCGGACCTGTAGTTGTGCCCATTTATTTATGTTGCGAATGACGATCCTTAAGTAATTTTGATATCATTCTAATGCCTTTTATATAACGTAGAATTATTATAAAAAGTTCAAAATTGACTTACGGTCTACACCATTCCGACGAAACAAAAGCACTTATTGTTCTCTTTAAAGTAATTTACTTCGTAAATCCTAGATTTCTTCTATTTTAGATCCCTCGCTTCTTCAAGCAATGTACAGTACATACATTTTCTTTAAGATTTAAATCTTGTTTATTAAATGCAGGTATCCCTCGTATAATACGATAGTTACGTTCCATCTAGCACGGATTTGCATAGCACGACGCTTCGTGTTATACGAAACAAAACACTAATAAAAAAAAACATGGTATTCGGTTCAAAAAGTTAAAATTTTTTTATGTATGACAAAATAAAGATTTGCTATTAATTAAAAATTTGTTCTAGCGGATTGCATTTGTTCAGTCAAGTAGCGAGCAATTTTTTAATCCAGCATTTGTGTTCGAATACCGAAGTGTTCGAGTACCGAGATATCGCCGTATTTCGTTCGTTATTTTTACTAATGATTACTTATTATCTACAGTTTAAAAAAAGCTTAATAACACTTACCTAAATATGTTTAAATAAACTTTCTAAATACGAAGATTAATCTATAAAAAACAAAACACGGTGACAGCCGTCGGGACTTCGAATTAGGCATTCGAAGTCCCGATTATTTCGTCTTTTGAATTTCGAACTAACGAGAATTTCCTGTGTATATATAACCCATAATGGGCTTACTTAAAGAGGCCCTCTTAGTGTCCAAAAGGGCGGAAAGAGATTTTTTAAAAAAGTAAAAGATGCCAAAAAAATTGCGTGGATGTGTGTTGGCATCTATTTCGTTTAATATCTGAGGATGGATGGGGTGAAGATTAGGAAACGAAATTTGGCATGGTAACTTGAATGTAAGGGGCATTAATGCTATTAAATTTTGGTGGTTAAAAGTCGAGAGGATGGAGAGAGAGGAGGGTCCCATGTCGTATCTCGAGAGGAATCGAATTTAATGAACATTATACTCCTTACTAGCAGGTAGGCCCGGCGTTGCTCGGGCAAAACTAACGATAGCGAAGATTAAGGTTATTACGTTATAGTCAACCTTACCCGTTTTCACAGAATGCAAGAATTGGGTCCCCCTGTTTCCAGACTAATTAGAGAATTTTTAGATGGGTCTAAAAATATGTTCGATTTCCCGCAAAAACGAAAAAAACTGCACCTGCGTCTTGTACGTCGCTTTCTCTTAACAATTCCACTGTTGACACTTCCATTGTGGATGGAAGTGTTAAGCCTTAATCCTGTCCCTCTCCCCCGTGGGGAGGAATTTTGAAAAATCCCTTCTTAGTGTGCGTTCTCGTGACGTAACCTAACTGTATACTAAATTTCAACTGTCAACTCCTAACCATTTGGGTCTGCGCTGATTATTATTATCATTATTATTATTATCAACTCGTCTCGATTATATATATAGGTTAGCATTTACAATTCTTTTTTTTTTATAAAACTCGTCTGTACTCTCGAAATTCAGCGTTTAACCGTTTTATAATAATTAATAATATAAAAATTTTTATGGAAACAATCTCATAACAGCTGGGAAAATTAGGCTATTCGTTGCTAGATTTTTTTTTAATATCAATTAAATCGGTTGTCTTATTTTGAATAAAATATTTGGACAGACGGATGATCTGTTAAGATATAAGTCTATCGCTCTGGGGGATCCGGGATCGAATATAGGAGAGCAACTACAGGAATTTGTCGAATATGTCGAGCCCTTTCCCTCATCATTCGCCCGCAATGTGCGCCTCGCCGAACACACGATGGATCTGATGAAAACTAAAAGGGGAGCCATCTTAGTGCCCACAGAGTGATAATAGTAAAAAATGTAAAGACCATATTTAGAGGTCAGTTCCCCTTCGGAAGTCTTCCAGGCTGGTGTGATGATAAAGGTTAGCATTGTATAAAGCTGAGAAAATTTTCGTTAAAATATTTTTGAGGTTTTGTCCTCCACCATTTTTGAGCCTACCAATTGCCGCCAAATGGATAAAACTACTGAACACTGGTAGTCTGTCGTGGGTTTGAGCCTGGCCAACGGGCTGGGCACGTGGAGTTTTCTAGGTTTCCTCCACATTAGTAACATTTAAATATGGGCCAGTTTACCATTGGCCCAAATAAACCAATTCATTTATGGCAGAATACAGGTTTTATTTAATTTTTCCAATCAATTTCTGCTAATAGTAATGTTGTGCTGCCATCTGATGAGATGAAAAGACATTTTAAATACGTATGAGACGCGAACAAAACAAAGCTTCACTACAAGATTCTGTAAATTTATTCTTATGATTAATTATAATTATTATAACGGTAATATATCCCATATCGTTGCCTGGAAGTTTGAATTAAAATGGCTTAAAATGAAAAATATTTCCGTTTTTATGTCATGCATGATTTTGTCTTGAATATAACATCGAATTCTTTAAAACATGTAAAAAGTTAGCATGGCAAGGTTTTTTTGAACTGTTTCTATCCCATGGGCCTGAATAGAAGGCTCTATTAGCGAGGCCCCATAGGAAAAAAACGCCCATGAAAAAATTCCTAGGGTTTTTTGTCCTCCCACATTTGAATTTGATTGGATTATTTGTATATAGCAACGCGACACGTGGGCGACCTGCCAAAAGAGGGATGTCTCCCGGGAGGACTTTCTAAAGAAAACTGGCCCCTATTTAGGTGTTACACATGCGAAGAAACTCAGAAAACTCCACGAGGCTAGCGCGTTGACCAGGCGCGAACCCACGACCAATTATCAGTGTTCAGTAGTTTTATCTACTCCAAAACTGGTGGGTTGAGATCATTTTGACACCGTTACGCATTAAGGCAACGTTTCTCATTGTAACGCACACACAATGAGAAATGTTTTTAAGTTATAAATTTCTGAAATTCCAGGAGCAATATTTGCTCTATTAATATTTTCTCTGATTTTTATGGTTACCTTACTTTTTAGCCTGCAAAATCAATAATTAATGCCCATGAAAACTAAGAAAATTCGAAATAAAATTAGTTAGACATGTGCATTAAGCTGTTTTTAAATGACAGGTGAAATGTTTCATTTACATGTTTGACAGCTTTAACAAAACAAACCACTGCAGCTGTTGAGTTCACAAGGACTAATTATAAATGTGAATTTACGAAAATGGCAATAATTAAAATTTTCTATTTACTATACACAATCGAACCTCTGAAGAACGGTCAATGACGAGAACATAAAAATTATCGCTGTTAAGGGGTTATTTTCAATGCAGTATCGTTTGACATTACCGAAAAAATGGCTACCGTTCACAGGTGGCCGTTGTTAGGAGTTGGCCGTTATTGCAGGTTCGACTGCGTAATAAAATCCAACAATACATGCAAGATATAAATTTTATAAATTGCAGTTGCATATGTTATCAAGTGTTAAAAATATGTCACTAAAATAAACAGATGTAGAGTTTCTGGTACGTGCAGAAACTAAATTAATTCAGTTTTAAAATGAAGTAGATATTCCAGAGATTTACCTCGTTATAACGAATTAAATTTATTAGAAATACTGGTTTACAGTACGTTCGTCTTACTAAAATTCAAGATGGACGTATCGGAGTCTCGTATAACACATACACACACACACGTGGCACCTTCATATAGAGTACACTAAGGTAAACATGATAAGATTCTTAAAATATAAATTATTTTAGAAAATTTTTTTGAAAATTTGATCCTGTAGATAGTGAAGGTTGTTGTTACAACAACATTAATGTTACTGCATTATCCACGTGTCTATAGCAAACATTCATATTTAACAGCTTCTATCTTGAAACACCTACATCAAACGTACGGTACAGTACATATTGTAATAATACTGTAATATTGTTGTGGGCCTTGCGCTACATACAGATCAAGAGATAAGGTGAGCCTTACATATATGTATGAGTTGTAGACCCTAAGTAATATTTATTTTTCAAGTATTTAGGAATTGAGGGCCTACCAGTGACCAAGCGGTTCCGTTCCCTAAACACTGGGAGTTCGGTCTGTGGGTCAGGACGGGCTGGCCACGGGGAGTTTTCCGAGATTTCTCCACATCTGTAACGCATGAATAGGAGCCAAGTTAATACTCAGACATTTTCTAGAACTAATTCGTGTTATTGTTTAACGTTATAATCTCCAGTCTTAAACTTAAAACAACAAATCATCAAGTAATAAAAACTATATGTAATATATTTACATTCCTTTATTAAATTGTGGGCTCTTAATTAATATAGTGGCCACCCGATATAGTGAACTACGAACATAGTAAACAATTTTGTTGACCCTTGATGCTCTCTATGTATAAAGTGAACTCTCGATACAATAAATGATTTAGTTCAGTCCTTTGAGAGTTCGTTATATCGAGATTTCATTATATCAGGATGATAGAAGTTGAGGAGATAAACGTGCAAAGAATTTAGCGAAAATATTTATATTAAATTACAAAATATGAAATGCTCGAAAGTGAAAACGTCTTCGCCAATTTGGTACAAATATAAAATTTCTATATAGCCGACTCTCAAAGAACTAAGCTAAATCATTCACTACATCGTTAATTTACCATATAAACTAGCAAGAATTAAAAAAAAAAATGTTCACTGTATCGGGGATTACTCTATATAGAATTATTAGTAATGGACTGTATTGGCACATGGGCGATCTACAGAGGGGAATGCCTCCCGGGAGGACTTTTATGGGAAATTGGCTCCTATTTACGTGAAAAAACCCGAAAATCTCCACGTGACAGCCCGTTGTCGAAACTCCAACCCGCAACCAACTGCTAGTATTCTATGGTTTTATCCACTCGGCCACTGGCGAGCCGTTTAGTAATGTACTCGTTAGTATTACTCTTGTAATATTTAAAATTTATTTTAATTAATAATCACAAGTGAAAACGTACAGAAAGCAAGACATTTAATTAATTTTTGTATATTGGAAATATATAAATTCCATCTTTGTTACGTACACAAATTTCCAATGTACCCAACGATATACATTCCACACACTCGGTTCCACAAGGAGTTGTTATACAAACGATATCTTCGACTCTTCTGCATTTTTTCGAACAACAATCGTCGTCTTTTTCGCATCCTTCACCACTATAGAATTTTATATTTTAATATAACTCGTAACACAGTTTTAGTTGAGAAAATTTTATGTACAGTACTTACAATTCAAGGCATTTTTCCCCGCTCGTGGCTGTCGACAAGGAGAAAAGTAAAATTAAAATTATACGGGGGTATCCTATAAGTCTGGAGCAATAGAAATAACGTTGATTCTTGTTTATTTTTTAAAGAAGGGACGAATTCAAGTTATTTCAATAGTAGGGGCACGCAATCAGGTAGAGGAAGCAAAAACTGTAGTGAGGAACCACGCTCTTTACTCATGGATTTAATGAAGTGCTCAGGGCGAAGCTGCACCTCCGTTCTGAGGGTTTTTCTCGCGTAAAGCACGATATTTCAAGTATTAAAAATCCTGCAAAGGTTTATGTATACGATATTGCTCGGCACCATACTTCAGCCCGTGAAAGTATAAAGATCGACGTAACTCCTATGATTCCAGACTTAAGAGAAACCTGCATAATTTTTTGTAATAAAAAAATATAATTTTCTTACCATAAGGCAAAAGATAAAGGATGGCCATAGCAGCAAACAGGGTAGCGAAGTATGAATTCATGATAACTTGTTATGAAAGTTTCCTTGCTGGGGCCGTAATATGTATTGAATTATTATAGCCTTTAACCTAATAATAATAATAATAACAACAAAGATTAAATTAGTAAAGATAGTTAAAAATAAATTCGATACGATTTAATTCTTTGGTTATATTCTATAACCGTATTTGCATGATTTATACTGAAGCTTACCTTCGTAAATGTTGGACAGAAGGTAACCACCACCTTTTATATTTTTCAATACCAAATCTGGCAACATAACAGGAGTTACGTAAGCATTGCCACATTTTTAACAGATGCAGATTTATATATATAAATTTTTAATAAAATAATATTTCATGTATTGTTCTATTAAGAATTTTCAACACCGAAGTACGCCTCTATCAAAATTAACGCAATGGAAGTCATATGTACGGAGGAACAATAATTGTACCTGTATATACAACTTCCATTGCGAAATATTGTTGGAAATTGTTAATAGAACAATAAATAAATTACACATTATTTTATTAAAAATATTAAATATACAGTAAACCTGCCTAAACGTGAAAAATTCCTAGGAACGCAGCGATTTTCTGTATTAAAAAACAACATGTTCGAACGAAATTCCGGTTTACACAGGTTCTACTGTATGCAGTAAAACCTGTGTAAACTGGACTGGCGAGGTACCGAATATTCTTCCCGCTTTAGGCAGGTTTCCTTTTTGAACAGGCTTTACTGTATGTTTTCTTCTTATTATCCCTCACCCCGGCTGCCCCGTTGTGCGCCTGACCGAACCCATAATAAGATTGCTAAAGCGGCATCTTATCGTCCAAGATACAAATACCCCAATTCTTAAAATGTTTTTCTTTTTTTCTTTTCAAGAGGGGAAAGAGAAAGACATCAGGTTTTTCGAGGTGGTATTTGGTGGCATACGAAATGCTTCGAAAGGAGAAGAGGCCAAAGCTTTTCTAAATTTAGGGCACGTGGTTTATGGACGACCCCTAACTTCTTATAATTTAAAAAGTGTACATACAGCCGCACGGAGACAGCATGGGCTCCGGTAAAACCACTGGTCCCTTGGCCCCTTCTCTAACCACATTTCCCCACCACGACAGGTGGGGAAATTTTCCACCCAACGACACAACCGAATCCGATCGGAGGATTTTCCATATTCCCTTCTCCATGCATCACAGTCTCTTTGCAAAGAAAAAAAAATGAAATTTGCTTAAAAAAACGGGCTCTCGGGCCCCCGCAAGCACCTCGTTGCAGAGCAGTCTTTTCCCCTTTGTCAGGGCTGGATACGTATCTCGGTCTACGGCATAAGCAAGTCCAAAATGTAAACGGGTTCAACTGTACACTCAGTGGAACATTTAGAAATATGGCGTCCATATGCCTACAAGACGCGAGCCTTTATGAATTGTCTACGCAAAATTTTTTCATTGTTTTATTGTCGTTATTTTATTATTATAAAATTACTTTTATAATAATAATAATCGTATATAAAATCTCGTAACAGATGGCGTCACACACAATTTTAACTTTTATTCCGGGAAAGTTACGCAACTCGCGGGTGATTTTTTTTTTTTTTAAATGCCACGAAGCGTTCTGGTCGTTTATAATAATAATTGTATAGAAATATACTTCTTTTCTATTAGAAAATATTCAAATTATTAGTGCTAAGCATTTCATTGATATTGGATTTCTACGAAGTGACTACGTATGGGAATGGCTTATGTTTTGACATTCTCATACGGGAGTTAAAATTTCATTCTGTTAAAGCATTCATAGTGTGAAGTAAACAAAACAGGCTAACCAATTGTAGGATTTTTTAAAATCCGCCCTGTGAGCACTAAGAGGGTCTTTAATGGGGCAGAAGGGTGGTGATGGACGGGGTCCAACATACCACAAAACTCATGCGAATTGTTTTGGGGCCGATTGTGTAAGACAACCCTTCTAATAGCAACTATTTGTAAATAGACAAGTGAAATGTGTGTGATAAACACGAAAGATCAGACTTATGTATACTGCGAGAAAAACGGCTCTTTATTTTGCATCTCCCACTGACAACTTTCAAACAAATAAAAGAATCTTTACATCTCTTTTGCTGCACAGTACAATCGCAGCCATCAGTTGACAAGATTTAGGTTTTTATTGCTGAACGAAATCAATTTTGTGAAACTCATTACAGATTTTGTGGGAGTACGGAGGAGGAAAACAAACAAAAAAAAATAAATATATGTAGGAGAGCTCCTTGGTTGATTGCCTACAGCTAATTGTCTAGGACACATTGGAATAGATACAGTAAGTACACATTTATACCATGAGAAGAGAGGTGCTTTATGGAACTGGAGGAAAATAAAATAAAAACATGACAATATATAATATACTGTTTACACACATTCAAAATGTAATATGATATTTAATTCTTCAACTATATAACTCCGCCTTGTTAGAATTTCAATACTTTCCAAAAGGAAAGTCAACAATTTGCTAGAATTTCGACACACCGAAGAAAAGAATCCGATGATAACATGGTATTCCACACGGCCAGAGCACCATTGCCGGAAGAATTTTTTTTTTAATGATATCTGTCATTACAACATCAAAAACACTTGACACTGAGAAGTTTTGTGGCAGTATTCTGCCGACAAACATAGAGGAAAAATGTCAAAAGGATACTATATACACAACCATCAATATTGTAATAAGATGAACACTTAAAAAAGAAAATATGAAAAATAAACACACGGGTGCTAATGGAATATACTGATACAATCCTGGAGTCCGATCGGATGCAAATGTTCACGTCGCAGGCCATAATAACTGACAACAAATGGCAGTGACTTCTTCAGATCATAAAGATTTAGACAAGCAATGTTCTATCACTTCAAAATATAAATCATTCATAAAAATAACAACATCCAAGAAAAATACAATTACTATTAGTTATCCATGCCATTTATGGCACCATTAACAAATTGGTAACAGTGTAGTATAATCTATAAATTTTGAACAACGTATAAAGATCATGGCATATACAGAAATATATATATATATTTATATATATTTTGTTTTTCATTTATTATATATATATATATATATTTTTTTTGATAGTCTAATCTGCAATTTTGGGAAAATACTCATGAAACAAATGATTATTGCAAAGAATGGCATGTTCTTAGTAAGTACTGTTTCTTTATTCATTTTTTAAGAGAATTTTAATGCACTTTTTATTGAAAAACAATTTTTTTTCTTTGCATCTAAGGCAGATGCTTACCATCAAAACAAAAGAAAAAAAATGATACTACAAAACTAAAGCTATCCACAATATTTCAGACAATTATTATTGATGTGCGATTAGCAGGACTACACACACATATTCCACCTCCACTTCACCAAAATAACCATCTTAATAGATTATTTTTTTCTTTTACAATTTTAAAGTCACAATTACACTGAAACATTAACAGGTGAAAGAAAGTGAAATTGACTTTACAAAATTTAGAATATTCTGAAAAATATATAAACTCTGAGCACTTTTAAAATGAATTTACATTCTGCGATTCAAATAGAAAGACATTTTATAATATAATTTGTACTCAATCACACATAATATATTCAAAATCACAAATATAGTTGTTATTGACATCGGAGAAAAAATGACAACCATAATATAGAATTTTTAAAATGCGTAAGTGTATGTTTATATGTTATCTGGTATTGATATTTTTCCTTTTTTTCTTTTTTTTAATCCTTAATGTTTTGGAAACCAAGAAGTAGACTTGCATTCAAAATAAGGAAAAGTAAATGTTTTAGTCACGTGTTTCGCTACTCCAAATTTAGTTAAAATCAAACTTCCGACTTGCAACGATATTTGGATGATAAATAAATTACAATTTATAGCTACAAACCAGAATTAATAGAAATTCTTAAAAGGAACATACATTTTTTGTTTTGTAAATGTACAAATATAAAACAGAGTTTGTGTTTTTTTTTTTTTCTTTTCTTCTTTTTTTTTATAATTTTTAGTTGAAAATTGCAGCAGATGAGAGAAGACTTCTGTTTAATTGGCAAATAACAATAATCAAGACCACTACTGACTCGAGACATAAATAAATATTCCCTGCAAAATTATAAATGGAGGATAGATTATGGCACAAAACTTAAAAAAAAACTAACTTTTCAATAAATCTACATTGTAACAATCATACTGTACAAAAATACTTTTCGGTTTTCTGAATTCATTGCAGATACTGATGGACATAAATAAAAATAACAAAGTAATAGTTACCATAAATACTGCCATTTTACAAACTTATGTTCAGTTCATTATTGATAAAGGCTTTATACTAATTAAGAAATTAGTAACAACAAAAAAATATGTCAATTTGATTCTGAATTTGAACAAAAATATAATGCCGAACTCTGCAAAAATAAAGTGTTCGGTTTCCTAATCTTTATTCTTGAGTTATAATTTATAGAATCTTGGTGCAAATGCAGTTGCAAAATCTCATCATTCCTCTGAAACAATCCAATATGTTCTGTCACAGCAACATATTCTAGGGAACTTAATAAAATCTATACAAATCTTTGGCATGTAAAAAGCAAGATCTTAATCATCATCTCTCATCTGCTTAACATTTCACTGATAATTTCTCTGATGTTATCTCTGTAACTGCAACGAAAAATGGTAAAAATTCTATTAGTATAGGTAGACATATTATTTTAAATTGTACATAACAATAAATTTCATAAATAATAAATTCAAATATAATTTGTAGTGTGTGTCTATGACAAAACTTTTAGTCATTTCTTACCATTTTATGGCAATGGTACAAGGACCTGGACATAATTGACTGGAAAGAGACCTGTGCGGCCATTGATCGTTCCTTCGTACCAATTTTCATCGATCCGATTTAATAAATTGATAATATCACTTTCCTTGAAGGCTAGTTCTCCCTCATTTTCAGGTTCAAAGTCATACAGTGCTTGACAACAAGGCTGTTGACGAACAGGAGTCCTGGCTGGAGAACGGACAGGAGAAGGCAAAGGAGAAGCTGAAGAATTGTTGTTGCAATTTTTGTTATATTTAGTATATTTGTTAGTAGATATTGCTTTGAACAAAATATTTTATAAAAAGTAATGAATATATAATACCTATCAATAACTGAACCATCAAAATATCAAAATAATTATTTCAAAAATATTTTGTTCATGAAAATTAAATGTTTTAAGATATTTAAACCATTCAAATATTGCATTTTTAATTTTTTTTAAATAAGATACAGTGAAGCAGTCATTCCCAAACTGTGTTCCATAAAAGCTTCATACAGGTTCAAGTAAAAGCTCAAAAATCAAATTTAAAAAGGATTTTAAAATAAAATCATTAAAAATAATAAATAATTGTCTTATTTTGATAATTGCAAAACCAACTTTCTATGAGAAATGACATTGTACTCAACAAGTACCAGTCTTCTGTATTTTGCCATTTCTGCAAACCAATAACTCCACCTACAAACACAGAGTAAAAATGAGTTGAAAATTGAAGCTGATGTGCATGAAAACATTACATACTATTTAATGCATGTTGTGAAATCTCTGTCAGAATACTTTCCAAACACCAACATGGACTTTGACTGGGAGCAAAACCCAATTCTCAACCAAAATAAACCTCAAATGTTGTCCATGCCAGAGTATGAAGAGCTTACTGAAATTCAGTATTTCTCTGCTCTAAAAAAACATCTGAATCTGTGCCACAATGATTTTGGATAGGACTAATAGCTCAATACTTGTCAGTAGCTGAAAAAGCTATCCAAGTTCTGCTTCCCTTTGTCTCCACTTATCACCGAGAATTAGATTTTTCAGCTTATGCTTATGCCAAAAACAAATTTGGAAGCAAGTTAGATGCCAGCTGAATTTATGTATTCAGTGGTTGGCATAAAACCCAATTTCAAAACTATTTTGAGTACAAAAATAAAACAATTTCATTCATCACATTAGATATACGTGGTAGGTGCCAAAAGTTTCTGGTCTATGTTTTAGACTTGATAGGGATAAAATAATGATAGTATCAAATAGCACCAGCTGTATGTGGACTAATAAAACAACTTTTCTTGAACAATTTGCTTGAGTTGCTTGGAAACATTCATTTTAGTTAGATTTATTGCATTAATTTGCATAATGTTCACGTCTTACAGAACAATGTGCCATTGCCAACACTGATGTGAAAGAGTGTGGGTTTGAGGAGCTTGACCATCCACCCTACAGCCTGGATCTGGCTCCTAGTGATTATTATCTGTTTCCAAAACTCATAAAGACCTTCAAAAAAAGTGATGAAGAGTTACAAGAGGCAGTTTGCAGACAAAATTGCAGACTATTTTTTCAAGGGTATTGAAATGCTAATTCCAAGATGTAATAAGTAGGTTGAACTGCAAAGGGAAATGACATCATTGTTTTATACCTCTAACATCTAAAACATAGACCAGAAACTTTTGGCACCTACCACATAAGTCCAATATTTTGTTATACCAAAATAAAAGTTTGTGATATGTAAAAATGTTCTCTCTTTTCAAATCTATGTTATGCAAACAATTTGGGCATTAAATGTAGGTAAAAAAAGAAAGAAAATTGTGGGTTTGCAATGCTCAGTAGAATATCAGGGAGAGCATTCTGCAAAAAACAGTCTTCTGAAGAATTCTATGACTGAAAAAGTTTGGGAACCACTGCAGTAGAGTGTCAATTATCCAAAATAATTGGGGCAGGACAATTTCAGGTAATTGATCACACTTAAGGAAAGAATAACAAATATCTTAAACTATTAAGATTTTAATTTTAGTACAATAATAATAAAGATTAAGGCATAGAAATTTAATTCGATAGAAGCCTGTGACTTATTAATCCTACTTTTCTACTTGTACCATAAATAAAACCTAAACTACTAATGATAACAAGACAGCTCAATACAGGTCTACAGAAGATCATAGACAATTATTATGTAAAAACCTTGATAATTTCTGGAATTAGTACTCTTTGAAGTCAATTTTCATTAATCAATTATTTGGATAATCAACACTCTACTCTAAAATTATTAGTCTACAGTTTCTAAATTAATGCTATAAATTATAAGTTGTGGAAAATAAAAAGAGTTATTACAGCAATTATAGCCATAATGATTTATTAATTTTTAAAACTTGAGTATTCTAATACAAAAGGAAGTGTCTAAAAAATGGTTATAAATATCTATGAAACATTACATAAATATTAGTGTGTTAGTGAAAAATATAATTACTTATTGTACAGGTATCCCTTCATTAATGCAGTTAATTAATCCCTCAATGCCACCGCATATATCAGAATTGCATTAATCAAATACAATATCTATGATAAGTAAAGACAGCTAGTAAAACCACATTAATTAAAAATTCTACTGCATATATAAAGGGATTGCTGCAATTAATTTTGTGCGTTAATCAAATCCCACATTAAGCAAGGGATACTTGTAATAATTAATTAAATATTTTTATTGAAATCATTTGAAATTTATCATCATTAATTACAAATTAAAAGAGATTTCAATATAAATATAAAATTGTTCAATATTCAAAGGATTGTTTTCAATACTAAAATGCAAAGAACAAAATTTAAGCTTTTAATATAAATTATTAATACAATGATATAATTATTTGTCAATTGTAAACATAATCTTGCTAACAAAAACTATATAAAAGTTCATAGTCACAATGCAAATCTTATCAAAATGGAATATAAATTATTCTTAAAATATCTAAAATATATTATAAATAAGCTCATAATTTATTAATGAAGAGATAAGGAAGATCTTACATTAATCCTTAATTGCCATTGTGCTGTATCAGTTACATGTACAGTACACTGTCGTAGGATCTCACAAATCACTTATTTAAAAAATGTGGAAATTTTTTTGATAAGTTTTAATGTTTTAAGCTGTCTTTTATGTTATGAGATAAGTTTAAAACAAAAATATATTACAGATTTATTTATTTATTAATAATACCTTATACTTGCAACAAAAGTAACCCAAATTATAACTTAAACTGGGAAACAAAAACTCGAAAGTTCAACACCTTTTATTTTTGGAAATTATAATTCCATGTAAAAAGTCAATTAAAATTTAACATCTATTTCAAAAATTAGATATTCTAAATGAACATTTATAAAGTTATAATTTTTGATAATGTAACATGAGTACAATAATAATACAATTATTTTGCAAATTTGACAAAAATTTTTGTTGTGCATTCAAAACATATTGTCTTCTTGCAACATTTTAATATTTTCTAAATCAAATGGTACCGATTTTCTAATATAGTGGTTCTAAACCTATGAAAGGTCACCAACTCTTTATAAAAGATATAGTGTATTTTAGTGGACCTCTATTTTCAGCTGTTACCATTTGTTCATTAATTAATAAACTATAATAATAATAAGCATCTGAGGCATCTTATATCCTGACGAGTATCTTGTAGACCACAGGAGGTCCACAGACCAGTTTCAGAACCGCTGCTCATTTATTTCATTGTTGAAGAATGACTGACTTTTATCAACATTCTCACAATTGCATTCTACATCACTTAGACCAATAAAAGATGCTTTGTACCATTTAAAACGGCATTCCTCACAATCTGAATCCCCGTATCAAACTTATTTAGAAGTTCCAGAAAGAGAAGCCATTTTAGACATAAAAAATATATATTACATTCATACTGTGATGCAGTCTCTCAGACCATCTTAAATTTTAAACTTTTAAAAATGGAAAACTACTGACTAGAAATAGCAAGCACACTAATCAACCGTTCAGCACACACTAGCTTAAAAATACAGAAAACAATAAGCTTTAACATACCAGTGATGAATCCTACAACAATGAACATGTTGACAGCACTTAACGGTTATTAATTTAGAATATTCAATTTTTAAATGTATCTACTGTCTTAAAGAAAAAGTTCATTCTTGTTTTAATAATGTAAAACATGAAAGATTATCTTATATCCATGTAAAATAATATGCACATATTTAATTTTTTGTATTCCACATAACTGTATATTACTTATTATATAGTTTTTTACTCAGTAAATATAAAGTTACAAATATCATATAACTAAATAAATTTAAATTTATTCTTAAAATATTCAATTAGGATATATATAATATATTCAATATTTAATTAGAATATTTTATGAAAATCTGTTTTTCAATAGATTTAAGAATTTAAATAACTGATTTTTAAGTTCATTTACATTATTACAACACAGATAATCTATTTTAATTCTATTGTCCTCCTTTTCTCTTAATTAAAATTTATATTATTTTTTATATATAAATACTATAAAACTATTACAAATTCTGTATAAATAAGAATCTTAAACTAATTTAAATATTATACTAACAGATGGACTGTGCAGTTAAAAAGCCCATTATAAAAACTGTTAAGATAGTTAACAAGAGTAAATATTTGAAAGACATTTAGTATATTAATTGTAATATGCTAGAAAAATCATTTAAAATAATTAGTTGTTGTGAATTCTGACAGATAAAATACTGTACGTAATATTTAAAACAATTAAAAAAATTTGTGATAAAAGTAATCCTAAAGAGTTCGAGCTAAAGAAAAGAGAAGATTAAATAGAAAAATTTATTCCAAATTACAAAGAATTAATTAAGCAAAGCTGCATATAACACAATTCACATATAGGAAAATTATAGAAAGGAACGTTAGTACCGTTAGGAGAACGACTGGGGGTACGAGCAGGAGAAGTTGCAGATCCCTGACCAGTAGTGAAGCTACCAAGGAACAATGGTTCAACTTGACGTGGATTAACGGGTGAGGAAGCAGGAGAGCGAGCTGGGGAAGCTGAGAAAAGATGTTAATTATAGAGCAATACTTATAGATATCAGAAATCATAGCTGAGTGGTTGAGAAAAAAGTTTTTATAGAAATAAGACTTTTAATTTATAGTAATGTACTGTATATATATATATATATATATATATATATACAGTACATTACTATATATATTCCAATAATTGATTATAATCATATGAAGATTGTAATACATATTCATAATTAATAAAAGTTTTTCATATAAATCTATAGTACTGTAATATTAAAAAATAATTTCTATTAATAAATACTATTATTTTCTATTTATTTAATGCATATAAGAAGGTACTAATATAATAAATTAAAATTAATTTAAAATTTCCAATGCAATATTTGCATCAGACAAAAATGTAATAATTTGTACATTTTGAAAAACAGTATCTGAGATATAATTTGATTGATCATAAAACAATATTTGTATTTTATATTGCCGATATATGAATATTTATGTAATTATTTTCTTTCCTAAAATTTTCCTTTTACGTTTTCATCATTTTCAAAAATATTAATGAATGAATTCCTAGAAAGAGAATTTAAATATTGTCTATGGCTATGCAGATATATCAGTAAATATCTCTATATTTTTATGATTTTTGTTTTAGTTATACACAAAAATGACAAATATTTCCTTTTAATTAAAAAAAAAATTTTGATTTTGAAAAATAACTTTTTTTTTCTGTAAATTAAATGCTTAAATATATTGCTTTATGATAAAACAATTATAGCCAAATAATTAAAATAAGACTTCTATAGTCTATAAACAAGTTTGGATTTTACTTAAAAATAAAGTCTTAAACACCATTTCTTCACTAGGACTTTAAGATTTTAATATAACTTAAATTTTGAATTAAAGAATACTTTAACTTTTCAGATAGTTCAACCACAGAACTATGAATTTGATTTTCTAAATAAATAAATTATCACAAGGTACACACACAAAACTATGAGAGATGTATCCACATTAACATAATATCATGCCTTTATAAAATTTTACAAAATTAAAATAAAATTCCTGTACATAATGATTATCTTTAAGTCTTTAAATACACATAAAGCACATTTACTTTTTAATTTAAAAAAATACAGTAATAACAATTTTATATGAAAATACTGGAAACATCTCTAATACACCAAACATGCAATATCAATAAAATGTTGCTCATCATACTCAGATGTCATTCCAAGGGAGCAATGGAATCTACATACATGCGATTAGCAAACTACCTGTTACAACGGGATATGGAGGGGGTGCACCGTTAAAATGTCCACCTGTATCTATTTGTGGAGAAATATCATCTCTGAGACCTAAATCAGGGATGTTCAATTCATAAAGTTTCTTTGGTTGATATGCTTCTCGAGGACGACTATCTGCTTTAATCTTCCTATAAAAAAATACAATGGCAACTTTAATATAAAAAAAAGAATACATGCATACATATTATAAAAACTTTAAAGTATATTACATTAAATCATATACATTTATCGAATCTACAGATGCATAATATGTTCTTAAATATGTAAAATAAAAACAAAATCTGTTTATATTCACTTTAATTTTTAGTTTTATATGTAAACTGTCCATCATAATTAAACATATAGTAGCCATTCAATTATTATGCCTTTGTGTCCTTTATCATAGTTTAAATTTATCTTTGTATACTAAGTACATTTATCAATTATCAGGACTTATTCCAGTATAATAAGTCCTGATAATTGATAAATGTACTTAGTATACAAAGATAAATTTAAAATATAGTAGCCATGTTTAAATAATCACAAAGAATACTTAATGAAAATTATCCTTCATTAAAGTTATTGTTTCTCAATTCTGAGTTCCTATCACTAAGGTAAACAAAGGAGGGGAGTCCATCCTTTGTTTTAAAGAAACTACTTATGTACTTTGCAGTTTATTCTTTCAAACTTTCAATTTTACTAAAAATTACATTCTTTGTAGTTAAAAATAAAACATTTTAATATAAGAATTGAAAAACTTTACTCTGTTAAGTATATTGAATTTTGATGCACATTGCTAAATCTCTCAAGGTCATATTATGCAACAATTTATATAGTTTGATATTTATAATCTGTAAGACTATTGAACTATAAGCATTATCTTTTTTTTTTTTTATCACACATCTCTTTCTTTTATCTCCCATCCCATCTATGTGTGAACAATGTATATAGCCATTACTTACTATAAATATATTTATTAATGTCTTAATTAACTTACTGTTCTGCCAATCTTTCAGAAACTGTTTGTAAAATTTCAGCACATTGATTGTGATATTCATAAAGAGCTTCAGTTAGAGCAGCTAATTGAGATATTTGTTCTATCTAAATATGTACAAGAATTAAATTATATACTTTTTAACTGTCTATCTTTATATTCTTCAAATAAATTTTATAATAAAAGAAATTTACATCATTATCTAAAAGATTATACATTCCCATAGAAGCCAAATTAAAAGATTCTTCAAATTTATCTTCAGCTAGTTTTATTTCCTCTTCACTGACGTGTGTTCCTGATAAAAGAAAATTTATTCATTAAAACTTTTTAATTTTATAGTTATATATTTTATTAAGAATATATTAAAATATATTTTTTTAAATGTTTATTACATTATAAATGGGATCTTATCTCTTCAATCAGATTACAAAACAGTGAATAAAAAATATACACAATATTTTAGAAGTTTCTTTGAGTTGTATTATCAAACATTGATTAAATCTGTATTCATCAGCACCACACCAGATAGCAAGTATATGCATTCACAGTGAAAATGCAATTGTTATGGTATTTATATACTGTATACACCAAAGCAAATTTTATTCAAAATTTATCAATATAAAAAAATATTAAAATATTTTGATCCAAGTAAAGATGCTTCAAAAGCTGGAACTTTCTTATAAGCAACTTTCTTTTCAGTAAGAAAGGTGGTCTATTGTTGGTTATAACATTTTGATCTAACAATGTCAACAGTTTTAAACTTACTATATTTAAATCATAACTTTGAATTGTGACGTACTGTACATTTTTTGGAGATCAAAAAATGAATTCTTTTGAACTTCTTAGATATAAACTGGGGACTATTGCAATGGAAGTGCAACAGATTATATATTACATACTCAGATGATGTAGTTAGAATTGGGTTGAAAGAGAGATTTCATTTTTTGGTTTCCAAGAAAGTAGAGAGATGTACTGTACATGTTAAGATCATTAGAGAGTTAAACTTATCACATTTTTATACTTTTCATCTTCAATATTTTGTAAATTCTTTTTCCTACAATATTAGGAAATGTTTACGTTAAAATTTCTGAAATATTGAAGTGTTTATCATTTTAAATTTTCTTTTATGTTTGAGATTATCGTTATCAGTTTAAAGATTATCATAATGTTCACTTATCAGTTAAACAAATTGATAGTTCACTGCAGACAACTTAAAATAATTGAGCTTTGTGAGTCATCTTTTGTATACTTCTCATAGAAAAAGATGACTCACAAAGCTCAATTATTACTTTTCTTCAAGTGATAATTTGTTTTATTAACATAAACAGATAATAATTGAAATTAAAGAATAACTAGTTCTTATTCTAATAGACTTTCTAATTCATTCAATGTAAATACAATTTCATATCCTAAAATCAACATTAACCATTGCTTTTTAATGTAGATCATGTGACTGATAACTTCATAAAAATTGTATTGTATTTCTGTTATTTATATATAATAATATTCTAATTAAAAATTGTAAGTGCATGCACATACACAATCTTTCATCAGTAAAACTTAGATAATTCAAAGTTAAAAAGGTATTTCAAAATAAAAACTAATTCAGTGATTGGAAACTTTAGATATGTTTTCCCACATTCTGTGGCTTGCCCTCATTCTCAATCTCTCTCTTTTTAAAGCTAAAAGGAATTTTATTTTTAAATTAAGGCTACAAAACATGCTGGATACTGTAGTCTGGAATTTCCCAAACAACACTACCAGTGTTAGTGTATAAACACATGTTTTATTTCAATATTGCAAGTGATTTTTTAAAAAACTTCTCATAATTTTACTTCAAATTAATGAAACAAGCTCAGATTAAAGAGGAAATTTTTTGCATTACTTTTACATGAAATTCAAGGTCCAGAGAAAACATTTAAATTTTCCAAGTTCTAATGTATTAAAATGAAAAATAATAATAATAATAATATTATTATGATATTATTATTATATAAATCATAATAATAATATTATTATTATTATGAGTTTATATACATATACATACAATTGAATCTATTTACTTGAATTCAGAAAGAATTCAAAAAGTTCAAATTACCAAAACTTCAAATTATTCATTTTTGAAAATCAAACTTATTTTCTATAAGTTTCTAGCATTTGTCAGTATTTCACATTTTTTGTTGAAATTACATTTATATGTTTTCTTTATTTTCTTTTCTACTCCTTAAGAATCCTTTCTATTAGCTTAAAAAATTAAAGCAACTTTTTAAGCTAAAGATAAACTTGTACATGTTCCACACACTAAGACATTTTAAAAATATAGCTAAACAGCTTCACTCTTTAGACTCAATTATTGCATGACATATTTTGCCTCATGCCCAGGAGCAGAACATGTATCTGAAATGTATGAGACATATTGACTTCGGATTATCCAAATTTATACCGAAAAAATTTGACCTATTTTTTTTAAAACATTATTTCAAATACATTTTAAGGAGCATAATAGTGGATTTAAATTATGCAATAATTCAAATGAATCAGATTAAACTGTATGTATAAATTCCATATATATCTGTCATAATTACATTTGTTGATTTATGATTTGTTAACTTACTAACTTTGTATAATCATTAGAAATTTTACCAAGTTATTCATAATATATTACTTAGAACTGAAAAAATCTGAAAAAACATGCAAGCAACATATTGCATTCAAAAACTTTTTTAGCAATAAATACAAAAGTAAAACAAAATTATAATAAATAGCTTTACAATAAAATATATAAAACACTTTAAATTATATTGCTTTAAAATGATTTTAAGATTATAAAGAAAGAATATTAACTATATACAGTAAGTAATGAAAAGTCTGAAGTCAATTTTCTGATTCTGACATGCAAAATTTTCAAATATATATATAAAATAATTAATTTTGTTTAACAAACATAAATAAGGTTTCTCATTAACAGCAAGAAAAAAGTATTATGTTTGTTCAAACACATGAATAGTTGTTTTCTTTTGGGTGGGAAATTATACAGCTGATTATCACACAATCCATCTTTTCTTTAATTTTACAATTTAATTGAATTATTCATTTGCAGTTTATCTTTTTGAATGATACAGGGAAACACAAATATTCTATATAGTCTATAATAGAATGAAATTCCATTAACCCAGCATCTGGTATGCCAATGACCAAACCCGGCAACCTCAAGGTTGCTGGGTTATTGGTTATTCGGTAAAATTTTCATGTAAAAGCACTCAAAATGCATAGTTCGTAGAAAGGAGTGTGGGTTCTTTTTTAAAGATGTCAAATGATGAAAGGAATTTCTAATGAGGTTAACTCCGATCGACAGATGCCCGTCTAACCGCAATACAATGTTCCATGCAACTCTATCCATGATGGCTCTGCTGATAGAGTACAGTACCTGCCAGACATTTGGCAATGGGCATTACACAAGGCCAGAGACTATTTAGAGGGTGTGTAAAAACTTTAGTAAATATGACCCACTTCATACTATTTTATTCATTGCGATCAATAATTATGACCCGACCACTTTAATATCTTTTTAAAGGATATAAAATTAAAAAGTTTAGATTGCTGTGGTATTGATTTGCAAATAATTTTTTTTTTTTAACTTCAAGAACTAATTAAAACTTTGTATTAAACACAAGTTTTTGAAGAATTACTTAAAAAATATGAAACGTTATTCAATTTACTGTAATTTACATTATACTTTTTTCATTAAATAACTTTTAAAAAGTCTATATGTTAACTAAATTAAGTGAGTTTTGAATAATAAACATTGAATTTAATTTAAAAACTTAATTAAATAAAATTTCTTAAGTTTTTTAAACAAATTCAATGTCCTAATTCATTACATCTGTTTTCCAACAATACAGAAACAGATGTATGTAATTATAAAACATTAGGAATTAATTTGATTCTTAATAACTTGATTTAAAATATCTGCTGATAAAAGTATTAACAATTTTATTCTAAAACAAGTCCAGAATTTTTATTATTAAATTTTAAAATTCTAAAATACTGTCTGGATTGTGTGATATTCAAATATTTTATAAAATATAAAAGTAATAATATACCTAAAAGTGTTTTTAAAAATTTATTGATTTATTTTTAACAATAAAAAAATTACTACAACAATGAATAAAGAAAAGTTTAAAAAGATATTTGCAATAATTACATTATTATTGATATGAGTAGTTTAGAATGCAGATTTAAAGCAGGAATGTTTCTGATATTAGAAAATCTTAAATGAAATAATAATTTTATATCAAAGCAAAATAAAAGGATGAAAATGCAATCAGAGCATCCACATAAACTATCTTTACAATCTAGCATAACACATTGAAATTAATATACAACATACCAGATTTTCGAGGTTGTAAGGGTGATCCTATGGCAGAGATCATAGACAGGTTGGAGGGATGCAGAGAATTAGAAATACACAAACTTATCATGCATCAAAAACTTAATTTCATGCATAAATATTTATTATATATGCATATATAAAATTAAAAGCACAATATATATATCTAAGTTCTAAAGTCGTATTTATTATTAAATCTTTTTATGCTTGCCTTTAGCCTGTCTTCGTTTCTTACAATCAAAATCAAGTCTTCTGCCTTGCAGTTTTTTTCGATGATGCTGAAGAAATAATTTTATTTTTAATACAATCAAATTAATTTAATTTTAATCTTATGTTTAATTTACCATAACATCTTTCAAATCTTTCGACTGCAGGTGATGAAGTGGTTCCAGAAAATTTTGTTTCACATTATCTTCAAGGGCATATTTAATTTCTGCCATTTGCTTCAAGCCTTCTCCTGCTTCTATTAAACTTGTAGCTATAGTATAATAAATAAAGCATCTAAAACAGTAAATCGATGATTTCATAACATAAAAACAGCAAACTACAAACAAAGTATTTTCAATCTTATTACATGCTTTTATTAACTAATTATGGAGCTGAATACATTAAATAACTATCACTATTTGATAACATTTTAAAATTTGTCTTGGACTTTTATTTTATAAGATTTTAAAAATTAAAAGGTGAATATAATTAATCAGATCTTCCATGAATGTAAGTAAATTCTCTTAAATATCCAATTTATAAAGCTAACAGAAAAAGTACAAATGTGAATTACCATGATGCAGACACCTTGCTACCACATAGCATTTCATATATGAACTCTAACTTGTATTATTTTACTTCTACAATATATTTTATTATTTTATTTTCATTTTATTTAATTTTGTGTGTCTTTATTATGTATCATTTTCTGTTATATTTAAATTTATATATTCTATTTTATGTTAAAATTTTTATCTTGTATTCTTTTTGTTTGAACTTTTGTATTTCATAGTTCAGTAACTGAAGAAAACTGTTAATTTGGTCAAGAACATTTTTACATTATTAAACTTATTGAAATTTGTAAGGTTTAAATTTTTGCTTACAAGCATCTTTTCCTCAGGTTTTCCACTATACTTTCAAGAGAACACATGGCTGACATTGCCATGTGTTATATCGAAACAGAAAGCTATACCTACAGCAGTATTAAGCAGTACAGAAAACTAGTCCTAAAACTGTACAGGGCTAGGGTCAAGTGAGAGTATCTCATTCAATGCTGCCTTAACAAAGCCTTCCCATGTCAACTGACTATATTAGATTATTAGTTGGTTGTGACTTTCTGCTTCCTTGTCTAAGCCAGCTTTGTCTCAGGAAGGCCATAAGAATTGTATGACACTAGACATACACACTATTACATAAGCTGATAAGTTTTGAAGATACATTTCATACACAGGACTCTGACCTTTTGGCATTTGTAAATAAATGGGTTGTCAATTTGGCTCAACGGGCCTCCTCTTCTTTAAGATGGAATTATGAATGCAAGCTTAAATAATTTTCAGCATCAAAATAAGTGAATATAATTATTGAATTGTTTCATATACCCTATTTAAAATGACATTTTACCAACAAATATTTCTTAGATTATGCAATATTGTAAACTTACAAAATGCAGACTCTTCTCCTAAATCTTTTCCAAATTTAATCATTGTTTCACCAAGGATTCCTTCAGGTTGGGGATAAGCATGAACTTTAGCTCCACCTCTAAGTTTAGAGCTAACAGTCAATTTTGCTCGGGATGCTAGGAAATAAATTTTTAAAAACAATTACAAAATAGAAATTCAAAAAATTTTATATTTAGTATAATAAAAAGGTAAAACCAATAAAATAAATTATTTTAGTGCTAATTCTCATAATAAACAATATTCAAAAGAAACTAAAAATTCAATTTTTCAAAGACAGAATAAAATTATTGCTTTTTGAAAAAATTCAACATTTATCCATATTTTTCATAAATAAAAATAATAAATTCTCTTAACTGCACAACACCGAAAAGTAAATAAAAGTTACGACTCACCAACCAATTAACTGGTGTGAATAACGTTTAAGTGACGAACATTTTCATTACCCCTTCTGGGCACTTCTTCAGGTCAATTCTTAATTCAAATAGGCAGGATTTATTTTCGAATGTCAACAGCCAGCCTATTTGAATTAAGAATTGACCTGAAGAAGTGCCCAGAAGGGGTAATGAAAACATTTGTCACTTAAACATTATTCACACCAGTTAATTAGTAGGGAGTCATAAGTTTTAATAAATTCTCTTACTTCTTTCTTGATTTGTAAACCAAAACATTTGACACAATATTCTATGCCAAATTTCAATTGTCTAGAATCGTCATGACTAAATGAACAAGGCAAGTATTTGTAACATTATTTATTCACACTGTATATGCATTTCATATCACTATATTTAGTGATTCCTCTTGAGTATAACATCTAAAAGAAAATAATTGATACAATACTTTTTAAAAAAGGTACAGTAAAAATACAATTTGGTTTGTTACAGGGTAAAACATGATGCTTACAAGTATTTATGTAGCTAGCAGATGTGGCAATCCATAGTATCCAAATGCCTTGAAGATTAAACACTGGTAAAACACGGTGATGCTATGGTTTATCTAAAACAGCATCACCCATGTTTTACCAGTGTTTAATTGTCAAGGCATTCTGATATTACTGGATAGCCAAACCAACCAAATTGTATTTTTACTGTACCTTTTTTAAAAAGTATTGTATCAATTATTTTCTTTTAGATGTTATACTGAAGAAAAATCACTAAATGTAGTGATTTGAAATACATATATAACTACAATGCAAATAAATAATGTTACAAATACTTGCATTGTTAATTTATTCACTGTGATTCTAGACAATTGAATTTGGCATCGAGTATTGCACCAAATTTTTTTGGTTTATGAATCAAGAAAAAAGTAAGGGAATTGCTTATACTCCGAATCCCAGTAAAATAATTAAGAAAATAATAATAATTATAACAATTACTTTACTAACAAAAAAAAAAAACAATGCAATTATTTCATTATACTGTATATTTTCTTTACTGTACTGTATTATCTGTACTGTATATTTTCTTTCTGTAATTATACCCATGTTAAGCAAACCAAATCAAACTGTTAGGTTATTTTTATAGGACATTTTTAAGGCTATAATTTATAGCTCATAAATAATATGGCAGTTTGATTTGATTTGTTTAATGTGTAAATTTAGGTTGCAGCTTGGATTTGTTATATTTATGTGAAATATTGATAAATTATTACTAAACAATAAAACAAAGTTTATTTTATTCATTTAAAATGAATACATTGAGCTTGATTTCATTATTATTTATATTTACTGACAACTTTGGTTATTAGAAAAATAGAATTGTTTTCATACCAGATAGTTGTATCTCAAACATTAAAAGTCTTATGAAAGTAATTTGATATGACAGACATTGTATCTGCTGAACTAAAGATTACAGATAGTTTTACTATTATCATCTTTTTCTCCTTCTAATTTCATTTATTGAAAATTAATACTAAACAGTAAAAATAGAATGAAATTTGATGTTTTGAATCTGCGTAAAAATAATTGTTTTTATAATCGATGAAATTTATATTCTACAACAATCATGTATTAAATTTTCTTCATTTTATAAATAACTAATATATGTCTGATTGATTTTAAACAAGTTTTTTGTAATAAAGAAGTTTCTTAATGACTTGAAACCGTGTCACGCTTGATTCTTGTTAACTACGATACACAATATAGTGCTTTGACAATCACTTGGCTTTCTTCTCCCTTTTATTTAGTTGATATGTGCATACATAGTACAAAAAGAAAAAAATAGTAGTAGTAGTTTCTCCAAGTGTTCTGTATTCATAAATGCATATGTGAAAGTGTTTGTTTTGTAGTGTTATAATTTCAATTATTGAACATAAAGACAAAAAAATTAATAAAGTTTAGAATGGTACAAAAAATAAACCACAACTACATCATACTGTGCCATCATGATAAAATATGAAGATCAAACTATAACTTCTTTTTCCAGTTTGGACTCTCCACCCTATGGTCAGTAAGAATTTTTTCTTCAAATCCATCATGGAGTTGACCAGGCATACAATGGGACAACTGGGTGGTGAGGGACAGACCACTCAAACAGTTTCTTAAGTTTTGTCCCACCTGATTTCAATCCAGGGATCCCAGAGTGGTAGGCTGATACCTTAACTACCTCAGCCATCTGGTAAGCCAAACAACAATTTAATGTCTGTCATTTACCCTGTGATATAGAATGGAATGCTGCTTTCTATAACAGTGGTGCCTACAGCTCCTGAGTCAAATCCTGCTGCAAACATATTTGACGTATCACTTATAAATGATAAAAATAGGCTTACTTTGCATATATTTGGAATATATGAAATATTTGTGGCCTATCTATCTATACCATAAGTCTACTTATGACTTATGCACACTTTAACCTGCAATCAAAAAGTTTGGGCACCACTGGTCTATAAAATCTGTATAATAATGTTATTTAATCTGTTTGCATTTAATGTTTTATTATAATTTTATATATATAATTTCTAAGTGTAACTAATTATAAATTCTATTAAAAATTACTAAACAATTATAATTAGAAAACTGTTAGAGAAGTCAACAAATGGTTTGATTGGTATGAAATATTTATTTCTAGTGTCGATTGATACAAAAATTGTCCATTTTTCATTAGTTAAGTAGGAATGTTTAATTTGTATTTTGAAAAAATAATTTTATCATTTGGCATGATATAAAGATTATACAGGAAATAGACTTTGCAGCAGAAATATGCAATTAAATTCGAAAATACTAGCTAATGAATTTGAATGGAGATAGAAATCCTTTTAATACTGTAAAAACAACTTTTTGATTTTAAACATGAGCAAGGAAAAAAAATAGGACTTTTTAAATATAAAGTTAATTTTAGAAAATTAGTTAATAATGAATAATAAATGGTGCTGAGATTAGTGTCATTGTTTTTGTGTCACCTACTCATTTTTTATATAGACATAATAGATTTAGATAATTTTTCAGAAGTATACAAAATAATTCATATGAAATTTTAAAATTTCTTTAAATTAATTAAATGTATAAATAATTACTTGGGTTGGGTTGAAGATATTCTTTTGTTTTCACAATTAATTCTTCGACCAGTTCATTTGTAAGATCTGTTTTCTATTAAGAAAATAATTTCATATTAAAAAGGTTTAATATTTGGAAGTAAATACTAATAAAAAAAATAGAGCTGAAATTTTATATATACCCTTTCCATTTCCATATATTCATCAGTGAATTTTGTGCCTTCTGCTCCTCCAATCTTCTCACTCATATACTGAAATAGAAGTATTTTAATTTCAATAATAAATATAACATTTAGTAATAAATTTTCATTAATAATAAAATTATTATTTAAAATTAGAATTAAATTTAAAATTTAATTACCATCTGATGACATTCTACAAATGAATTTAAAATTATTATTTTGGTGTTGATGGAGAGTATACTAAACAGCATATATACCAGTCCCTAGTACTATCTATCAATGAAGTAAACCTAGAAGTGATGATAAGTTAAGGTTCAGCACAACACCATTCACAATGTGCTGAAGTATCAAAAGTCTCTATGAAGTAGGTACTGAGATAACTTACTCCTGAGCCGAAAGTCTCTCTGTTGAGTGGACATCTATAATTTGCTTCTCCAAAATTTCTAAATTAAAGGTGATAGATTTCTCTAATGTACAGTCACTAGTGACAAATGTTGGATCCATTATTTCCAACTTCAGATAAAGTGAGCAAGCAAGGAGTAAGCAACATCCTTTGCAACAATACCAAAGAAGTTCCATGTCACACCGTTGGCCAGAAAATCTATGCTCATATTCTTTTGGGACCACAAAGGCCCTAATTTTGGAGCAGCATTTTCCCAGCGAGACTACTGTCACCAGCAAATCAAATTGTCATCTCCTTGAAATTATTTGAAATCTACAATCAGAACTAAACATGACTTACTCAGTTCAGATATGTTACTACAGCCGCTTAACAAGCACCTCACATAACGAGTGTTTCGCATAGCAAGCAATATAAATTGTGAAAAAATGACTCGCTTAACAAGCAATGTTTTGCATAATGAGTGGGCAGGAGAGAGGAAGTCCCAGATTTTGTGGATGCTAGATCAATCTGAGTTTTGCACTCATTCCACTAGCATCTTAGTGTTGCTTGTGATCACATTTTTCCTAACTTATGTTCAGACATATTACATATAATCATCAACAACCATAGCCTGTTATATAATAAACACACCAAATGATATGCCAAATTCTTGGGCTATGTAAAGGCTATAATTAAATATTAGAAAATAATTAATTATAGCCTTTATATAGCCCAAGAATTTGGTATATCATTTGCCATATTTATCAGACATATTATCTGTGATTTTTTTTATTTTCTATAAATCAAATTCGCATTCCAGGTTGGTTCATTCCATGCTAGAAGAAAAGCTAAGATGATTCACACTTCTTAACAATTTTTATTGTATAATTTTCTTTGAATAAACAGTATACATAAAATATTTGAGTATTTTTTCAGCGTGGAATGTATTATCGTATTTTATATTAATTTATATGGAAAAAACTGTTTTGCTTAACGAGTGTTTCGCATTACAAGTAAGACTCTGGAAGTAATTATGTTTGTTAAGCAAGGTTCCAATGTATTATTAAAGTATTAGAAAAATCTGAATATATATATATAAGTAGGAACTTAAAAAATTTTCAAATTTTATTTATTCTGGTATTAAAATACAATCTGTTAACAAGTTTATTATTTAATTCTAAACTTAACTTTATTATATATTCTTTAAATATAAGAGAGTTATCATGTTACACATAAAAATAACAAAAAATTGAGAAAAGATTTGCCTAATGTTCCTTTTATGAATGTAATATGATAATTATATAACATTATGCATTAAAAAAATCAATGTATACTGCAGTAGAAAAACTGTTATTTCATACAACAGTAATGATATATGAAATTTATAAGTACTTTAAATAAAAGACTACATACATTATTCATGAACTACAGATGAAAAAAAAAAACCACTAAAATGAAATATTTATGCATATTAAATGAATTTTTTAAAGTTTAATACAAAATGTATGGATGTTCCCAGTGAGATATATGTTGACTGCCATATTACATATTGTTATACACATTTAACATATCTAATACATTAAAGAATGAATTTATATCATTGAATACATTGCATTTATTTATTTCTTCTTAAATATGTAAATGATAACTGCTATCATTAATGAAACCAATGAAAATTCTGAGAATACCACTGGTTCTATAAAATACTATCAATTCAGATGCTTTATGAAACAATCAGATAAATATGGTTTATATAAAAAAAAAATAATAATAAATGAATTTCTTTTCTCTTGGATTTGAATTCATAAAATATTGAAGTATATAACGTAATATTTAAAGAAAAAAAGTCTATTATGGAATTTCATATATATGCATCTTATACTTGTATAATCATTCTTATTTAGCTCAAAACAAACACAAAATTGAAGATATAAAAAAAAAAAATCCCATTTAAATATGTATCCTATATACATATGAGTAAGTAAAAATTATATAATTTTTAATCATTTATTATCTGATCGAAAACTAAATATATGTGGAAAACAAAATATATGTTTTTATTATTCCTTCCATGTGGTATTAACAAATGTTTCAGTAAATGTAGAATTATTTATAATTGATTTTTTCAAACAAATCATCATTTGCATTGATTATATATTTATTATATAACAACAACAAAACTGACAGTATAATAACTATTTACATTGTTAATTTTGCTGAATAATCCATAGAAAGCTTATAATCATTTTTATACTCTAAGATGAAAATTTCAAAATTCTAAATTATAGTAACATATTTTTTACAATAATGTTTATACATAAAATTCCAAAAATGTCAAGGAAGAAATAAAAATCTATATAAAGAAAAGTATCAATTAAACAAAGGAAATGTCTTAAACTTTCTTCTTTGTAAAGCCAAACAATTAGCCTGATTATCAGGCTATATTAAGGCTGATTTTAATAATTAAATATAAACTAACCTTTCAAAACCTTTGTATTTCCAGTAAGTTACAATGTTTACTTGAGTGAACAAACGTTTTCGAATCTCCACCAAGATCTGCTTCAGGTTTGATGGTGTTCCAACCTTGGAATGCCAGGAATTTGAATTTTAAAAACCAATTAAATTCGAGTATTCGAACTTTAATACACAATATTTCAAATATCTATGTCATACTGTGATATATAGGGCCACAGTCCTCATACTAATGTTTTGGCTAGAAACTATGTGAATAAAATGCCATTAATGTTGGGGATCTTTCTCATATGCAAATTGCCATGCATATGATATTGTGTTGCTGTCCTTGTAGTTTATGCAGTTCCCTGTTCTGTTAGCTTTATATATTTCTAGTTTTTCAAGAGTCCTTATGTGATCAGTTTGGAATGATTTCATTATGAGAACAGCGTTGTCCAACTCCGCATATATATCTGGGTCTGTCTGATGCATATGTTGCCCAGTGCTGTGATGTATTTACCCTTATCTGTCATATTTATGTTCTTTTAGTCTTTTTTGTAACAATCTTTTGTCGATCCTATGTACACAAACATTTTATCTAACGCTGCAACAACAACATTTATATAAAAAAAAAATTTGATTTTCTAATTCTATGATATACTGTAACATTAAAAACTGATATTAACAAAAGTTATATCAGGTAACCAAAAATGTCTACACAGTTTCTGAGGGTTAGTTAGATATTTTGGAAAAACCTGCATCTTGTTGGGAAATAATTATTGTGTTGGTGCATACTTTCCCGAATAAAATATCTTTAACTTTTATGTATAGTTTAATTTTACCCTCAAAAACTGCATGACGTTTTCAGCTATCTGATACTTAAAAATACATGAGAATGAAATTTAGTCTCATGCTATGTTCTAAACAATTCATTGTGTTCATATTGAAATTTATAAGATGATAAAAAGTTTGAAGTTTATGCTTCCAAATTTGAGATTATTTCCTCCTAGATAAAACTTTTCTGTGTGTAAATTATTTACTTTTTCCACAGAAACATCTATCAGAAACATTGTATTATTTTAATATGCTTTAACTACAATGTAAAATTTCCTACAATACTTCCTACTTTGTATTTACGTTATCATTATTTTAAAAATTTTAATGATAAATATTAACAATTAAAAGAATATTATATCATATTTCGAAAAAATATTTTGTTTTACACAATAAATATTTATGATATAGAATATTAGTATCATTTTTATTTTATAAAAATATTTTAAAATAAAGTCACACCAACTGCCATGTAAGATCGGTATGGCTTTATACTAATGAATCAGGTTTTGAGAGATGTTTATGTAAATATTTTAAAACATGTAACCAAAAAAATCGGATAGAATTGTGTTAAAGAAAATCTCTAGCAGAGCAAATAATGAATGAACAACAAATGACACACACAACATGCTGTGTTCATTGTACAAGACTCGCAGTCCTCTATTTAGTAAAGTTTCCAGTTCTTACAATACAATAAACTGGATCAAATGTATGTCTGTATATTGCTGACCAATGATAAAATACAAGAAAATAAAAATAAAACTTTGATTAACACTTCATTATGATAATCATTCATAATTATCACTTTAACAAATTGTAGTAAAAGTCACATATAAAGAGCATATTAAAATTTGAAATAATTATATATAAAACACAATTTTAATTAAATCTATCATCATTAATTTAAAAAGTTGTATTTGTTTTTATAATTAATACATAAAAATTGACAAATAGATTTTTACCTGATTAGCTTTATTAATTTGTTTCCTTAATCCAGCAAATGCCATGTTTAACTACTTTTTATTTTTGATTATAGAAGAAATTCAATCTAATTTTAATATTTAGGTGTTCCTATGGAGTGCTGAAATAGAAAAAAGTTTAGAATAAATAAATGTAATAATTCTTAACTATTATTAGGAAATTTATTAAAGTAATATTATCGTCATCAATTGTAACTTTTGCCAAATCAATTTCTGAATATAATAAACCTTTCCAAGTTTTTACTGTCTTTTCCCTTCTTCAAAAGAAAAAACTGAGTAAATAAATTAGAAAATTTTAATAATATTTTAAAGTATATATTAAATAAAGGATTTTATTGCAAAAATTGATAAATATTTCATTAAAGTTAGAAATATTTAACAATGCAGTAACTACTTTTAATATTAATTATGCTAAAGTTTAGCTTAACAGACTACTAACTGTAACCTTTGTAAGTGAATAATTAACACTACAGTGTACAGGCATTACAATCACAATTTATAATTAACATGTACTCGTTAGTACTTTTGACAGTTTACAGCCACCATCCTCAGGCAAAAAAGAAAAAGAAATCCTTTCTTTTTCACCTTTTGCAGTTCAAAACAAAAATTAGCAATCATTGTGAGTGGACTCATGTGGTGCATTAAGCATTGTTAATAGAAGTTTTGGTTATGATACTCAACAGACATCAATTCTAATGTGCTTTACTGGTAATAAATGTTTAATTTAAATCCTCTTTTAATGTTTAAAATACCTTCACGATGATGATATGATACAGAATTTAAATGAATGGTTATTGTATATGCAAAATAACTGCAAACAGCAGCTAAGCATTATCTCTTTCGGACATTTATATTGTTTTTCTGTTAAATTTTTTATTATTTTAAGTTTTATTAAGTTGTTTTTCAACAAAACTTAATAAAACTGGATATATAAATTTTTTTCCTTCATAAAAAGAAACCTTAAAATTTTATTTCAAAATTACATGTTTTAGAATTAATGGCACCTTTAAATTGAAGAAATATGGTAACATTACACTTTGATCTGCTAAGCAGTAAATGTTTTCTTTGCATGTCATATTTATATTTATAATAAATACAAGTACTGAAGAATTTATTGGAACAACTTCCATTATTATTATTATTATTTCTATTTTTATAAAACACCAGCTAAATCTTTATATGTTATAAAATAATAAATATCCCAATTCAATTCAAAAATAAATTTTGAATTGAATTGAAGTAAATTTATTACATATGGCAATATTATTACATTCCAATTAAACTTAACTAAAAACTGTTTAGTGGTTTCGTGAGAAGTTTCTGAAATACCAAAAACATCATCATCAAGTAAACAAAAAAAGAAATTATTTAATCAGTTTTTAAATCAATTTAAATCACATTTTACATAATTAAAATACAAGAGTTATAACATTCATTATTAATTTAAGATATAAATTTAGATAGCCAGATAAGGAAGACAATGTGACAGTTTAATAACAACGTCACAGCAATTAATTACAAGCTTCATTTGGGACGTACTGTCTGTTTCCAATTTAATTAGTCTACATTCATTTGTTTATAACTAATGTTATCTTTTTGAATTAAAGAAAACTTATAAAGTAAATGATTTATATTTTCTTTTAAAAAGAACAAAAATAATGAATAAAAGAATATATCAATAAAAAATTTTGAAAATATATAGCAAACCATAAATAAGATAAAACTGTCTGCTGATGTTAAAATAGAGAAAATTTGACTGAAAGTAGTTCTAACGGTTCAAATCACTTTAGTTACAATAGAATATCTTCGAGAACAATTGCCAATTTTAGAACAAATGGATCAAGTTCGTATAAATTACAAATTTTAAAATTATTTAAAAATTTGTAAAATATTTTAAGCAA